>NC_132917.1:54733552-55042315 GCF_047675955.1 Chlorocebus sabaeus | reverse complement strand
CCCCCGCCACCTTGCCGGGCTAGTTTTTTGTATTTTTTTTAGTAGAGACGGGGTTTCACCAGGTTAGCCAGGATGGTCTCGATCTCCTGACCTTGTGATCCGCCCATCTCGGCCTCCCAAAGTGCTGGGATTACAGGCTTGAGCCACCGCGCCCGGCCTTAGATTTCTTTCTTTTTTTTTTTTTTTTTAAGTAGAGACAGGGTTTCTCCATGTTGGTCAGGCTGGTCTCGAACGCCCGACCTCAGGTGATCCACCTGCCTCAGCTTCCTAAAGTGCAGGGATTACAGGCGTGAGCCATCGCGCCTGGCCTGATTTGCATTTTTTTAATGATCAGTGATATTGAGCTTCTTTTTCATATGCTTGTTGTCTGCATATATGTCTTCTTTTTTTTTTTTTTTTGAGACAGAGTTTTGCTCTTGTTGCCCAGGCTGGAGTGCAATGGCACTATCTCGGCTCACCATAACCTCTGCCTCCCGGGTTCAAGCGATTCTCGTGCCTCAGCCTGTTGAGTAGCTGAGATTACAGGCATGTACCACCACACCTGACTAATTTTGTATTTTCAGTAGAGACGGGGTTTATCCATGTTGGTCAGGCTGGTCTCAAACTCTTGACCTCAGGTCTCAGGTGATCTGCCTGTCTCGGCCTCCCAAAGTGCTGGGATTACAGGTGTGAGCCACCATGCCTGGCCTTTTTAGAGATGGAGTCTCCCTCTGTCGCCCAGGCTGGAGTGCAGTGGCGCCATCTTGGCTCACTGCAAGCTCCGCCTCCCGGGTTCATGCCGTTCTCCTGCCTCGGCCTCCCCAGAAGCTGGGACTACAGGTGTGCCATGTGCCAGCTAACTTTTTGTATTTTTAGTAGAGACAGAGTTTCACCATGTTAGCCAGGATGGTCTGAATCTGCTGACCTCGTGATCCACCCACCTCGACCTCCCAAAGTGCTGGGATTACAGGCGTGAGCCACTGCGTCCGGCTTTTTTAAAATTTTTGAGACAGTCTTGCTCTGTCATGCAAGCTAGAGTGCGTTGGTGAGATCTTGGCCCACTGCAACCTCTGCCTCCTGAGTTCAAATGATTCTCCCACCTCAGTCTTTCGAGTAGCTGGAATTACAGGCATGTGCCACCATGCCCACCTAGTTTTTGTATTTTTAGTAGAGACAAGGTTTTACCACTTTGGCTAGGCTGGTCTCGAACTCATGACCTCAAGTCATCCACCTGCCTTGGCCCCCCAAAGTGTTGGGATTTATGGGCGTGAGCCACTACACCTGGCCATATGTCTTCTTTTGAGAAGTATCTGTTCATGTCCTTTGCCCACTTTTTAATGGGGTTGTTTTTCTCTTGTAAAGCTGTTCAAGTTCCTCGCATTTTACTTTTAAGGCTTTAATTCATCTTGAGTTGACTTTTTTCTTTTGTTTTGTACAGCAGTTTGCATTATTGAATTGATTTTTGTGTATAGTATAAGGAAGGGGTCCATTTTCAGTCTTCTTCTTATGTGTAGCCAGTTATCCCAGCATCATTTATTGAATAGGGAGTCTTTTCCCCATTTTCCCCATTTTGTCAGTTTTGGTGAAGATCAGATGCTCATAGATATGTGGCCTTATTTCTGGGCTTTCCATTCTGTTTCACTGGTCTATGTGCCTGTTTTTGTACCAGTACCATGGTGTTTTGGTTTCTGTAGCCTTGTAGCATAATTTGAACTTGGGAATGTGATACCTCCAGCTTTGTTCTTTTTGCTTAGGATTGCCTTGACTATTCAGGCTCTTTTTTGGTTCTATATAAATTTTAAAATAGTTTTTTTCTAGTTCTGTGAAGATTGTTGGTAATTTGATAGGAATAGCATTGAATCTGTAAATTGCTTCGGGCAGTATAGCCATTTTAATGATACTGATTCTTCCTATCCATGAGCATGGGATGTGTTTTCCATTTGTCTGTGTCTTCTGTGATTTCCTTGAGCAGTGTTTTGTAATTCTCATTGTAGAGGTCTTTCACCTCCCTGGTTAGCTGTATTCCTAGCTATTTTATTCTTTTTGTGGCAATTGTGAATAGGATTGCCTTTCTGATTTGGCTCTTGGTTTGAAGCCTGCCTCTTTGTTTTCCTTTGATTTAGCCTTACATGCCTGCAAGGCTTTTATCTACCAAAGACTTTGCCTCCTTGGTTAAATGACCCTGTGAGAGCTTCTAGGTATCAAACCAGGAGCCATCAAACTGGATCTAGATGGAAAGGCGGAGAAACTGGCTATTGGGGCCTCAATACACCCTATGCTGTGCCCCCTCCTCAGGAATTCAGTCTTGTTCCATGGTGTGTCCCCAAAAGAATGAAGAAATTCATCAGAGAAGGATACTGACAAAAGAGAGGGGGTTAGGGTGATTCTCTCAGCTCAAACTTGCTGCAGCATCTATGTGTGGGGCTGGCAGTTGCACTGTGGTCTCTGGAGAAGAGTCCTGTGACTGGCTTCTGCATTATTTTGCCTTTGCTCAGCTGTGGGCCAGTACAATAAAGATACAAAGTTCCTAGTCCATCCCTGAATGGGCCATTTTACTTCCCAAGACCAGCTGCCTTACAGAGAGATGCTGGACTTCATTACAAAGGGAGATGGTGACTGAATAGTCCTGGTTAGGGATAGCTACACAATTTGCAAGGCCCAGTGCAAAATGAAAATGCAGAGTCCTTATTCAAAACTTAGGAAAGAAAAGTGCTATTAAAGGTGCTTTATATAAACTTTTTCCTTCAAAAAGATCTTGTTACTTATAAACGTAATAGGCATAATAGTGTTACACGAGTAACAATATAAACTTAAAAATGCAAAAAGCCACTTTTGGTGTCATATGGTATTATATTATATAATAAGTGATAATTACCAATGTGATATCTTGATCATAAGATTTTTCTGGCTTACTTTTTTGCAAATTCATTTATGAGGTCATCAAAAGTTTTACTTTTAGCAACTTCATTTTCAATTGATATAATTGAAAGTGACAGTCATTTTTGGCAAATACAAGATCTCAGATAATTTTTGACAGTTTTTAATTTTGCGAATAATCTTTCTGCTGATGTAATTGTTACTGGAGCTCTTAAGTGTATTTTATAGGCTGGGACAGCATTGGGGTAAATTTCTGATAAATTATTTTAAAATATAAATTTTAGTACATCTAGAGTTGATGATAGCCTTCAAGTAAGTCTGAATTTAATTTCAAATATAAATTTATGAATGACATTTTAATGTTTCCTTTGGCATTTTCTGCAACTTGCTGAGGTCATACGAGAATCAAAAGTGGTTTCATGATTTGTATATAGTTTAAAATGCCTATTTATGCATTCTATTGCTTTATCTTCCATTATATAAATTAATTTTAGATTTTCTTTCTTGTTAATAATTGGCTTATTCCTTATAAAATAATGCTCTTTCTGCTGATGCAATGGTCTCTACATTTAATTTCTATTTCTAAGTCTGTGGATGTGCTGTAATAATTTGAAACTAGAGATTCCAAACTCATTGGATAATTCTAACAACTCTGATTGATAGACTTTATTGCAATGTCCATGTGTACATTTGTATCTTGTGGTATTAACTAATTTAACAACAAGGTTTACTGCTTGAGCATTGGCAGTTCCTGTCCCAGTGCTCTGGCTGGAGAGTTATTATTTGTGCAGATGGTGCAGGGACAGGCTCTGGGGATGGGTGTGTGTGCAGGTCTCCCACCTCTGTCCTCGTGCTCCCTCGTGGAGTTTCTACCTCTTCTGGGACTGTGGCCACTACTGCCACCTAAGCTTCTGCTGCCCCCACCACCACTGTCACTAATCTGGGCTCAGCTCTGCTTCTGGGTGCTGCCCAGCACACTGCCTGCTCGTGCCCATAAGACTGACCCATGTGTGCGTGGACTGCTGCCAGCTTATCTTCCCTACTGACATGCCTGCTCCATCCTCTCATCAGACATCACTTACAAAACACAAATTCAAAGATAAAATTATTATGAATTTCAGACAATAGCCACAGAACATTAAACCAACTATGGGGTTCTTTTGGAGCCTTGGGGTTGTGCAAATGACTACACAGGTTGCAGGCCCATGAAGCCAGCTCTGATCAGGGCCATGTGTGCAAACCTTGGTGGGGAAGTAATGACTTCTTGGTGCTATAAGCCAGAAAGCACTCTAAGTCAGGGAACCTGTAAAAATCAGGAACATGTTCTAAAAAATGGAAACCCAAGGCCAGGTGCAGTGGCTCATGCCTATAATCCCAGCACTTTGGGAGGCTGAGGCAGGTGAATTGCTTGAGTCCAGGAGTTTGAGACCAGCCTGGGCAACATGGCAAAATCCTCTCTCTATAAAAAAATACAAAAATTATCCTGAAGGGCCCCTACTTGTGGGGCTGAGGTGGGAGGATCACTTGAGTCCAGGAGGTTGAGGCTACAGTGAGCCAAGATTGCACCACTGCACTCTAGCCTGGGCAACAAAGTGAGACCCTGTCTCAAAGAAAAAAAAAAAAAAAGAAAATACAGATAGGTAAAAGTAAGAAATCCCACCTGGCAGAAATACCGCTAAAATTTTGTTATGTGCTCTAGCCATCTTTTTGTATTTCTGTATGTTTTCAGAAAAAAAGTTAAATATAGAAATGTATAGTGAATAACATGACATGACAAGCACTCATGTTCTCAGTATCCTGAATGAGTAAATATTTATATTTTGGTATATTTATTTCAGGTTATTTTATATAAAAGGAAACATTACTGATAAAGTTTAAGTCCCTTTGGTACCTCACACAAATCCCATTTTCCTTCCTCCTTCCCTGGTAATTGTCATCATCAGAGGAAGAGTAAGAATAATGATCGATGACAATAGCATGATAATAATAATGACCTCAGTGGATAAAAGGATCTGTCATGCTTCCCAGAAAATCCTGTATACTTTGATAGATGCTCTATGATTATAATTATCTTTTCTCAGAATCTTCTGTTGAAAAGACTGGTAATAAATAGAACATGAATCAAATAGGTAGATATTAGCTAAAAGTTTAATTAGCCAAAGAAGGAGAAATAGTGGTGACGGTCTTGGGCTGACGTCTCCTGAGACCCTAATCGCAAACTTCACATTCTCTTAGTGATAGTTTTCTTACCAGGGTAATTCCTTGTCGTCAGTTAGATTTTTCCTGATGTCGTGCTCTTGGCTCCCTGAGCTTCTTCTATCATAATACTCAACACATGATTACCAGTTTAATTGCAGGTAATTTTTACCAGACTGTGAGCCCCATGAGAGCAGGGATCGGGACTGACTGTCTCATTCATTGGTCTATTTCCAGTCCCATGTATGGTGTCTGTCAGACACTGCACAGTAAGTATTTGGTGAATGACTGGAAAACAGTCTCAGGACATAGAGCTGTTGCTATTGTGTGGGATTCAAGGCTGATTCTGGGTTCTGGGGTTTAGTCTGGGGAACATTGGATGCTGAACGTTTTTACTGGGGGTGTTTGGTTCTGTGGCCCCATGGGAATTTTCCCAGCTGTCCTAGTGGCCACCAGGGTTTCCTTATTGGTCAAGTCAACCCTGAAAGGAGACCCTGGGGACCCGTGCGGTTGAATACCATGTCTGGAGCAGCTGCTGCCTGCAGCTATGTGTGTGTGAGCTGGAGACCCGAGCTTTTCTTAATCTCTGAGCCAGGCTGCTGACAATAAACAAGCTTTCCGCCCAGCAGCTGCTGGTGGTTGCCTCCCACACGGCCCACCCTAGCCCTGCCTGGAGATGGCATGACTCCTTCCCGGTTGCTCTAATAATAACAACATTATATTCTCAGTCAGAGCTTGAGGGCTTCACTCAGAGACATTTTTTCACTTGCTTGAGAATGGGAGTCAGAGAAAGCATAGACACACAGAAAACTCATTTGGACATTTATTGAAACCATCTCCAAGTTCATTTGGTCAGGTTCAAGTTTTTAAATACCCCTGCTTGTCTTCTGGCTGCTGAGCAGTGGAAAGGGGATAAGCTGAGTGGAGGGACAGTGAGAGGTCTGGGGGCCAGCCCCAGCCTGGAGGAAGGGCCCCTCGTAAAGCCTGGGCCGGAGGGAGGTTGGCAGGGCAGGGCCCGAGGATGGGCTCCAGTTTCCCTGAGCCTGCCAGGGTGCCCATCCGGGAGTTTCTTTCTGTTTGTGCCCACCCTGGTGAGCTGAAGATAAGGGGAAACCTGATGGGAAAAGTGGCTTCGGAGAGCTGAAGTGAGAGGGACCGGAAGTGTTGCTTTCCTTTTAAGAACCTTTGCTTCCTTTGGCCTCGGCCTCTGCCTGGGGTGGCACAGGGTTGCTTTCTTCAGAGATGCAGCTGTGCTGTTCAGCCCCTCCTTAGGTTCTGCCAAGGCAAGGCCCGGGTGTCCAGAGTGGGCAGGGGAATCATTCATCCACCCCACCTCTCAGTGCCATGGGCCAGTCTGGGCCTCACATAGCCCACAGTGAGGCATGGGTTTGCATTTTACAGTCACTTGCAATGACTGTGCTTTTTTCCAGTTCATGGGAGTAAATGTAGAGGTGTTCTGGGAATCCCGTCTTCACCCTCCTGCATCTGAGGCTGGTGAGCAGCTGAGAGAAGGGGAAATGAGAAGCCAGCTGGCCAATGGCCTGACTCCTCCGCCCCTGCTTAATTATGGGTTGGCCATACAGCTAATCCCATTTTCTCAACAGCCCTATGACATGAGGAAGAGGAGGCAGTTGTGAAAACCACATGCCCTAGATCCTAGTGGTGCTCCAGCAGCCTGGGAGCAAGGTTGCCCTGGGACATCCCTGGGGAACTATTGACTTCTCTCCCTGATCTTTTGCTTTTTTGCCCCCTGTAATACTTTCATCATTTTCACTATGGCTAAGCGAGATTCCAAGTTGGGCTGGTCACTCTGCCCAGAGAATACAGGTTCTGTGCAATAAAATGCTCTATAAATCCAAGGCATTATGAAATTTACTTCTACTATAAGGCTTTTATACTCGCATCCAATAAGTCTGTGTCTCCTAGCTAAGGGATGAAGCCAGCCAGCTATCACATGAGCTCTCCGTTCTTGAATAGACTCAAGGCTTTGTTCAAAGCTTTTCAGATGGATTCATTTAAAACTGCAGCTTCCCTGCCACTTTAAAAAATTCACCCTATCCATCAGCCTGGTACTGTTGAGTATATTACCATTACACGTAGAGGCATAGACTGTAACTCCCAGTGTAGAGAACAAAACTTTACATTGAGTAATTGCAGGAAACTTGACTGCAATTCACTAAGAATATGTTTTGATGAATAAGGAAAAAAAAATTTCAAAAAATAGGTCAGGGCGCTTTTAGGGAGCCCAAAAAACCTGCAAGGATTCTCTGCAGGTATAATAATTGGGCAGTCCATCCAGCCTCCCACCTCTGTCTCCTTCCCTTGTATTTCTTTTCCAGGCTGCTGTCTGTGACAGCTCAGGAAGGGGCCCCAGGCAGCTCTCCTCTGAATTCTTCCCCTTGACATCTCTCTGCCTTCTTCGCACTGCAAATCAGCCTCACTAGCACCTCAGCTTCTAATTTTAGCTGCTGTTTTGCATTCTGTGTAGCATACAAGGAAATATAATGCGGAATTTAGACAGGAGAAAAGGCAGGCTGCTTGCTTCCTGATAAATTGTCAGGGACCCATATCTGATGGTTGAATTCTGATAGCAATCAGAACAACAGGGAACAGAATGGTTGTGTCCTCATCTGCATTAGAGATCAGTCTCTTTTTCAGGGTTCCATGAGCTAGGACCTTTCTGTCCTTTTCCCTCTGCACTGATGACTGGTTGCATGGTTTCAGAAACCACTAGACTTAACTCCTGGTTTGGGGAAGATTCAACTTGACACTGAGAGGGAGTTTGTGTGTGTGTGTGTGTTTGCGGGGCAGGGAGGATTGCTTTACAAGAGAATCCTGAACTAAATTCAATAGTCTGTCCACTAGAAGCAGAGGACCATAGTCTATACGCTTTATCATGTGAAACTTCTTCCTGGGTATCTTTTTTTTTTTTGAGACAGGGTCTTGCTCCATTGCCCAGGGTGTAGTGAAATGGTGTGAACACAGCTCACTGCAGCCTTGACCTCCTGAGCTCAAGCAGTGCTCCCAACTCAGCCTCCTAAGTAGCTGGAATTACAGGTGCACACCACTTCTCCTGGCTAATTTTTAGAATATTTGTAGAGGCAAAGTCCCAGTATGTTGCTCAGGCTGTTCTTGAACTCCTGGGCTCAAGCAGTCCTTCACCTTGACCTCCCAAAGTGCTGGGATTACAGGCATGAGCCACCATGCCCAGCCCTGGGTGTCTTTTAAAAGACAGGGCAAAATTTTGAGAGTAGACTAGATCGGTGCTACCCAAAGTGTAGCAGCATCAGCAACAATTAGAAGATTGTTAGAAATTCAGTCTTCTCAGGGGTGGGGTTGCTACACATTTCATTAGTGAGACAAAACAAAAAATTCCAAACAAACCAACCTTTGTTATTATGAAATATAACACACAGAAAACTGCATAGATGCATTATATAAAGGGAATCTTATAAAACCAAATGAATTATAATAAAAGGAACCCTGTGTCATTTCCGCCCATGTTAAGAGATAGAACATTGCTAGCACCCCAGTAGACCCTTGCCGAGTGGAATTCCAACTCCCTTCCCTACCCCAAAGGTAATCACTCTCCTGGCTTCTGTGCTTTTTCCTTTTTTATATTTTTACCATCAAAGAAAGCATCCCTGCACAGCACAGAGTAGTTTGCCTGTTGTTGACCTTTATCTGAATGAAATCATGAAGTACTTACTTCTTTGTGTCTGGTTTCTTTTGCATATTTTATCTGTGAGATTTCATGAAGCTTTTAACACAGCAATTCTTGCCCCTTCTAGAGCTGCCACGCCCTCTCATTGTTTAGATCCATAGCAACCCCTCAGAAAAGCATAGATTCTCCTTTAAAATTACAGCAAGTTAAAATTAATTTGATTAATGAGGATTTCATTGTGCTCCCTGAGCCAGGTGTTATTCCCTGGGATGCTGCTGAGCCAGGATTGGGACTTGCTGCTCCAGGGCTGTGTCTTCTGTGTTCCAGGACGAGCTTGAGGTGATGGTTAGGAGGCCCTTCAGGAAGATGCTGCTCATTGAAGGAAATGCTGGAAGCTGTGAGCTTTCAGGAGCCTCAAAACCCAATACTCAACCAGTGTGTGACATTGGATCAAGTCCGAGATGACCCAGGGCTATTTCAAGGTTTCACATGTCTGTCTTTATGCTTTTTTCATTGAAGTTTTCTGATCCATCACATAAGAAACAGCTATCCGGTCGGGTGCAGTGGCTCACACCTGTAATCAATCACCAGCCAAGGCAGGTGGATCACTTGGGGTCAGGAGTTCGAGACCGGCCTGACCAACAGGATGAAACCCTATCTCTACTAAAAATACAAAAATCAGCTGGGCATGGTGGCAAACACCTGTAGTCCCAGCTACTTGGAAGGCTGCAGCAGGAGAATTGCTTGAACCCAAGAGGTGGAGGTTGCAGAGAGCTGAGATTGCACCTCACTCCAGCCTGGGTGACACAGCAAGACTCCTTCTCGGGGAAAAAAAAAAAAGAAAAGAAAGAAAAAGATACAGCTATGCATAAGGGAGAATGCTGGGAAGTGTAGAAGAGATGAGACATCTAAGGTGCAGTTATTGACCAGTCTTTTCGCCTAGAATCTTGCTCCCTACAGAGGTTAAGGGCATGGCTTTTGAGTCAGACCAACCTGGATTCTGGTTCTGCCTCTGCCACTCATCAGCCATGTGACTGTAAGTTCATCCTCATCTTAGAATGGAGATTATAATAATAGTACATACCTCATGGGGCTATTTTGATGATTAATTAAGAAATGCTTGGAAAGTGCTTAGCTTAGCATCTGACTAATAATTCCAGCTAACAGTGAATGCTTCCAATGTATTAGCTACTGGAATCCTATATGATTGATTCTGTTGTTATCCTCAATTTCAGATGAGGACACTGAGGCTCAGAGAGGTTAAGAAACTTGCCCAGGATCCCATGGCTAATATGTGGTGTGGAGACATTTTAACATTCTTAACCACTGTGTTGTGTATCTATTTTTATCGTCATTTTATGTCAAGGTTTTGATATTCTTGATATATTTCTCCCATTATCTGTTTCAAACCTCTGACACGGCTTCTAGCACAGCCAGAGTCTTATCAGCTGCTGGTCTAGGATCAGCCTGATGAAACAATTAGAAATGAGGCCCCAGCAGTGACTCATGCCTGTAATCCTAGCACTTTGGGAGTCCAGGCAGGAGGATAGCTTGAGGCCAGGAGTTTGAGACCAGCCTGGGCAACAAAGTGAGACCCAATCTCAAAAACAAAAACAACAACAACAAAACGAGACTAGTCCCCATCTCCTTGTTATGTGATCCTCTTTTGGGTTGTCTCTCACAATGGAAGCTAATGGCCACAACAGTAGCCATGTTGAATGCACCCAGAGGGTCTCACCTGTCACTTTACAAAGCCCTAGCTTACCTTGAAGCCTTGAATCACACTGAGCTGGGATTCTACAGCACTGAGTCATCAAAATGTTTCAAGGGTTAAAAAATGGTCCTAAGAGGATGGCATGAAGGAACTGTGGGGAGGAGGTAGTGGTTTCGTTGCAGCACATTGGTGACTTTAACTTTGAGCCAGACATACAAGTTGCTGGATTTCCCTGCCCATATATGGTAAGAGGAGAAGCAATGTACAGGAAGGATGAGCTAGACAGAATGCTTTTCTTCTGTCAATGACAAAAACATAGTGCCCTGGAATAGAATACTGAGGGGCTATTGGGAGCAGACTGTGCTTTCTTGGGCAGTAGCATTAGAAGCTTAAGACAGGGGTGGGCCCCAGCCTTCTTTTCTCATGATTTTGTGATAGATGGGCCCAATGTAATCACAGAAGTTCTTATAAGAGAATGAGAGAAGCAGGAGAGTCAGTTTCATAGTGATGTAATGTGAGAAAGACTCAATCAGCTATTGCTGGCTTTGAAGATGAAGGAAGGGGACCAGGAGTCAAGGAAAATGGGAGCTTTTAGAAGCCAGAAAAGGCATGGAACCAGATTGTCCTCTAGTGCTTCTAGAAAGGAATACAGACCTTCTGACATCTTGATTTTAGCCTAGTAAGATTCATGTCAGACTTCTGACCTACAGAGCTGATAAGATAATAAATGTGTGTTGTTTTAAGCCACTAATTTGTAGTAATTCATTATATAAACCATAGAAAGCTGATATGCACCATTTAACCCATATACCAAGAATATAATTTGGAAAATCAAATTGTCTGAAGGGAGAAGTTTTTATATTCTTTCCCAGCTGTGACTTCTATATCCCAAGTGCTTGAAACCTGTAAGCCCACATGCATGTACTGGTGTGGCAGCTCAGTGGTAACAGTTAATAAATACTTCTATCTCTTAAGTCATCTTTAAGCTGGTATACCCTCTAGTGAACCTGGGATTGACAAGGGGAGATGAATGGGGGTGGCTATTCTTCACGCTATTGCCACCCCTGAGCCTTTGCACCCACAGAAGCTTTAGAGGAGGAACGTGCCTTTTCAAAGGCAGACTAGAGAAGGGGTATAATAACTTTCTATGGTTTTCTGGAGTTATTTATTTATTTAGAGACAGAGTCTCACTGTGTCACCCAGCCTGGAGTGCAGTGGTGCAATCTTGGCTCACTGCAACCTCTGCCTCCTGGGTTCAAGTGATTCTCCTGCCTCAGCCTCCCAAGTAGCTGGGATTACAGGCGTGCATCACCACACCTGTCTAATTTTTGTATTTTTGGTAGAGATGGGATTTCACTATGTCTGCCAGGCTGGTCTTGAACTCCTGACCTCAAGTAATCCACCCGCCTCAGCCTCCCAAACTGCTGGGATTACAAGCGTGAGCCACCACCCCTGGCCTGGAGTTAATCAGGAGACATCAACCATGACCTGGACTTTGGAGCCTCCTTGTTCCCTTCCAGCTCCATCCCCTGCATAGAGAAATGAGTTTCTCCTTTGCTGACTCACGTTTCAAACTGCAAAGTGGAGCTGCAGACTAATTCACAAAAGAGGGAGGTGGGACAAATCAACACTTGGTGCAAAGATGCACCAAGTCCCAGAATGAAAAAGCAACATGGTAAAATGTTCTAAGTGTGCCTGTCTTATTATAGACTAATGTATAATAGTCTATAATATTATTCCAAATAATCTATAATATTATTCCAGCAGACGATTCTAAACTGCTGACTGGGAAAATATAAATCTAGCTATATTTTCCGATAAATTGTATATTTAGCATTTAAAGATGAAAACAAAACTTTCAACAAGTACAAAGAAAATCAAGCTTTGAAAAATGCATGGTTTCCAAAACACATTTGTGAGGCCATTTCAGGGAGCAATAGGCTCAGCATGGATGTTTCTTTCACAGCCCAGTTTAGTTGTGCAGGGCCCAGGTTCAGAAGCAGTTGATACTCTGTTTTTGGCCAGAGAGGGGTGGCCAAGAACACTCCCAAAAGCATTGAAGGGCCTATGTTTGGCACCAGACTTTTAGACAGGTGGTTCCTTAGCCTTCTGATCCTGGACTGGCCAGTCATGGTCTCCAGTCACTTTGGACTGGGGGTCACCTCTCCCTCACCTTCTACAAGAGTAATAGGTGCTTCTAGCAACTCTCGGGTAGGGCAGAGTTGGGATGATGTGGGTTGTAAACCAGGCGGATAGAGCAAATTTACCTACACTGGACTGCATGGACCCTACAGGTCCGGGGTGAAAGGTCACCTGCGGGACGGAAATCCATAATATTGTTCAACTGGAGCAAGGGCCACTGCAGCAACTTCTCCCCCAGAGCAACTACCATCACCACCCTTGTCTCTTTTATCTCCTGCAGAGAGACAGACAGAAGCTTTCCAGAGGAGGATGGAGTAGCCAGGGATGCTCACCTGACATCCTCCTCTGTTGCTTATGATTATTGATAAGACTTGAATTCAGTTCCACATGGGCCTGAACATGCCCCAGTCTGTAGAAACCATAGTTCTGAAGTCCTGAGGGATCCTCTTCTACAGGTAAGCAAGGCTTCCACACATACAGTAGAGAATACACCCTTTCCCACCCTAGGAAGCCTTGGACTGCACTGCTTATCCTCCTCGCAAAAGAAAGGAGAGGGCTTCTTTTGGTGGTGGCCTTTTTATTTTCCTAGCAGCAGCACAGGGCATAGCCTTTCTCTTAATGTCAGGTCATGGTCTTCCTCCTTCTCACACCAGTGCTGGTGGTTTTTGGGGCCCTGGAATCACGATGTGGCCAGGGCCTTCTATCTATGGACCATCCGCTGAGCTCCCAGATGCCACATTGATCTTGCCACAATTTTTCTTTCTACAGTTTGTTCTCATGTGTCTAGAGACCAATTTCTCCATCTTTGTAAATGTCAGACTCTTGCAGCTTCCTCTTTTTGCTTTTAGCTATTTGGTTGTTCCAGAAACTCCAGTTGGGGGTTGGCAGAAGAAATAAAACAAGGAAGCCAGAGTCATGAGCAGCTCTGATGAATTCTCTAGCAGAGGAGAACTCTAACTGTATCATCAAAAGAGAGTTGGAGATTATCTGTTATTTTCATTGTCCTTGCCACTTCAGCCCCTATTTATTCAGTTATAGAAGTACAGGCCTATTCCTGAACCTCCTGGGTTGATCCATTTGGAAATTGTTTCATAAAGACAGCTGGAGCTGCAAGATGGGGCTGGGAGCCAGCGGCAGCATGGATGCGGGGAGCTTCAGGGTCAGGTTCCGGCATGGCCTGTGAGGACTGCTGCAGACGCAGCTGAGGCAGCCCGGCTCCAGGCTCGCTGGAGGGGCAGTGTCTGGGGAGATGCTTCTCTATAAAAAGCTTAGAGGTCAATGTGGAGTTTCCTATTCTTTCCTCTGGCCATGCTTAGATTTAGAACAATACTAGTGTGGAAAGTGCAGCTGCTCTAAAGTCAGTCGTGTTGACATGGTGGGGAGCCTAGACCCCGAACCCCACAGTCTGGGCTCAAGCCTTGCTTAATCACCGCTTGACTTTGGCTCTGTGACCTCTGGTTTCCTCACCTGTAAAATGAGGACTTTACTGGGTTGCTGTCAGGGGTAAATGAGGCAACATATGCCAAGTGCTTAGCAAATGATAAGCGTTCAGTCAGTGGTACCTTTATTCTTAGTATTATTTGTCGTCATCACCACCATCATCTCAGCCCAGTGCAGGCGAGCTGG
This sequence comes from Chlorocebus sabaeus, assembly GCF_047675955.1. Lineage (NCBI taxonomy): Eukaryota > Metazoa > Chordata > Mammalia > Primates > Cercopithecidae > Chlorocebus > Chlorocebus sabaeus. The sequence goes on along the minus strand of NC_132917.1, from coordinate 55,028,117 downwards.
GAAGGCAGGCCTCGTATAGTCCTGAACACGCTCCCCCACAGGGGCCCTCTCAGAGCCTCTGAGCTCCTCACAAAGCCAAGGCACGTTCTTTCTGGAGGTCAGTAGCATTTAATAGGAAGGTACTGCCTTGGTGGTCGCTTCCTCTTGAGTGTTGCCATTGGAGCAGGGTCCCCAGAGACTTATTGCAATTAGCTGCTTCTGGTGGTTGAAGCAGTTCTGAGAGCAGTGCGTGCCCACAGAGGCAGATTTCAACACGCTGAGTCATACTGCAGGGTCTGCCGGCAGAGCTGGTCACAAGGCAGGAGGCAGGCAGCAGTCGGGAAGATGGATAGACATGGGGTGAGGTAGATTTTCTGAGGAAATTTCAGTGAATATCTGTTCAATGTGTCTGGATAAAGGAAGGGTGGGCATGAACATTTTTTCAACACTTACTCTTTACGTGGCCCCTGCTGTTGGGCTTTGATTTCGTTGAGTTTCCTCCAAACTACCCAGTGGAGACCCCTCCTAAACAGCCCCAGACACCGTCCTGAGTGGGTCCTTGGGAGAGGTCTCTGACTCCCAGCAGAGGGTGGGAGGTGCTGTGGAAGGGAAAGCCACTTTTGAGGGCCTGGATTGGGGAGCAATCCTCCCTCTGCTCCCACAAACACAAGCTAGGTGGATTTATGGGAACAGGAGTGAGGAGCATTTATTTCTGTCTGAGGTTGAGTAAGGTGTCACGAAAGGCAGTGACTTTATTTATTATCTCACTATGGGATGTGATCTGCTTTCCACAGTTGCTATGGATATTTCGTTGTTTCTGTTAATACCACCATGTATTTGGGCCTAAGATTTGAGGATGCCTCTGAAAAAGATTTCTTTGTTATCTATTTGCTTGCTCTGTTTTTAAAATCTGGGAAGAGTGAGGTAAAAGTGAAGTTTTTTTTGTTTTTTGTTTTTTGTTTTTTCATGCAAGTATTCCAGTGATCCCTCAGGAATTATTGGAAAATAAAAAGCAATTTTGCAACTAGCAAATTTCCCGAGGTTAGCAGGCAAGCAAGTAAAAACAAAGATGATTTATTTTTATTTTGTTTTTATTCTTTTCTTTTTTTCAGACCTTATCCCCCATGCAGAGATATTTATTATTATTATTATTATTATTGCTATTGTTATTTTGAGACAGAGTCTCACTCTGTTGCCCAGGCCGGAGTGCCGTGGTGCGATCTCGGCTCACTGCAACCCCCACCTCCTGGGTTCAAGCAATTCTCTTGCCTCAGCTTCCTGAGTAGCTGGGATTATAGGCATGCACCACCATGCCCGGCTAATTTTTGTATTTTTAGTAGAGACAGGGTTTCGTCATGTTGACCAGGCTGGTCTTGAACTCCTGACCTCAGCAGACCTGCCTGCCTTGGCCTCCCAAAGTGCTGGGATTATAGGCATGAACCACTGTGCCTGGCCTGGCCTAGATATATTTTTAATCTGTATTTTTCCTGATTTGAGGTTGGCTTTCTATCTTATTTCTGGAGTAAACAGCCTTGACATTTATTTAAAGAATGAGACAATTTTTTTTAAAGGATCCAAATGGACGCATATGCGCCCTGAGATAGATTGACATTGGTCTGCATTATTGATAAGTAACCAGGAAATGCTGTTTGGGAACATTTGTTTTCTTCATCAGCAAGAATTTTTTGAGCCTTTATTGGCTCTGATATGTCACAGTGTATTCCTAATTGTTCTATTTCTTTTGATATTATTATAACCTTGGGCAAATATCTACCATTCTAAGAAAATGGAAGGTGAGAAGGGGTACTCAGGGGCCATTTGGGCTGTGCCTCTGCTTCTTTTACAGCTGTTTTCTATTGATGACAGGGACGAGGTTCCATAATTTTTTATTATTTTTATTTGTTTGTTTATTTATTTATTTTTAAACAGGGTCTCCCTCTGTCACCCAGGCTGGAATGCAGTGGCTCAAACTCGTCTCACTGCAACCTCTGCCTCCTAGGCTCAAGCAATCCTCCCACCTCGGCCTCCCAAGTAGCTGGAACTACAGACGTAGGCCACCATACCTGGCTAATTTTTGTATGTTTTTGGTAGAGGTGGGGTTTCACCGTGTTGCCCAGGCTGGTCTCGAACTCCTGGGCTCAAGCTATCCACCAGCCTCGACTTCCCAAAATGCTGGGATTACAGGTGTGAACCACAGCACCCAGACCTGAGATTCCAGAATTTCTTTTGTTCGTTTCACTATTTATCATCTTTCCCTTACCCAAGGGTTTTCTTACCACTTATGAGTATAAATTCAATGTCCACTCTCTTTTGGAAGAGAGAAACAGTTTTCTCCCCAGGGAAGAAAGAATATCCCTCTAAAGGGCTAAGATTGTTTTAGGGTGCTCCCTCAGACTCCTCTTTTCGTGGCTGGGTGATTCTCTTTTTCAAATATTTAGAGGATGTTTACTCTCTTCCTGGAGCTCCTGTTTGCCCAAGGGCACTCGGGTCACCATGTGCTCTGAGTCACTAGCCGTCTGTTCCTTTTTCTTGGACAAACCCCTAACATGGAACATACACAGTAACACCCCCTTGCTCCAGACCATCAACAAAGTAAAAACCCTGCTCCAGTGCTTCCTTTTCTAAACGGTGTTTTAGCAGAATCAGGGAACTGGGGCATAGCAAGCGAATATCAGTAACAAATATTTTCAGAGGACAGAAATTCCAGAGATAAATGTCCTTGTCAAAGCTGAGTTACCCTTTTTTCTATTCAAGGCCTACCTAGCTACGTGATACTGTACCTGTTGGTTTTTCTATAGAGTGGAAGAAATATGAGGTATTTGCTTTTGTAAGCACAGTTAATACCGGAAGTGATCAGCAGAGAAGCTGCATTTGAGTCACCCTGAGCAAGTTATTATCAGCGTTGACATTTCTTTAACTTTGCATCTATTATTGAAGGGCTCAGGCTGTTCAGTGACTTTCTCCCATGCAGGCATCCAATTGCTGGGATTTAAAAATTATGGCTGTGCTCTGAAACATTTAGTGCATTTTCATTTTTAAAGGAATTTAGCACTCTTCTAATATATAAGTGTTTTTCTCGTTTCAGTATTTCAGGAACTTATAATTTATCAATCTTTTAACAGTTGTGGCTGAAACATTTCAAAAGTGTGTGTGTTTAAAATAAGAATTCGATATATAGATTTAAAACAATCCCACTTCTCATAATTTAGAAATTGTACTTAGAGACGTGTCCAGCTGAGCCTGCTGTCACTCAGAAATGCTGCAGACCTGAAAAAACTACTGGCCTTGATCTTCTCTTTGCCACAGAGTTTCCTTAGGGATGTGTTTAGCACAGAGTTCCTGGAATTATTCTGTGAGGAATATGGCTGTAAAGAGCTCCTATAGATTCTTTATTCTTACTATTTTCTGGGATTTTAGTCATAGAAGTTGGCCTATTATTAGGCTGGTGCAAAAGTAATTGCGGTTTTTGCCATTACTTTAATGTTTTTAATTAAAAGTAAAGGCAAAAACCACAATTACTTTTGTGCCAATCTAAATATTTATTTCTTTATGGGAGTCAAAGTAATAAGAGAGGAGAGGTAGGTAAGGATAGGAGCGTGGCCCTGTGGCTTCTTATTTCCAAATCCAGTGGAAATAAGAAACACTTTTATTAGCCCCTCTTCCCCCATCCCTCCACTAGAGCTGCTCTTAACTGGTTCTTCTCAAAATTCTGTAAGAAAAACAAACCCTATTCAATATGGCTAGCAAGGGACTCTGAACCTACTAAACCCTCAGTTCTCAATATGTCATTCACCCTGAGTGGAATTCCAGGCCCATCGCAGATGCTGGAGCCCCTTCACCCTTCTCCCTCTCCTGCCTTGGCAAGAGATGAGTACTCAAGTAACTAAATGCTCTCTAGCTTAGAATTTTGGGATTGCAACTGAAATGGGCAATTAAAAAAATGCTTAATCACACTTCCCTAAAGCTGTCCGTATATTTATATACATAAAGAACTGGGCCGGGTGGGTGACTCATGCCTGTAATCGCAGCACTTTGGGAGGCCGAGGCGGGTGGATCACCTGAAGTCAGGGGTTCGAGACCAGCCTGGCCAACATGGCAAAACCACATCTCTACTAGAAATATAAAAATTAGCTGGGAGTGGTGGCACCACCTGTGATCCCAGCTAGTTGAGAAGCTGAGGCACAACAATCACTTGAACCCAGGAGGCAGAGGTTCCAGTGAGCCAAGATGGCGCCATTGCACTCCAGCCTGGGCTACATACAGAGCAAGACTCCATCTCAAAAAAAAAAAAAAAAAAAAAAGGACTGAATTTAACAGGATAGGAAACGTGTGTTTTAAAATCCAGTCTCTAAGTAGCTAAAGGTATGATGAGGTTGTACAGAATCTGACGTGTATTTAACTATACCACACACAGGCTTTCCAGAGTCATGCAGAACTATTCACAAACTCTGTTTCTGTAATTATAGTTGACCCAGGGTGAGAAATCCTGAGTTGGGATCCCTGTTTGTCTGGGGAGTCGCACAGACATTCCTGATGTTCATAGATACTGGGCCTCTGGATGCCCAGGGCACCATTTATCCACCCAGAGCCTGACTGCCATCTCTGCTCACTTTTGTATCTGCTTAGCCTGAAGTGCCTGACCTCATTCTATAAATACCAGCCTTGTTGTTCAAATAAGAACTTCCTTGGATTCCTGGCCACCACAAAACCCCCAGATGTACCAGCCAGGCAGTCTCATACTGGCTGTGAGGTTTGTTTTGCCCTCCCCTGTGGAAGGAGCAAGGGCAAGAAAGTAGGGCCTAGAGTAGCCATCACTCACCCTTCTTTCTTTCCTTCCTTCCTTCCTTCCTTCCTTCCTTCCTTCCTTCCTTCCTTCCTTCCTTCCTTCCTTCCTTCCTTTTTGAGGTTCAGTATTTACATTCAGCAAATTTAAATCCTTACATGATTTTTGAAAACTTATTTATGAACTGAAAATATTGCTTGCTGATAAAACTTGCTTAAATGCTATCACTGAATGTATGAGTCACTGATTATGCCAGTACAACAAAGATAACCACATGTTTGATGATTGCAACATGCCAGACGTTCACTGAAGAAAAAAAAAAAAAAACACAGCTAAACAAAATTCACTCAACAAACATCTGAGAATCTGGGCACTTCATATCAGTGTTTTGAAGTGTTTCATTAATATCTTAAGACAAGTGTATCAACACCTTGGCATGATTTAATTTCAAGTCATCAGTTTTGTTTTTATTAACATCAGAAAGTTAAAGCTACACTGCCAATGCTGGGTCTGCTTAATTTGATTTAAGAGTTTAATATGACTTAACATTAAAAGCTCACACTACTCTGAAATATATAATTTTACACATATGGTGACGTTCAACATTCAGGTGCTAGTGCTTTTGTACTATCTTTTGGTTAACTTTCTTTAAACGTTCAAAGAATGACTTTTAGGCTTACAAAAATAAATATTTGTCAAAATGTTCGATAAGGCGGGGCATGGTGGCTCACGCCTGTATCCTAGCACTTTGGGAGGCCTAGGCCGGTGGATCCCCTGAGGTCAGGAGTTCGAGACCAGCCTGGCCAACGTGGTGAAACCCCATCCCTACTAAAAATACAAAAATTAGCCTGGCATGGTGGTGCACGCCTGTAATTCCAGCTACTCAGGAGGCTGAGACAGGAGAATCGCTTGAACTCAGGAGGCAGAGGTTGCAGTGAGCCGAGATCGCACCACTCCTCTCCAGCCTGGGTGACAACAGCAAAACTCCATTAAGAAGATTTTAATAAATATTACATGAAACTTGCAAGAAAGTGTATCTAGAAATTTGTCATTATCACTTGCTCTTTCCTCTCACAAATGTATGGAGGCCCTGGATGAGGGCTTTGGGAGACACAAAGAGGACAAACTCAGTCCCAACTCTCAAGGAGTGTACAGTGTGGTGCAATAGAAGAAATATGCACAGATGATTATAATATGAGAGAGAATGAAAAGCTACAGGGGAGGAAGAATAGGAGGAGGGCAAGAAATTCAGGGTAGGGTGAGCTGTCTCCCAAGTGGAATATGTGCATTGAGCTGGGACTATAGATGAGGAAGGATTTGAACACAGGAAAATAGGTGAGCTATTTAGAAAATTATGGTTTTTGGATCTCTAGCTTATATAACAAACCGAATACCAAGTCTCAACAGCATGATATTAAAAAGTACAACCCCCCAAATAGTAGAAAATATAATTGTATATGTGCTTTTGAAAAGGTGAAGTATATTTTAAGCATAAGAGAAAAGAAATAAGATACAAAATAAAAGATTGCTTTAAAAATTTATTTTACAGATGAAGGGCTCCTCCTGTCGCCTAGGCTGGAGTGCAGTGGCACAATAATAGCTCACTGTAACCTCGAACTTCTGGGTGCAAGCGATCCTCCGGCCTCAGCCTCCAGAGTAGTTAGGACTACAGGCATGTGCCACTGTACTTGGCTAACTTTTACATTTTTTTGTAGAGTCTGTGGGGGTGTGTTTCTCTATGTTGCCCCAGTTGGTCTTGTATCCCTGGTCTCAAGTGATTCTCCTGCTTCCTTCTCCTCCCAAACTGCTGGGATTAGACATGAGCCACCACACTCAGCAGAAAATATTGCTTTTGACTGCAATAAGATTACCTATCATTAACATGCTCCACAAAATAAAAGAGCAAGGGAGAATGGGGAAATATTTGTTACTTAATAATAGATAAAGGATCAGTAACAATATACAGAGTTTGCATAAAATAAATTAGAAAAACAATCTCAGCCGGCATGGTGGCTCACGCCTGTAATCCCACCACTTTGCGAAGCTGAAGTGGGCAGATCACTTGAGGTCAGGAGTTTGAGACCAGCCTGGCCAACATGGTGAAACCCCCATCTCTACTAAAAATACAAAAATTAGCCAGGCATGGTGGCAAATGCCTGTAATCCCAGCTACTCGGGAGGCAGAGGCAGGAGAATGGCGTGAACCCGGGAGGTGGAGGTTGCAGTGAGCCAAGATCGTGCCACTGCACTCCAGCCTGGATGACAGAGCGAGACTCTGTCTCAAAAACAAAAAACAAACAAACAAACAAAAACTCAATAGAAAAAATTGGGTGGAAGGCAATGAGTAATTCACAAAGAAGAAATATGAAAGGCCTAAAAATGTGAAAAAGTTCACATGAGTAGTAATCAAAGAAAAGCTAATGAAAACAATGAGCAGGACCAGGTGGCTCAGCATTCTGGGAGGACATGGTGGGTAGATTGCTTGAGCTCAGGAGTTTGAGACCAGCCCGGGCAACATGGCAAAACTTCATCTCTACAAAAAATACAAAAATTAGCCTGGCGTCATGGTATGCTCCTGTAGTCCCAGCTATTTGAGAGGCTGAGGTGGGAAGATCGCTTGAGCCCAAGAGGTTGAGGTTGTAGTGAACTAAGATTGCACCACTGCACTCCAGCCAGGGTGACAGAATGAGACTCTGTTTCAAAAGACACATATAACAAAAAACTAAAACAAAACAATAAACAGATACTGCCTCTTATTATTAATCTAGGAAGTTTCTTTTTTTAAAAATAAATTATTTCCCAATGCCCAGCAAGAAAAATAGGAAGGAATGGATGTCTCTTCATTCAAAGCTGCCCTTAAAAAATAAAAACAAGCCCAGGCATGGTGGCTCACACCTGTAATCCCAGCACTTTGGGAGGCAGGTGGATCATGTGAGGCCATGAGTTCGAGACCAGCTCGGTCAACATGGTGAAACCCTGTCTCTATTAAAAGTACAAAAATTAGCCAGGTGTGTTGGTATGCGCCTGTAGTCCCAGCTACTTGGGAGGCTGAAGCATGAAAATCATGAACCTAGCAGGCGGAGGTTGTAGTGAGCTAAGATCACAGTGCTGCACTCCAGCCTGGGCAACAGAGCAAGACTTGTCTCAAAGATTAACATAACGGCCAGGCGTGGTGGCTCACGCCTGTAATGCCAGCACTTTGGGAGGCAGAGGCAGGCGGATCACCTGAGGTCAGGAGTTTGAGACCAGCCTGGCCAACATGGTGAAATCCTGTCTCTACTAAAAAAAAAAAAAAAAAAAAAAAAAAAAAAAAAAAAAAAATTAGCCATGTATGGTGGTACATGTCTGCAATCTTAGCTACTGGGGAGGGTGACACAGGAGAATGGCTTGAACCTGGAAGGTGGAGGTTGCAGTGAGCCCAGCTAGTGCCACTGCACTCCAGACTGGGCAACAGAGCAAGATTCCATCTCAAAAAAAAATAAAAATAAATAAAAAGAACCAAAACACTGTATTGAGGTATAATTTACATATTTAAAGCTACTCATAGGCCAGGCGCAGTGGCTCATGCCTGTAATTGCAGCACTTTGGGAGGCTGAGGTTGGTGGATCACCTGAGGTCAGGAGTTTGAGACCAGCCTAGCCAACATGGTGAAACCCCATCTCTACTAAATATACAAAAATTAGCCGGGTGTGGTGGCAGGAGCCTGTAATCCTAGCTACTCGGGAAACTGGGACAGGAGAATCATTTGAACCGGGGAGGTGGAGGTTGGAGTGAGCTGAGATTGCGCCACTGCACTCTACCCTGGGTGACAGAGCGAGACTCCATTTCAACAACAACAAAAAAGCTACACATTTTTAAAGTATACAACTCTATAGAAGTCTTCTGTGAGACATGGAAAAAGAGGAAAAAAAAATAAAGTACACAACGCTGTGGGTTTGAGGATAAGCATATACCCATAAAACCATCACTACCGTCAAGACCGTAAATATATTCATCACCTCCTGAAGTTTTCTCCCAACCCCTTTATTATTATTATCATTAATTTGTGTGTGTGCATGGTAAGAACACTCAATATAGAAGCTACCCTCTTGGACACATTTTAAGTGTACAATACAGTATCATTAGCTATAGGCACTATGCTATATAATAGGTCTCCAGAACTTATTTATCTTGCATTACTGAAACTTTGTACCCTGTAATCATCACCTCCCCATTTTTCCCTTTCCTGAGTCCCTGGTAACCACAATTCTACTCTCTGCCCTGAGTTCAACGTTTTTAGGTTCCACATGTAAGTGAGATCATACAGTATCTTTCTCTTTCTGGTTTATTTCACTCAGCATAATGCTCTCCAGGTCCATCCTTTTAAAAAATTATTTATTTATTTATTTATTTATTTATTTATTTATTTATTTATTTATTTTATTTTAACTTCTAGGGTACATGTGCACAATGTGCAGGTTTGTTACATATGTATACATGTGCCATGTTGGTGTGCTGCACCCATTAACTTGTAATTTACATTAGGCACATCTCCTAATGCTATTCTTCCCCCAGCCCCCTACCCCACAACAGGCCCCAGTGTGTGATGTTCCCCTTCCTGTGTCCAAGTGTTCTCATTATTCAATTCCCACCTATGAGTGAGAACATGCGGTGTTTGGTTTTCTGTTCTTGCCATAGTTTGCTGAGAATGATGGTTTCCAGCTGCATCCATGTCCCTACAAAGGACGTGAACTCATCCTTTTTTATGGCTGCATAGTATTCCATGGTGTATATGTGCCACATTTTCTTTTTATGTATGTATTTATTTATTTTTTAATTATACTTTAAGTTCTAGGGTACATGTGCACAACGTGCAGGTTTGTACATGTGCCATGTTGGTGTGCTGCATCCATTAACTCATCATTTACGTTAGATATATCTCCTAATGCTATCCCTCCGCACTACCGCCTCCCCACAATAGGACCCGGTATGTGATGCTCCCCTTCCTGTGTCCAAGTGATCTCATTGTTCAGTTCCCACCTATGAGTGAGAATATGTGGTGGTTGGTTTTCTGTTCTTGTGATAGTTTGCTGAGAATGATGGTTTCCAGCTGCATCCATGTCCCTATAAAGGACACGAACTCATCCTTTTTTATGGCTGCATAGTATTCCATGGTCTATATGGGCCACATTTTCTTAATCCAGTCTGTCACTGATGGACATTTGGGTTGATTCTAAGTCTTTGCTATTGTGAACAGTGCCGCAATAAACATATGTGTGCATGTATCTTTATAGCAGCATGATTTATAATCCTTTGGTTATATCCCCAGTAATGGGATAGCTGGGTCAAATGGTATTTCTAGTTCTAGATCCTTGAGGAATCGCCGCACTGTCTTCCACAATGGTTGAACTAGTTTACAGTCCCACCAACAGTGTAAAAGTCTTCCTATTTCTCCACATCCTTTCCAGCACCTGTTGTTTCCTGATTTTTTAATGATTGCCATTCTAACTGGTGTGAGATGGTATCTCATTGTGGTTTCGATTTGCATTTCTCTGATGGCGAGTGATGATGAGCATTTTTTCATGTGTCTGTTGGCTGTATGAATGTTTTCTTTTGAGAAGTGTCTGTTCATATCCTTTGCCCACTTTTTGATGGGGTTGTTTGTTTTTTTCTCGTAAATTTGTTTGAGTTCTTTGTAGGTTCTGGATATTAGCCCTTTGTCAGATGAGCAGATTGCAAAAATTTTCTCCCATTCTGTAGGTTGCCTGTTCACTCTGATGGTAGTTTCTTTTGCTGTGCAGAAGCTCTTCAGTTTAATTAGATCCATGTGCCACATTTTCTTAATCCAGTCTGTCATTGATGGACGTTTGAGTTGGTTCCAAGTCTTTGCTATTGTGAATAGTGCTGCAATAAACATATGGTGCATGCGTCTTTATAGCAGCATGATTTATAATCCTTTGGCTATATACCCAGTAATGGGATGGCTGGGTCAAATGGTATTTCTAGTTCTAGATCCTTGAGGAATCACCACGCTGTCTTCCACAATGGTTAAACTAGTTTACAGTCCCACCAACAGTGTAAAAGTCATCCTATTTCTCCACATCCTCTCCAGCACCTATTGTTTCCTGACTTTTTAATGATTGCCATTCTAACTGGTGTGAGATGGTATCTCATTGTGGTTTCGATTTGCATTTCTCTGATGGCGAGTGATGATGAGCATTTTTTCATGTGTCTGTTGGCTGTATGAATGTTTTCTTTTGAGAAGTGTCTGTTCATATCCTTTGCCCACTTTTTGATGGGGTTGTTTGTTTTATTCTTATAAATTTGTTTGAGTTCTTTGTAGGTTCTGGATACAAGTGCATCCTTTTAAAACTCATTGTTTCTTTAAATGTTTTATAAACTTTTAAAAATATACTTTACGGCCGGGCGCGGTGGCTCAAGCCTGTAATCCCAGCACTTTGGGAGGCCTAAATGGGCGAATCACAAGGTCAGGAGATGAAGACCATCCTGGCTAACATGGTGAAACCCCGCTCTACTAAAAAAATACAAAAAATTAGCCAGGCATGGTGGCGGGCGCCTGTAGTCCCAGCTACTCGGGAGGCTGAGGCAGGACAATGGCATGAACCCGGGAGGTGGAGCTTGCAGTGAGCCGAGATCATGCCACTGCACTCCAGCCTGGGTGACAGAGCGAGACTCCTTCTCCAAAAAAAAAAAAAAAAAAAAACTCTCTCTCTATATATATACACACACACACTTTATGATAGTAACTTCCTTTTTTTTTTTTTTTTAAACAGAGTTTTGCTCTTGTTGCCCAGGCTGGAGTGCAATGGTGTGATCTCAGCTCATCGCAACCTCCACCTCCCGGGTTCAAGCGATTCTCCTGCCTCAGCCTCCCTAGTAGCTGGAATTACAGGAACGCGCCACCACGCCTAGCTAATTTTGTAATTTTAGTAGAGATGGAATTTCTCCACATTGGTCAGGCTGGTCTCAAATTCCCGACCTCAGGTGATCCGCCTGCCTCAGCGTCCCAAAGTGCTGGGATTGCAGGTGTAAGCCACTGTGCCCGGCCATGATAGTAACTTCTTAGATTAATAAAGAGGTTTGAATTGTTTTTAGAAAAACAATAGAGTTTTGTTTTATAAATCTCTTAGATTCTCCTCTCCTACCTCCTACCCTTCAATACCAGGACCAAAGAGAAGCCGCAGATCCCAAGCACCACACACTGGCCTATAGCAGGGGCTGGCAACTGGCCATGTGTCAAGTCCAACCAGCCACTAGATTCTTGTGAGGTCTGCCAGCTAAGAACGAATTTTACATTTTAAATTATTTTTTAAAAATCAAAAGAATAATGACATGTGAAAATTACATAACATTAAAATTTTTGGCATCCATAAATAAAGTTTTATTGAAACACAGCTATGTCCCTTTGTTTATGTGTAGTTCATGGCTGTTTTGCCCTAAAACAACAGGGTTGAGCCATTTTGGCAGAGACAGCATGGTCCATGATGCACAAATCCTAAAAGATTTACTATCTGGCCCTTCACAGAAAAGGTTTGCTACCCCCTGGCCTAAAGTAGTAGTTTATATAGCATCTTCAAGGGATTTCAACCTTACAAAAACAAACTAAATTCCATTTCACTGAACATTTTGATCCCTCATTCCCTTTCCCCCTTAATCGTCATCTGCTCCAAAGAACTGAAAAATGATTTAGGCATGATTTGGACGGAAAGTTATGAAATAAGAATATCTCATCTTTAAGGAATTTGGTGCTCATGATTTTTAAAAACAGACTTGTTAACTTTATGATTCAAAATAAAAGCAGAAGCTTTTTTTTTGTCTTAGATTTCAGATGTCACATCTAAAAGTGAAACATCAGTAGAAAACGATGATAAGGTTTCACGTCTGTTTTTCCTTTCCTTTTATATTTGATTTGGAGGTGTCAAGATATATGAACATACATCCTACAGTGTGTGATGATTTTGTGAAGTTTGAATGTGCTGATGAAATGTATAATCTTTCTAGTCACTTAGCCCTTATGAAATGAAAAATTCACTTTAGCATAAAAAATTAGTTAATTTGCATATTATTTATTCACATGCAGCAGTTCTTCTAGTTAATTATTCCTATGCTCCAGGATATACACAGGGCTGGTTCAGTCCAGCAGATGAGGACAGAAATGGAGTTGATCTTTTTCATCTCTGTGTAACTGGTATTTGCATGCCTAGCACATTGCCTGGCACAGACTATATAGCAGAAATGTATGCTTAATGAATGAAGTGGTTTGTTGATTGTTCTAAAGATTTCAAAGTTTTAAATTCCATTTGGTTTTGCATATGTATAAAAATATATACTAAATTATTTTGGATTCTGAGAAGACTAAGTATACTGTTTTTCAATTCTTCAGTAATTGTATTAATAACTTCGATTTTTACGGAAACTTATTAGTATTATAGAATTTCCTGAGAAGCTACCATGAGAAATCTCAGTAAAGTTATTATTACAATGGATAATGTATTACTTCACTCTTTTGAACAAGTTATAACAACATTGATTTTCAAAAAAATAAACATTTTCTGATTGGAAAACTAATAAATATTCATAAGAAATTCAGAGACTATAGGAATATGTAGGAAAAGACAATGATAATCTCACCCCTGGAGATAACCCCTATTAACAACTTGTTTCTTCAGATTTTTTTCTATACATATGCCGACATGTAAAATAATTATTATTTTACTAAAATTTAATCCTACTATACAAACTGTTTGGAGCTTGTTTTTGTTCTCTCATGTTTCTATGTCAGTATTTAAAAATGCATTTTATAATTTTAGTGGCTTAATAGTTTCTATTGCATGAATTTACCATTATTTATTCACACTTTCCTGTTGACAAATATGTGATTAAATTTTTTTTTTTTTTTTTTTGAGACGGAGTCTCGCTCTGTCGCCCAGGCTGGAGTGCAGTGGCCGGATCTCAGCTCACTGCAAGCTCCGCCTCCCGGGCTTATGCCATTCTCCTGCCTCAGCCTCCCGAGTAGCTGGGACTACAGGCGCCCACCACCTCGCCCGGCTAGTTTTTTGCATTTTTTAGTAGAGACGGGGTTTCACCGTATTAGCCAGGATGGTCTCGATCTTCTGACCTTGTGATCCGCCCGTCTTGGCCCCAAAGTCCTGGGATTACAGGCTTGAGCCACCGCGCCCGGCCGATTAAAATTATATTTTATTCCAAAGTGTTTTAAATGTCAAGTAATCTAATGATAGCTACTTTTTAAAAAATGCTAAGAGTGCTGTCAAGAGAAGAAAGAAAGAAAAGAATAAAACAAGCAAGTAAATTTTTGTTTAAGCAAAAATGAACCCTAGCGCATCCTGAGAATTTCTAGCCAGCGAGCTGTGGACAACTTGACACGGCTGATGCAATGATAGCACAATCATATGTCAGTAATGCAAGTATATGAAATTGCAGGTAAACAAATGCCTTTGCTTTAAAGAAACTGTAATTTAACTACTGTAGAGACTGTTCTTGTTAGAGCTCCATAGGGTTTTTAGGTTTAGAGAAACTGTACCTTAAGTTTTCCTGGGGTCTGATGGACCACCAAGGAAACAGCCGACGGGTCTGCTGCTTGCTTTTCACTGTCTTCGGTTGCAGCAGTGCTGAGATCTTAACTCCTCGAACCTGAGGACAGAGTTATGATAAATGGCTGAATAGATCAAGATTTCATAATATGCATGGGCTTCCAGACAGAACCAACATTAAGATTTATGTGATCTGGGATATGTCTTGTAATTCTACCAGTTTGATTAGAAAGGGATCTGGAGGGCTTGGGGAATGCCACCCCTAATAGCTCCCTGTGTTCAACTAGGAAAGAGAAGACGAATGGGGCTTGTCCAAGCCATTGTTTTTACCCCAGTAAAAACAATTTACATTGCACTTACCCCAGTGCAAAGTAAGACCTTAACTCCATAGTGGTTAAGGTCTAGCCAGGCTTCTGCTAATTTACCCCTTTCCAGACAAGTATAAAAAGCAGAAAGTACGCTGGTGCTTGGTGACCTTATGAATGCCATTAGTTTTGTTGAATTTGAATTCCTTTACAGGAAATGTTCTAATATGTGCGAGTATTGCATCATTTAAAGTAGCAGATTAGTAGGACAAATGTTGCAGATGTGACTTAGACTAGTTCTCTAAAATAAGTCCGTATGTCACTAGATACAAATAAAATGTAAGTCTGTATTGCATATCAGATGACCCACAGTGTGGGCAGGCAGCAATGACAAGGCTGGAAAGAGACTAGTAATAAGAATAATAATAGCCGATGCTTACACAGCCTTATGTGCCAGGCCCTTATTCTAAGCATTTTACATGAATCACTTCATTTAAACTTTACCAGGATTCTACAAACTTAGCTACTGTTATTATTCTCTTTTCACAATTGAGAAAAACTGAAGCACAGATAAGTTGGTAAACTAGCGCCGTGTCCGTACATAATATGTGGTAGAGTGGTGATTCAAATCCAGTCTACCTCTGGCACTTGCACTGTTAGCCACTAGTATGTCTGAGAAATTCAAAAATTTAAAGTCAGTCTCTAGCCAACCCAGGTGCAATGAGCACCCCCAAATCCCTGATCGATGTCCTGAAATACCATTTCCCACGTAAAAGAGCCAGGCTCCTTAAAGAAACGGCTGAGTCAAGGTCTAGGGCAGGAAATGAACAAGGGAACCCTGAAGCACCTTGTCGTATAGATAGTGAGGAAGATATTGAAGACTACAGGGTCATTCTCAAAAGGACAGCAGAACCAACTTAAAGAGGCTCCCAATGGCCAAAGGTGTCACAATTTTGACATCAATAGGGATGATACCAGCAATAGATTGAAACACCTCAAATATGTTTAAATCTATGAGTCCATAATGATGCTCAAAAAACTGGTCATGTTTAGAAGATTATTGAGAGGCAACTCATTATTGAACTGATAACCAGTATATAAATTCTACCATTTTTTTTCTGCCTTTCTTATATGAACTGTATGCCCCAGTAACTAAATAGTGCATGAGACAAAGTTCCTGTTTAAAGAACTAATTCAACCACTAAACAACAAAGGAATAATAGAGTCCCCTTTCGATAGCCTCTAAAGAACTAATGGGTCTAGGCCTTAAGGAGAAGTGATTGCTAACATAACAAGAATACAGACAACCAAACAGTATGGACCTCCTGAAGGAAGAAGGAAGAAGATACCCATTCATGAAGAAGTCTTAACAAAAAAGGAAATTCAAATCTTACCAAGTTTCTTGTTCAAATACCAATTTCAGAAAATAGAGAGGACAAAGAAACTTGTTACACTACACTGGGAGAATGAAGGAAGCAAACAAACTAGACTATGAGAAACTCTACAGAACAAATGACCTGATTTATTCAATAAATAATTTGCAAGAAAGGGGGTTCAGTGGGAAACCTATGGATTAAAAGAGATTTAAAAGGCATATTGATGAATTGCAACAAGTGGACCTTATTTGGATCTTAATTTTTTTAAACTGTAAAAGAACTTGCATTTATGAGAAAATTGGTCATTTGAACAATGAATCAATATTGATGTTAAGAGATTATTGTTAATGTTTTTAGGTGTTATAATATTATGGTTTTAAAAACGTCTTCTCTTTTACTGATACGTTCTCTGGCATTTGCTTCAAAATAATATGCAATGGGGTTGGAGGTAAAGATAAAACAGAATTGACCCTGAGTTGGTAATTATTGAAGTTGAGTGATGGGTATTTGGAAGTGTATTATTATTCTATTATTACATAATAGTTTTAAATTATCATAGTAATATGCCCTTTCTGTGTGATGCAGTGATATGAAAAAGATAAATTTGGGTAGCTATTGTTAAAATAAAATGTAAGAACCTTGAACTAGAAATAGGAAGACAAAGGCCAGATGGTACTGTGTCAAGAAATACCATCAGCAATAATTTATTATAACTTGGCAGCTATTGTTTGAGTAGATTCATTTATACTTTAGACACTAGAATTATGAGTCCAAATGAATGAGTCATCCTTAAATCTCCACCACAAGATCACAAACATTTACTAAACACCAACTTTGTGCTGGGTGCTGGAAATCCAGACACGCTTCTGCCTCTAACAGGTGAAAAAGAAAATGGGACAACACTAGCCCTAATCTAAAATGATTGGAGATGTGATAAAGGGAGTACAAAGAGATACCGTAGCACAATGCAGAGGTTAATTCCATCTAAGGTAGTAACGGTTGGGAGATGGCCTTTGATAAAATTGTGTGAGGTAGAAAAAGAGATTGGGGGAAGGGCACAGAGGAGAAGGATGAGGCTGAAGGTTGATAAGGAGGGTCAGGAGTGCGGAAGGCCTCCATATGTCATTCCTGGCCCTTCAGACTCCACCTGCTTCCTGGGGGAATTTCACTTTTCCTCCTCTCACCTATATACTAGCGATTCAAATGATTCAGAAATCCTTATCTCCAGCTCTGACCTCTATGCTGAGTTCCAGAACAGCTTGTCCAAATGTCCACTCTTCATTATGGATTTCACTTCAAAGTCAACATGTTCCAAAACTGAGCTCATTATCTTTCCCAGCAACCTATTCCGCCTCTCATATTCCCAACGTTTATGAAAGTGTTCAAGATACAATCCTTAGAGGCCTGGGTGGTGTCCTGCAGCTCTACCTCTGACAGTCTGCGTCTTCAAGGCCTCCTGAAGCCGCCTCTCCTCCTTCCCCCACTGCTGTTGCCTTGGTTCAAGTTTTGCCATCTCTTGGGCAATAGCAAGTGTCTTCCAACTGCTCTTTCTGCCTCTAGTTTCTTCTTGTTCTGATCTTTTTTTTCTATTATTCTCTTAAAGTACCAGTGTTCCAAAGCTTTCTTCACAAGAAGTGCCTGGGGTATTGATTACAAATACAGAATTACCAGGCCTTCGCCACTGGAAATTCTGATTCTGTGAGTCTGGATTGGGGCCAAGACTTTTTTTTTTTTTTGAGACAGGATTTCACTGCGTCATCCAGGCTGGAGTGCAGTGGCACAATCAGGGCTCATTGCAGCCTTGACCTCCTGGGCTCAAGCAGTCCTCCTACTTCAGCCTCTCAAGTAGCTGGGACTACAGACATGTGCCACCATGCCCAGCTAATTAAAAAAAAAATTTTTTTGTAGAGATAGGGTTTCACCATGTTGTCCAAACCTGGGCTCAAGCAATCTGCCTTCCTTGGTCTCCCAAAGTGCTGGGATTATAGGTATGAGCCACCACACCCGGACGGGCTCTGTAAGTTTGAGAAATACTGTTTGAAAATACATCCCTGCTATATATCCTTGCAAAACCTCCATATAGCAGTATTTTATGTAAAGGTGATTTCCAGTAAGAAGTATAGTTTACCTTGCAAACCACACATAAAGATGCATATGTGTGCAGTAATGGAAATGACATTTTCACAAAACAAATTTTTCTCCTCTATTTCATTTTAAAATAATCATAGGGACTCACTAAATTGATTTCAAGACCTACAGCTTGAAAACACTGTGCTTTAACTGTGGGTTAAAATTCAAGTTTCTTAACTTGTTTCATCACAGTTTAGCTCTTACTCATCTTTTGCAAATATTTCCACATTAAATTGCTTAGTGGCCATGCCTTAGTGTGTGCTGTGCCCTCTGCCCAGAACTTCTCTTGGCCTCTTGTCTGCTTGGTGAACTTTTTTCTTTATTGACATCATTGCTCAGGTATCACTATCTTAGTATAATCTCCCCTAAGTACTGGGGCCACAGTGAGGGGCTTTGGCCTAGTTGCTCCCTTTAAAATTTGTACATGCCCAAATAAATGCCCCGCATCTACCTAACCACCTTGCAATTATCCATTTACAATGACTGTCACTCCAACTACACCTCATTCCTTGAGTGTAGGGAACTCTTTCTTAGTAGTTTTTGTGTTCTCAGGCCCAGAACGCTGCCTGGCACAGGACAGAAGCTTAATAAGCAGTAACTACTGCAGCATGATGGAATGAGCAGAGGGTGTGGCGGAGGAGTGCTAGCACAGTACCCGGATCTCAGGGCAGGAGCTGAAACTGGAAAGTAGCTTGCATTCAGATTGAGAAAAAGACCCCAGAGCAACACTGAAAACCTTGGACCTTAACTTCCAACTAAGACAGAAGTTTTATTCCTAAGTGGGATTATTTAGCCAGAGAAAGGCTATGATTAGAGCTTTGATAATGTGGTACAGGATGCTGAGAACAGTCTGGGAACTCAGACTTGAGACTGTAGAGGTAATGCTGATGAGGAGTGGGTTCTGAGAGAGAACGTTGAGAGATGTATCAGATGAGGCCTGATGAATGATAGATTCCAGGGATGGGAGAATGAGGGATCAAAAATCACTTGGAACCTCAGCCAGGAGATCAAGGTCAGCATCAGCAGTGATAAATCATGGTGGCAGCATGCACTCTTTTTTTTTTTTGAAATGGAGTTTTGCTCTTGTTGCCTAGGCTGGAATACAATGGCATGATATCAGCTCACTGCAACCTCCACCTCTTGAGTTCAAGCAATTCTCCTGCCTCAGCCTCCCCAGTACCTGGGATTACAGGCATGCGGCACCACACCCGGCTAATTTTGTATTTTTAGTAGAGATGGGGCTTCTCCATGTTGGTTAGGTTGGTCTTGAACTCCCAACCTCAGGTGATCCACCCACCTCGGTCTCCAAAAGTGCTAGGAACAGGCGTGAGCCACTGTACCCGGCACAGCATGCACTCTTATGTGATGGGATGAGAATGGTACTTTACCACTGTGATCTCTCTCCCAATAACCCATAACCACTGTCTCATTAGGAGAAGAGCATCAGATAATTCCCAAGTGAGGGACAGTCTACAAATTGCCTGATCAGTCCCTGCTCAAAACTGTCAAAGGCAGCAAAAACAGGGAAAGTCTAGGAAACTGTTAGAGCCAAAAGTAGCCTAAGGAAGCATGACTAAATGCAATGCAGTATCCTGGGTGGGATCCTAACAGGAAAAGGGCATTAGAAATCTGAATAGAGCCTGGGCAATATAGTGAGATCCCCATCTCTACAAAAAATTAAAAAATTAGCCAGGTGTGGTGGTGTGTGCCTATAGTCCCAGCTATTTAGGGGAGTAGGGGGCAGGGGGGTAGGGAGTGCCAAGGTGGGAGGACCACTTGACCCTGGGAGGTCAAGGCTACAGTGAGCCCTCATTAAGCCACTTGCACTCTAGCCTGGGCAACAAAGTAAGACAGGGTTTCACTAAAAGAAAAGAAAAACATCTGAATAGTGTGGACTTCAATTAATAATAATGTATCAACATTGATTCATTCATCAATTGTGACAAATGGACCTCACAATTATAAGATGTTAATTTTTAAAATTATTTAACAAAAATTAATTGTCTCATAATGATATTTGTGTGTGTGTGTGTGTGTGTGTGTGTGTGTGTGTGTGTTGAGACAGGAGCTCACTCTGTTGCCCAGACTAGAGTGCAGTGGCATGATCTTGGCTTGCTGCAACCCCCGCCTCCCAGGCTCAAGCAATTCTTGCCTCAGCCTCCCAAGT
This sequence comes from Chlorocebus sabaeus, assembly GCF_047675955.1. Taxonomy (NCBI): domain Eukaryota; kingdom Metazoa; phylum Chordata; class Mammalia; order Primates; family Cercopithecidae; genus Chlorocebus; species Chlorocebus sabaeus. Next base: position 55,007,827 of record NC_132917.1, on the reverse strand, counting down.
AGCCAGGATTACAGGCACATGCCACTACCGCCCAGCTAGTTTTTGTATTTTAAGTAGAGGCGGAGTTTCACCATGTTGGCCAGGCTGGTCTCAAACTCCCGGCCTCAGGTGATCCACCTGCCTTGGCCTTCCAAAGTACTGTGATTACAGGTGTGAGCCACCGCGCCCAGCCTTATTATGATATTTGGATATTGCATGTTGTGTGGATGGTGGATGGCAATAATGCAGGAAATACAAGGGGAGGACTTGTGTGGAGTAGGAGGTCACTCGGAAACCATGGTTAGTTCATTGGTATTCAAAATCTAAAGCTTCTTCTATGAATTTCTTGCTGTGCATCTCTTGCTTTCATTTTTGGACATTAGCACTCAAGCCTGTCTCAAGTCCCCTTCATTCTTTGCTTGACCTAACTCAGAGGTTAACTGTTGGTCTTACATAGACATGATGTTAGCACCATGGTTCCCTGTGCCTGGAACGTTTTCCACCAGGTTTTCTCCTAATCAGCTCTTCCTTGTCATTCAGCTCAAATGTCCCCTCCCCAGAAAGCCTCTTTTGATGACCTGATCTAAAGTAGCCACTCCCCAGTCCCTCCACATAGCATGGTTCTGTTGTGTTTTGTTCATGGCTCTTCTCACTATCTAATATTTACTTGTCTGTTAACTTTTTTATGGTATGTGGTATATTTTCCCACTCAAACTGAAGTCCCATGAAAGCAGAACCTCACCTGATTGATCACTGCTCTATACTTAACTGCAGAACAGTACCCAGAGTACTAGTGATGCTCAGGAAATATCTGCTTAATTAATTCATGTAAAACACTCTCTTAGTCAGCTTGGCGACTGTCACAAAATAGCATAGCCTGGGTGGCTTCAACAACAACATGTATTTCCTACAGTTCTGGAGGCTGAAAGCCCAAAGTGAAGATGCTGATGGATGAGCCCTGGTGAGGGCTTTCTTCCTGGCTTGCAGACAGCTGCCTTCTCACTGTGTCCTCATGTGGTGGAGAGAGAGAGATCTCTCCTTAGAAGGCACTAATGCCATCATGGGGATTCCACTCTCAGGGCCTCTGTAAACCTAAATACCTCCCAAAGGCTCCACATCCTAATACCATCACACTGAGCACGCAGCTTTAACATATGAATCTTGGGGGAATATGATTCAGTCCATAATAAACACCATTATGGCTCCATCCGCTCTGCCACCCAGGTACATTAGTGTAGGATACTAGTGATTGTAAGAAAATTGTGACTCTTTCATGCTATTTCCATGTCCCTCTCATAGGCCATTTATAGACAGAATAAAAGCAAGAAAATTCTATTCCTTATAATTCCTTCCCCAATTCTATTTCCCTTAGAAAAAAGCAAGCCATTCAAGTAATAGAAGCATAGCTAAATGAAATGCATTATATCCTTGCCAGACCTTAAAAGGGAGTTAGTTAAGGGGCCCTCAGACTGCCTTCCTCTGGATGTAATCAGAGGAGGAGAGAATTGAGCACATTTACCCTTTTTCCTCTTACCAATTTCTCTTCTCCTTTTCTCCTTCATCTCTGACTCTTTCCTAATCCCCCTGGCCTGGTGGAGGGAGAGGTATGGGTACCCTTGCACTCTCCAGATCTCAGGAAAGATTCAGAGAATGACTCAGGGCTTCCTCCGGCAGAAACATCACCTCTAAGCTGTGCTGGGGAATCACTTAGAGGTTATGAGTGCAGGAACTTCCCTCAACATAATAAACACCTTTCTGGCATAACAGGAGAATGCAGAATACTTTCTTTGGGCCCAGGGACATTATTGCTTAATTTATTCTATATATGTACAATAAATTAAATATATATAGAATAAATTATTTAAATATAATATACACACATATGTATGTGTGTGTGTAAATAAAACAACATACAGGTATACATGCATTTAGCCATTCAAAGTTCAACAGCATTTCAGTTGTATTTTTTAGCATTTCAACCACAGAAACTGTTGAACTAGGCACTTACGGGTATTTACTAAGAGCAAATACAAATTCTATATTAATGTATATGTCATTTCTTCATTAAAGAGCTGTCACTACAATTGGCTGGCCCATGAATGTGCATCACGAGGTATCAAAACACAGGCATTTTCAAGTAACTCGTAGAACAATGCAAGGCCCTCATTGTCTGCTATTTTACACATGCACATACATATACACACACACAATGGTTATTTTTGTCAGTGATCATAACTCAGTAAGCAACACTGAATAGATGAGTGAAAAAGTGAATTTTTAAAATCAAACAAAAAAGTTTTACCCATTGGGGAAATGTCTATGAAGAAGAAAATGCCAAGGGGCAAAACTGGCTACTTCAAAAGAATAAAACTTCACCCCTGTGTGAATTTTCCTGGGGCTGCTGCTAGCTCTAGTGCGAGGCCTCTGCTTTCTCCAGGGGAGCCCCCAAACTGAAATTGGAAAAGGGCATCTACATGTATACGTGGTCAGTTTTACCTGACTTACAGGAAGGAGTTAAATGACAAAACTCTAATGAGTGAGGCTTTTACCAGGTGCCACAACTGGGTGTGGCCTCTGACAGAGGGCAAGCAGGAAACAAGTGAAACTCAGGTATACTCATTCCACAAGTTTGTATTGAGCACTTTTTTTCTGCCAGGTACTGTTCTATGAGCTGGAGGTAAAAAATCTCTCCCTTTGGGCCAGGCGTGGTGGCTCATGCCTGTAATCCCCAGCACTTTGGGAGGCTGAGGCGGGCGGATCACCTGAGGTCAGGAGTTTGAGACCAGCCTGACAATATGGAGAAACCCCGTCTCTACTAAAAATACAAAATTAGCTGGGTGTAGTGATGCATGCCTGTAATCCCAGCTACTGGGGAGGCTGAGACAGGAGAATCACTTGAACCCAGGAGGCGGAGGTTGCAGTGAGCCGAGATCGTGCCATTACACTCTAGCCTGGGCAACAAGAGGGAAACTGACTCGAAAAAAAAAAAAGAAAAAAAATCTCTCCCTTCATTGAGCTTCTTTTTTTTTTTTTTTTAAAGTCATAGTCTCACTCTGTCGCACAGGCTGGAGTGCAGTGGTGACATCTCAGCTCACTGCAGCCTCAAACTCCTGGACTCAAGCAATCCTCCTACCTCAACCTCCCAGGTAGCTGGGACTACAGGCACGTGCCACCATGCCTGGCATGGTTTGGCTGTGTCCCCACCCAAATCTCAACTTGAATTGTGTCTCCCAGAATTCCCACATGTTGTGGCGAGGGACCCAGGGGGAGGTAATCCAATCATTAGGGCCAGTCTTGCCTGTGCTATTCTCATGATAGTGAGTAAGTCTCACGAGATCTGATGGATTTATCAGGGGTTTCTGTTTTGCATCTTCCTCATTTTCTCTTGCTGCTGCCATGTAAGAAGTGCCTTTTGCCTCCTGCCATGATTCTGACGCCTCCCCAGCCGTGTGGAACTGTAAGTTCAATTAAACCTCTTTTTCTTCCTAGTTTCAGGTATGTCTTTATCAGCAGCATGAAAACGGACTAATACACTGGCTAATTTTAAAAAATGTTTCTTTTTAGAGAGACAGTGTCCTGCTATATTGCCTAGGCAGGTCCCAAACTCCTGGGCTCAAGCAATCCTCCTGCCTTGGCCTCCCACAATGCTGGGATTCTAGGTGCAAGCTGCTGTAACTGGCCTGAGCTTACATTCTAATGAAGACAGGAAGATGAAAAATACATAATCAAGCAACAAATAAGTGTTACAGGAAAATAAGATAAAGGGTAGAGGGTGAGCAGGGGCTAGAAGTTTAGGGATTGGGGTAGATAGATGAAAATTTGAGGGAAAAGCATTCCAGGCAGAAAAATAGCATGTACAGAGCTTCTGAGGCAAGACGAAGCTTTGTGTGTATGTGGAAGAAAGGGCCCAGTGTGGATGACACCCTATGAATGGAGGAGGAAAGAGGTCAGGGTGGTGAACAGGGCCCAGTCACATGGGGCCCCCTAGGCCACAGAGAGGAGTTTGGATTGCAATGGGAAGCCATGGATGATTGTAAATGGTGGAGTGATATGGTCTGATTTATACACAAACATACCCCTTTCTGGCTGCTACCACCAGGTAGTGAAAAGGCCACTGGGGGCCAGAGGAAAGACAGGGCAACTAGTTAGGGAGGTTTTTGCTATAACCAGTTGAGCAAAACTGGGAGTTCCGTTGAGGAATGGTGGCTGAGACTTCTTGGGTGAAATCAATGGAGATGTGCAGAGAAGGTGAGAAATGTCAACTTGGGATGTGTCTTGGAGGAGGGACTGACAAGGCCTGCTGATCTCCTGGATGGAGAGAGAGAGAGAAAGCAGAACCAAGGATGACTGGTAGATTTGGTGCTTGAGCAACTGAGTGGATGTGAGGCTGGTAACTGAGGTGGGAAAGACTGAGGGAGAAGCATGTTTAGGGGACGGAGCCAAGTTTGGTTTTTGGCTGTTTAAAATGGGAGTTACTTATTAGACATCTAAGAGGAGAAATTGTGTGAGCAATTGGACCCTGGGTCAGTGTGGAAGACAGGTCTTTGGGAACCATCAGCTGTAGTCCTCCTTGGCCTTCAGAATGGACCCAAAAGCCCTCCTCCACTTTTCATGGAATTTCCAAGCTCTTGAGATGATTTTGGTGGAACTTCCAGGTGGATAGAGGGGAGGTGGAAGCTTCATTCTCATTGTCGTCTCTAGCTCCAGCTTCTGCTTTGGTTAAATTGGCTCCGTTTAGCAACTATGTCTTCTTCCTCCGTGACATCCTCTTCTCAGAGAGGAAATTCAGCCACTTTCTCTATGTCCATATGCAGCCAAGATATCGAGTGTGCAGGGAACTGCATTAAAGATTTGCTGGAAGCAGATGTGAGCGTGCGTGTTTGGAAATAGTGTGAAGGTGATACTGTAACACAAATTATATTAAATGGAATATTGGGTCTCTCTGTTTTCAACTCTCTTGGGCCACTCTACCTGGGGGACATTTGGGGATATTTCTATGGCCTTATCATACCTCCTATTCCCAGATCCTAGACTTCTCTGGGTAGAGGAATTCTGCTGTCTCCACTCCAGCCCTATCCTTCCCCTCAAAACAGCTCCAAATCTATTTTACAATTCAAATCTACCGCAGACTCAGGGGGAAAAAAGGCTTTCATTAAATAAATCTCTCCTTAGAAAACATGTGTTGTTTATGAAAAGTAAGCCTTTCTCCGCTTTAACAACTCCTTGTGCCTATTCTAACATTCAGACAGCTGCTTGGGGTGGGAACCAGAGGAGGGGAGTCAGTCTAGTTGCTGCTCTCAGTCAGTGATCTCAGTAATGGGGAAAATGTTCCATGTCCCAGGTGTGCCAGGGGGGCCTTTTTACCACATGCCTGGGAGGCCAGTGACAAGGAAAGGAATAAGACTTCCTTCCCAGGCACAAGGACCACAGTGCTGTGCTGAAGAGTGGTGGCCAGCAGAAGGCAATTTGTAGAATGGCCTAGCTTTGGAGGAGGCTTGTATCTCAAGCGTTTCTGCATTTCGCAGATTTGGGAAATGATGACTAGAAACAGAAATAGCTAAAGCACTAGACATGCAGTTGACAGCATTCACTGAGTTGGAGCAGAACGTCTCTGTTCCTTAAACGCTGAATTTTAAGTACATCCAGACAAGGAGACAGATTTTTCCGTAATTGATAAATCCATTGATTACTTGGCAGATAATGCCAAAAAGTGGCTGAGCTGACCAAAATGGGATGTGCCCAGAAAGAACCGTAGAAGTAGACAAGTCACATTCAGGAGTGTGACCTCAAAACCAGAACAGAGACCCTCCTCTAGCCCAGAGTGAAGGTTTTAACAGTGCTGTCCCGGGAGGGGAGGTATCTAGCTACCACATTGGGTATACTTGTACTGATTTTTAGCATCCATACTGATGCTCAGGTTAATTATAGATTACATGCTAGGGTTCAGCCCTTTTCAACCCTCTTGTTTTGCGATATCCTGAGTTAAAAGAGTCTTAAGGATAGCCCTACACTGGCCGGGCACAGTGGCTAACGCCTGTAATCCCAGCACTTTGGGAGGCTAAGGTGGGTGGATCACCTGAGGTCAGGAGTTCAAGACCAGCCTGGCCAACATGACAAAACCCCACATCTATTAAAAATACAAAAATTAACTGGGTGTGGTGGCGCATTCCTGTCGTCCCAGCTGCATGGAAGGCTGAGGCAGGAGAATTGCTTGAACCTGGGAGGCGGAGGTTGCAGTGAGCCAAAATCACACCACTGCACTCCAGCCTGGGCAACAAGAGCGAGACTCCATCTCAAAAAAAAATTAAAAAAATAAAAAAATAATAAAAAGATAACCCTATTCTTGTGCTGTCAGTCTGGCCAGAGGATGGGAGACCAATAAACTGCCCTGTAAAAAATGTTGCCTAATGAGGAGCTCTTCCTAATGAATGAATCCACTGTTGGATAAATTTCATCTCCTCTCTCCTTTTCTGTGTTCCTCCCTCTGCCTCTATCCATCTCTGTTTTTTTACTTTCAGAAGATTCTTTTCTTTCTGCCTTTCACTAACTCCCAGTCATCATTTTGAATGTATTTTGCTTACTAGACCCTTGGGAGGAGAGCTCCAGTGTATGTGCCAAGTGGTAGAATATTTTCAGCATGATAGCATTTCTATGAAGTTTTGAAAATATGCAAACCAATGTTATGTATCGTATGAATGCATCCATATATTGTCCAGGGAGCACCCTGTTCCAAAGTATTCACTATGTAATCCTTCTGAAAGAAAACATGAGGAAATACTACAAAATGGAAGGCTTTGATATGTCATTCATTAGGCCAAGTTGAAAATTATTTATATGAAGGAATATTATTCAACCCCTAACAGTTAATAGAAAAGAATATGTGTATGGTGTGCATTTTTAAATAAACAAATTTTATGTATCTCCAGATCCTCTAAGATCTGATGCAGACCAACAGAAAATAAGTTATCATTCCTACTTTCCCTTCCTTCCCTACATCCATGAATACTCACTGAGTTTCCTCTGTGGGCTGGGCCCTAGGGATACAAAACTGTCATAGAATTTGTCTCTGCCATCCAGCAGCCCATGTCCTAGCTGAGGAGAAGATAACATAACCCCTAAGTACTTGAGATAACTGCTCTAGCTGTGCATACAAGGCACTGAGGCAACATTCCTCAGGGTCTTCTGACATCTGCATGCAGTCAGGCAGATCTCCAGGCCCTGCTTAGATAAAGAACACTAAGGTTCCAGAACCACAGCTCTGTGTGAACAGAGAGAAGGAATGAACCTCTCTTCCTCTTTGCAAATATAAGTGTATATATTTATAAAGTATTTGGAAAACTTATTTATGAAAGTTATTAGGATATTACACACCCATTCAATCAACAAACATTAAAAGAAAAAATCCAGCCATACAAATCATTGGTGAGGATCTGGAGCAGTGGACACCCTCATCAGGCTGCTTATAGCAGTGTAAGTTGGCACAACAATTTTGGAAAGCAATTTTGCCAATATTTAGTATAGCTGAAGATATACATACACTGTGACTCAGCAGTTGCATTTGAGATGTTCTCACAAATGGGTACAAAGACTCATGAATAAGAACAGTCTTTGTGTCATTTATAATCATGAAAAAATGGAAACAACCTGAGTGGCCATCAACAAGAGTCAGACTTGAAAAACTAGAATGGTGTGTAGCAGTAAAAGAGAATAAATTGGAACTATATGTACCAACACAGATAAATCTCAGAAACAAGTGGTAGAATATTTTCAACATGATATAATAGCATTTCTATGAAGTTTTGAAAACATGCAAACCAATGTTATACATTGTATGGATATATCCATATGTTGTAAAAGTATAACATTGAAAACACAACAATGATAAAAGCTAATGAGTGGAACAACTGGAAATCTCATCGACTGCTAGTGGTTGTACAAATTAGGACAACCACTTAGGAAGCTGTTTGGCAGTTTCCAGTAAAATTGAGTGCATGCAGATGAATGACCCAGCAATTCCACTTCAAGGTATAAGATGGACCACAACTTGGGTACAGAATATTCACAGCAGCACTGTTCACAGTACCCACAAACGTAACCACCCAAATTGTTGGATGACCAGATGAATAAATTGTGGTACCTTATACAACAGAATGCTACACAGCAGTAACATAACTGAACAAGTGGATTAATCTCACAGACATAGAGCAAAGGAGCCCAGATATCAAAAAGCACATACAGTAGGATTAAGTTGAAAACAAAGGCAAAATTGGTTGATAGTGAAAGATATCTGGCTGGTGGTTACCTTTGTGGGAAAGATGATGGCTGGGAGGGGGTCCCAAAAGGGCTTCTGAGATGCTGATGCTATTATTATTATTAAATGTTATTATTATGTTGGTTGGAGACAGTGTCTCCCTCTGTTGCCCAGGCTGAAGTGCAGTGGTGTGATCACAGCTCACTGCAGCCTCAAAATCCTCGACTTGAGTGATCCTCCCACCTCAGCCTCCCTAGTAGTTGAAACTACAGGTGCATACCACCATGCTTGGCTAATTTTTAAATGTTTGTTGGAGAGACTGGATCAGACTATGTTGCCCAGGGTGGTCTTGAATTCCTGGGCGCAAGTAATCCTCCTGCCTTGACCTCCCAAAGTTCTGGGATTACAGGTGTGAGCCACTGCACCTAGCCCTGGTCATATTCTATTTCTTGATCTTGGTAGCAGTTACACAGGGGTATTCATTTTGTGAAAATGTATTGAGGTGTAAACTTATGATCTGAGTAGCATGCTATACTTTAATAAAAAGTTAAAAACAAAGCTAAGCACTACTTGTAGACAGTGATCAATTCCTAAGCTTGTTATACAACTTTATATTCCCGGGCAGGGGAATAAGCTAGGCATCTTGACCTTTGTGTCTTTTCAGTGTAGATTAATCGGGAAATAATAAAATAGGTGCTATCCTTGAGGACCTGTGTTACTTCTGTTCACAGTGTCTATTTGATGAAGAAAGGGCTCTATTTAATGAAGAAATGTCAGAAGATCTGATTCTTCTTGGCTCTATCACCTATTGCTGCTACAGTCTTTGATGTGTCAGAGTATTCTATCTCGCCTTATTTTTGGTCAAGTGAGGACTACAATAATGACTTGTGAACATTACACAAGATGTATTTATAAACATATTTTGTAAACATGAAGGGGCTATAGATTTGATTTCTTATGATCCAACAAATGTGCAGTGAGATTATATTTATGTCTCATAATGGGCCTAACATTAGAAAGGGGCCAGGCCTTCAATAATGTTTGTCAAAGGAGGGAACAAGCTTATATTTCAGGATCTGAAATACACATTCATTTTTTTTCTATGTAGATTGGGGAAGGATTATATTATTATTCATTTTGATGTTTGAATTTGTTAGGCTATGGTGCCCAGTTATTTGGGCAAACATGTCTAGATGTTGCTGTGAGGTACTTTTAAGACAAGATTAACATTTGAGTTGTCAGCTTTGAGTAAAACAGTTTCCCCTTTATTATGAGGGTAGGCATCACACAATCAGTCGAGGGTCTTAGGAGGCTGAGATCCTCTGAGGAGAAAGAAATTCTGCCTCTAGACTGCCGTCGAACTTAAAACTGCGGCACCCCTCCTCTCCAGGTCTCCAGGCTGCCCTGCAGATTTTGGACTTGCTAGCTCCCACAATTGCCAGTTTCTTGAAACAGATTTATCTACCTCTCTTTCCCTCTATGTGTATGTGTGGGTATATATGTATATATACGCACACCCCCCCCACACACCTATTACACACTGTGTCAGGGTTCTCCAGAGAAACAGAACCAATAGGATGTGTGTATATATATGTTTCTCCTGTTATGTGTATGCACACACACATGGTTCTGTTTCTCTGGAAAACCCTAATTAATACAGTGTGCAATAGGAAAAAACTAAAATGTCTTTTCCTATTGTTTATACTCTCAAAGCAACACAGAGCTAGGTGCAGTGGCTCATGCCTTAATCCTAGCACCTTGGGAGGCCAAGGTGGGAGGATCGCTTGAACCCAGGAGTTCAAGACCAGCCTGGGCAACATAGTAAGATCTAGTCTCTACATAATTTTCTTTAAAAATTAGCTGGGCATGGTGATGTGTGCCTGTAGTCCCAGCTATTTTGTTGGCCGAGGGTCGGGAGGATCATGTGAGCCCAGGAGGTTCAGGCTGTAGTGAGCTGTGATTGCGCCATTGCACTCCAGCCTGAGTGACAGAGCAAGACCCTGTTTCAAAATAGCAACAACAACACAGAACATTTCTGGTCACCAAAATGTGTGGGTTTTGGCCACATTAAGCAATTCTCCACTTCTTGGCAGACATTGACTGGGTATCCTACAATTTAATTCAGTTCTGACACTAACTCTAGTTAGCACAAATGCCACAGGTTAAGGGCTCAGTCCCATGAGACTACCCCAAACATCAGATGCCAAATGCAAACAGTAGGTTCTCAGATTATCCACACCTTTTGTCTGACTTGGTTACAAATCGGAGGTTCCCATGACCCCTCAGGGGTGCGATCATTTGCTAAAATGGTTCACAGAACTCAGAGAACACTTTTTGTTTACCTGTTATTAAAACCTGTTATTATATAATTGTATCCTGTGTAACAGGATACAATTCAGGGTCAGGCATGGTGGCTCACACCTGTAATCCCAGCACTTTCAGAGACTCAGGCTGGCGGATCACATGAGCTCAGGAGTTCAAGACCAGCTTAGGCAACATACAGAGACCCCACCTCTATTTAAAAAAAAGGAAAAAAAAGGGATGCAACTCAGGAACAGTCAGATGAAAAAGATACATAAGGCAATGTATGGGGAAGGGGTTGTGAGCTTTCACGCCCTCTCGGGGATGCCACCTACCATGTTTTCAGCAACCCAGAAGCTCTCTGAACCCCATAGTTTGGGGATTTTTATGGAGGCTTAATCGTGTAGGCATGATCAACAATTAACTCAACTCCGATCCCTCTTTCCTTCCTGGAGGTTGCAGAGTAGTACTGAAAGTTCCAAACTTTTAATCATGGGTTGGTCTTTCTGGTGACCACTCCACTTCCAGAAACCTGCCAAGAGTTACCTCATTAGAACAAAAGGTGCTCCTTTAACCCAGGAAACCCCAAGGAATTAGCTGTTTCAGGAACCGGGGGGTCAAAGACCAAATATTAGAACAAAGAATGCACCTAGCAATTGAGACACTCAGGAAATTACAAGGGTTTTAGGAGTTGTGTGCCAGAAACTGGGGTCAGACCAAATATCTGCTGCTTCTTATTTCACATAGCAGATAGGATGATGAGAGGAAATTTTTAAAGTAACTGTTAGGGAAAAGAGGATCTAGTCCCCATTTTAAATAGGCTTGGGTCAACTGTTTTTGTCTGAATCGTATGTGAAAACACAATTTTTCCCCTTATACTTTCCCTTAATTTTGTATTATTTAAGTGAAAGTGCAGGAGATTTGCCTATTTCTTAAAATGTGCTTTTTATTCTAGTACGTGTGTGTATGTGTTTTAAACATAGCTTAAATCATAGTATACAAATTCACATCCTGGTTGGTTTTTGTTTGTTTGTTTGTTTTGTACTTTGAGACAGAGTCTCGCTTTGTTGTCCAGGTCGGAAGTGCAGTGGCACAGTCTTGGGTCACTGCAACCTCTGCCTCCCAGGCTCAAGCAATCCTCGTGCCTCAGCTGCCCAAGTACCTGGGACCACAGGTGCACGCCACCATGCCTGGCTAATTTTTGTATTTTTAGCAGAGACAGGGTTTTGCCTTGTTGGCCAGGCTGGTCTCAAACTTCTGGTCTCAAGTGTTCCTCCCACTTTGGCCTTCCAAAGTACAGGGATTACAGGCATGAGCCACCGCACCCAGCCCCACATCCTGTTTTTATTGCTGTATTTACACACAAGCAATTTTCTGTGTTGTGACAAACTGTCATAGATATCACTTTTAACGGCTGCATATCCAACCTATTGATATTAACTTATGTACTCACTCCTCTGTTGTTTGCATTAGATGGTTGTTGATGTTGTTTCTATTATTTAAAATATATAATGCAGCTTGGTGGGTAAAGCACAAAATTTGAAAAGCTTTAGCCCTGAGTTTGAATCTCAGAAATGCTGCTTCTTAGCTGTGTGACTTGGGACAAATTACTAAACCACTTTAATGTGAGATGTGGGTGATGCTACTTGTATTTTATAGGCTATAACGATTAAGTGAGATAACACATATAAAATGCCTAGTAGAGCACCTGGTACATAGGAGACATTCAGTAAATGGTAAGTATAAAATTTCCAGTTCACTTTGTAAAGTTCATAAGGGCAAGCAATAATTTTATTGTTTCCAACACCTACCGTGGTTTGTGATGCATACAACTTAGCATAATACATATTTGCTTTCGTGAGCTTTGCAGAAATTTAGGATTATTTTCTTAAGTGGAATTACTGAGCCAAGGCTTATAGACAGATAAGGCTTTGGAAATATGTTATAGATTGGTCTCTACCTGGCCAGGGGTGGGTGAAGTTGGGCCAGTCGCCAAGGCTGGGCTTGCTGGGGATCGCCTGTTTCAGGAGCCTGTTGGGAGTGTGGGGGTTTGGTCTGTGGTGGCTGCTCCTGATTTGGCTGTTCTCGAGTCTCTGGTTTTTGGGAGATATATGAATCTACAATAGCATTTTGGTTGTGATATAATTTCTGAGTACTTACAAAACCATTGCTGAGGTGATAGACAATTGTTTCTGTGGAAGAGCTTAGGGAGACCGAAGCATCGAGAATGCACCTTGGTTGCTCCATTCTGAGCCCTTTGGATCCAGCTCTGTCAGCCTGATCCTGTGCTCCATACCTGGAAATGGTATAGCCAGTGAGAAATAATCTCTGTAAAGAGATTAAAGATACTGTCTTTATACAAATTATTGCACATTTATGCTTCTTGATTATGTCAAAGACTGAAATTCAGTTTAGGCCTTCTACCAAGTAAAGTACCCATCTACCTGAAAGAATAAAATGGCTGTTATATTTAAAGGCAGCATGAGGGAAAAAAAGCAAAAGTATGTAAGGCCTCTTTTTCATCATACTTGGTAAAAATGAATTAGCAATCTTGATTAGCAGAAAGGCAGGGAATAGATCTCTCTCTTACTCACTGTTTTTTTTTTTTTTTCATTTGAGACAGGGTCTGACTCTGTTGCCCAGGCTGGAGTGCAGTGGTATGATCTTATGCAACCTCCACCTGCCAGGCTCAAGTGATTCTCCAGCCTCAGCCTCCTGAGTAGCTGGGATCACAGGCATGTACTACCATGCTCAGTTAATTCAAATTTTTTTTTGAGAGATGAGGTCTCATTATATTACCCAGGCTGCTCTTGAACTCCTGGGCTCGAGCAATCTTCCTGCCTTGGTCTCCAAAATGCTGGGATTACAGGTCTGAGTCACCACGCCTGGCTGGATATATCTTTTTTTAATCAATGGGATGAAATAAATAAATTCTCTGAGTTTGCAATTAGTGTAATAATCACAAATGTATTCAAAATGACATGTATATATTTAGGTATGAATAATGCTGTTCTGCATATATGCTGTTTAAATTAGACAGAGTAAGTTTTGAATTCATTTTCTGGTGTGTAGTAGCTTAAAAGAGAGTGAAGGCTGGGCATGGTGTTTCATACCTGTAATCCCAGCACTTTGGGAGTCTGAGGAAGGAGAATCACTTGAGCCCAGGAGTTCGAGACCAGGCTGGAAAAACATGGTAAGACCCTGTCTCTACAAAAAATAAAAAACAAATTAGCTGGGCATGGTGGTGAGCACCTGTGGTCCCAGCTACTTCAGAGGCTGAGGCAGGAGGATCTCTTGGGCCCAGGAGGTTGAGGCTGCAGTGAGCTGTGATCCTGCCACTGCACTCCAGCCTGGGTAACAGAGTGAGATCCTGTTTCAAAATAAGAAAGAATGAAAGAAAGGAAGGAAGAAGGGGAAAAGAAAGAGAGAGTGAATACAGTGTACCTTCTGAGAGCACCGAATATTTTTTAAAAAGCATAATGTCACTTCCTTCCAAAAGAATTTTTTTCATTTTTAAGACCACAATATTTTCAAAAGATAAAGATTGCATATTCTTTACATAGTGTAAAATTAGTTCTTTCAAATCATTTTAATTAAGCTTGAGTAAACAGATCCTGTCTATAGCACAGTTTGTGGATATGCATTATGTATGTATAAATGTGCAAAAAAACTTTATTGGCTATTTATAAAAGACAGAAGGGTCGTATGCCCAATCAGTTAGGAAAGGGAGAATATTGTAAAATAAGATTTAAAAACTTTTCTTAGAAAGATGGTTTCAGTATACTTAATTTTTCCTACCCTTTTCTTTCAATAGAGGGTTGTCATCTAAAATAACAGGACTATTCTGGATATGAGTAACATTGAGGAATGTGATGCTAAGCCATTAAAGAAGGGTATAAAAATTTTATTTGACACAGGATATGGAGAGAAATACTATGATGAAGATGAAATATGACAACAGAATCAAGGTAACTGGTATGAATTTGCTCTGTGATACGCAAATACAAGAAATGTCATATTTCATTTTTTTATATCAAATTAAATTTTGCTCAAGACTGCCACCTATCCAGGATAATTAGAAATCTAATCAGTCATTTTGCAGAGCCCCTTATGTTTCTCTTGAGATTCATCAAAAATATGGCTGGGCGCATTGGCTCACACCTGTAATCCCAGTACTTTGGAAGCCTGGGGCAGGAGGATCGCTTGAGCCCAGGAATTCGAGACCAGCCTGGACGACATGGAGAGACCCCATCTCCAAAAGAAATACAAAAAGTTAGCCGAGTGTGGTGGCTTGTACCTGTAGCCTCAGCTACTAGGGAAGCTGAGGTGGGAGGATCATTTGAGCCTGGGAGGTCAAGGCTACAGTTAACTGTGATCATGCCACTGCACTCTAGCCTGGGAGGACCCTGTCCCTGCCCCACAAAAAGAAGAGATTTATCACAGATAATGCTAGCAAATGTTTACATAGCACTCACTCACTCTGTACCAGATAAGTCACAGTATTATTACATTCATTTTTAAATTGAGGACACTATGGTACAGAGAGTAGTTTGCACTAGACTGCCTGGTTAGTAAGGGACCAGGATTTGGACCCAGGCAGTCTGGTTTGGGAGTCTGTGCTCTTAACCACTATAGTATACTGTACTAGTTCCAGAGTGTATGCATTTCAGCAGTATTTGGACAGGGCTATTGGTCTTTTTATTCCTAGGCATCATCCCTCTGTAGGAGAGTCCAGAACTGTTGCCTCATGATCTGATACCTGAAGTCGGAAAATTGGTGATCTCTGATCAGATCTGACAGCAGACACATTTTATTCTATGAATATAATACCTTTTAACACTCTGAACTGACAACATTAAAAGATGGAGATTTCATTAAAAAGCGGAGATTTTCAGTTTCAGTGAAGACGATGAAGTTCATTGTCTTCTGCTACTTTACCTGACATGTGTGTTTTCCTCGCTCTCCCTGTTTCTATCCTTAGGCCCTTTACTCTTCTAAGTTACTTGACGATTCAGTGGTCAGACTTAAAACAAAACAAAACAAAACAAAAACACCAAAACAAACAAAACAAAAAACTCTCCTTCCTAACAAAGCCCAGTCTGTCCTCCCAAGAAGTGGAAGAAGTAACACTTGTTCCTTCATGATGAGTTAACCACCCAGGCACAATTCATTTTCATTAGCACTGGGATAACTTTTTGCTTCCATAAAGACTGAGATTGGTTTGGTTTCCCTCATCATCTCCCCAGGGACTGATATTTGAAGCTTTGGCAACCTCTTCGGCCCTTCCCTTGTCTTGTCTTATAGATCAATGAGTTGCCAAATCCTAGATTCCACCACCAAACCTCTGTGACCACAACCTCCTCCAGGTTCACTACAGCCACTTGCAAGACACCAGCTTAATGCAGGCCCTCCTGGCCCCTTTTCTGGACTGTCCTAATACATGGCCTCTTAACCGGTCTACTGGCTCCCGTTTATCTTACTCTGTTTTCCATTTCCCATTTCCTCTCCTTATTCCAAGGATGCTCAGATAAATCGAACCTTTTTTTCCCAGTACTTGCCCTGAGTTTGTCTACTTCTGTGATCATCCTTTCTTTTAATTTAAATATTCCCACATATTCAAACACCCACATATTCAAAATCTACCTCTCTCTTAGTAACCTTAAATTTCACATTCTCCATCTTTCCATGATCCCAATCAGAAGCAATTTCTCCCTGCTTTTAAAGCACTTAACACATTTTCTCTGTGTTTACAAATATTGTCCCTACTTGTCAGTAAATCCTTTGAAAGTAGAGTTCATTTCTGAGTCATTTTGTATGCTCACAACTCACAGGATAGTATCTTGCAAGTATTACTAGCAGGTTTTCAATATTTTCTGAAGGAAGGAAGAAAGGAAGACAGGCTAAAGTCTCCTATGAAGTAAAAAAGTATTTAGCCATAGGAAGTTGTTTACTTTTTGTTACTGTTTTTCTCCTCTATAATGTAGAAGAAGAACTGGAATATCATTTCTAAATCTATACTATTCAGTTTAAAAATAATATGGCAAAACTTGGCTGGGCACAGTGGCACATGTCTGTGGAACTAGCTACTCCAGAAGCTGAGGTGGGAGGATCACTGGAGCCCAGGAGGTTGAGGCTGCACTGAGCCATGATTGTACCACTGTACTCCAGCCTGGGCAGCAAAGCAAGCCTTGAAAAATAATAAATTAAATAAAAATAATATGATAAAACTATTAAAAACTATTATTTCTTTCTCTAAAATTCTTAAAATTTCAATAGGTTTTTTGGGAACAGGTGGCGTTTGGTTACATGAACAAGTTCTTTAGTGGTGATTTCTGAGATTTTGGTGCACCCATCACCTGAGCAGTATACACTGTACTCAATGTGTAGTCTTTTATCCCTCATCCCCCTCCGCCCTTTCTCCTGAATCCCGAGTCCCCAAAGTCTGCAAAAGTCCATCATATCATTTTTATGCCTTTGCGTCCTCGTAGCTTAGCTGTCACTTATGAGTGAGAACATACAATGTCTGGTTTTCCATTCTAAGTGAAATGGGTTACTTCACCTAGAATAACAGACTCTAATTCCATCCAGGCTCCTGCAAATGCCATTATTTCATTCATTTTTATGACTGAGTAGTATTCCATGGTAGATATGTGTATATATACATATATATAACATTTCCTTTATTCACTTGTTGATTGATGGGCATTTGGGCTGGTTCCATTTTTTTTGCAGCTGTGAATTGCGCTGCTATAAACATGTGTGCAGGTATCTTTTTCATATAATGACTTCTTTTCCTCTGGGTAGATACCCAGGAGTGAGACTGCTGGATCAAATGGTAGATGTACTTTTCGTTCTCTAAGGAATCTCCTGTTTTCCATAGTGGTTGTACTAGTTTACATTCCTACCAATAGTGTAAAAGTGTTTACTTTTTACCACATCCACACCAATGTCTATTATTTTTTGATTTTTTGATTATGGCCATTCTTGCAGGAGCGAGGTGGTATTGCATTGTGGTTTTGACTTGTATTTCCCTGATAAGTAGTATATTAGTCCGTTCTCATGCTGCTATAAAGAACTGCCTGAGGCTGGGCGCTGTGGCTCACGCCTGTAGTCCTAGCACTTTGGGAGGCCGAGGCAGGAGGATCACGAGGTCAGGAGATCGAGACCATCCTGGCTAACATGGTGAAACCCCTTCTCTACTAAAAATACAAAAAAATTAGCAGGGCGTGGTGGTGGGCACCTGTAGTCCCAGCTACTTGGGAGACTGAGGCAGGAGAATGGCGTGAACCCGGGAGGTGGAGCTTACAGTGAGCCGAGACTGCGCCACAGCACTCCAGCCTGGGCAACAGAGCGAGACTCCGTCTCAAAAAAAAAAAAAAAAAAAAGAAAAAAAGAACTGCCCAAGACTGGGTAATTTACAAAGGAAGGAAGTTTAATTGACTCACAGTTCTGCATGGCTAGGAAGGCCTCAGGAAACTTTCAATCATGGTGGAAGGGGAAGCAAACATGTCCTTTTTCACAAGGTTGCAGGAGAGAGAAGTACCAAGCAAAAGGAGAAAAGCCCCTTATAAAAACATCAGATCTTGTGAAAACTCACGATCATGAGAACAGCATGGGGGTAACCATCCCCATGGTTCAATTATCTCCCACTGGGTCCCTCCAAAGACACATGGAGATTATAGGAACTACAATTCAAAATGAAATTTTGGTTGGACCAGGCACAGTGGCTCTCGCCTATAATCCCAGCACTTTGGGAGACAGGCAGATCATCTGAGGTCAGGAGTTTGAGACCAGCCTGGCCAACATGGTGAAACCGCATCTCTATTAAAAATACAAAAATTAGCTCGGTGTAGTTGTGCACACCTATAGTCCCAGCTACTCAGGAGGCTGAGGCAGGAAAATCCCTAGAACCTGGGAAGTGGAGGTTGCAGTGAGCTGAGATTGTGCCATTGCACTCCAGCCTGGGTAATAGAGTGAGATTCCATCTCAAAAAAAAAAGAACAAAATAAATTTAGGTGGGAACACAGCCAAACCATATCAAGTAGTGATGTTGAGCATTTTTGCATATGTTTGTTGGCCATTTGCATATCTTCTTTTGAGAACTGTCTATTCATGTCCTTAGCCCACTTTTTGATGGGGTTGTTTGTTTTGTTCTTGCTGATTTGTTTGTGTTCCTTATAGATTCTGGATATTACTCCTTTGTTGGATGTATAGATTGTGAATATTTTCTCCCACTCCATGGGTTGTCTGTTTACTCTGCTGATTATTTCTTTTGCTGTGCAGGAGCTTTTTAAATTTAATTTAGTCCCATCTGGTTATCTTTTTGTTGCATTTGCTTTTGGGTTCTCGGTCATGAAGTCTTTGACTAAACCAATGTCTAGAAGGGTTTCTCCAAAGTTTGTTATAGAATTTTTGTGGTTTCAGGTCTTAGATTTAAGTCTTTAATCCATCTTGAGTTTTGTATAGGGTGAGATACGAGAATCCAGTTTCATTCTTTTACATGTGACTTGCCAATTATCCCAGCACCATTTGTTGAATAGGGAGTCTTCCTCATTTTATGTTTTTGTTTGCTTTGTCAGAGATCAGTTGACTATAAATATTTGGGTTTATTTATGGGTTCTCCATTCTGTTCCATTGGTCTGTGTGTCTATTTTTATACCAGTGCTATGATGTTTTGGTGACTAGGGCCTTATAATATAGTTTGAAGTCAAGTAATGTAATGCCTCCAGATTTGTTCTTTTTGCTTAGTCTTACTTTGGCTATATGAGCTCTTTTTTGGTTCCATATGAATTTTAGGATTGTTTTTTCTGGTTCTGTGAAGAATGATGGTGGTTTTTTGATAGGTATTGCATTTAATTTGTAGATTGCTTTTGGCAGTATGATCATTTTCACAATATTGATTCTACCCATCCATAAGCACGGTATGTGTTTCCATTTGTTTGTGTCACCTATGATTTATTTCAGCAGTATTTTGTAGTTTTCCTCATAAGGGCCTTTCAGCTCCTTTCACTTAGGTTAAGCATATTCCTAAGGGTTTTGTTTTGTTTTGTTTTGTTTTTGGCAACTATTGTAAAAGGGGTTGAGTTCTTGATTTGATTCTCAGCTTGGTTGCTGTTGGTATATAGCAGAGCTACTGATTTGTGTATGTTAATTTTGTGTCCTGAAACTTTGCTGAATTCATTTACCAGTTCTAGGAGATTGTTGGATGTCTTCAGGGTTTTCTAGGTATACGACCATGTCATCAGCAAACAGTAACATTTTGACTTCCTTATTACCAATTTGGATGACTTTTATTTCTTTCTCTTTTCTAATAGCTCTGGCTAGGACTTCCAGTACTATGTTGAACAGATGTGGTAAAAGAGGGCATCCTCGTCTTGTTCCAGTTCTCAGGGTGAATGCCTTCAACTTCTCCCCATTTGGTATAATGTTGGCTGTGAGTTTGTCATAGATGGCTTTTACTACCTTAAGGTATGTCCGTTATATGCCAGTTTTGCTAAGGGTTTTAATCATGAAGGGAGCTGGATTTGTCAAATGCTTTTTCTACGTCTCTTGAAATAATCATGTGATTTTTTAATTTTTAAGTCTGTTTATGTGGTGTATCACATTTATTGACTTACAGATGTTAAACCATCCCTTCATTCCTGTTATGAAACCCACTTGATCATGGTGGATTATCTTTTTGATATGCCGTTTGATTCTGTTAGCTAGTATTTTGTTGAGGACTTTTGCATCTATGTTCATCAGGGATATTGGTCTATAGTTTCCTTTCTTTGTTATATCCTTTCTTCATTTTTATATTAGGGTGATACTGTCTTCATAGAATGATTTAGGGAGGATTCCCTCTTCCTCTATATTTTCTTTTTTTTTTTTTTTTTTTTTGGTGAGGGCAGTGGAGTGACAGGGTCTTGCTCAGTTGCCCAGGCGGAGTGCAATGGTGTGATCATAGCTCATTGAAGCCTCAACCTCCTGGGCTCAAGCAGCCCTCCTGCCTCAGTTTCCTGAGTAACTAGGACTACAGGAGTGTGCCCCCACACCTGGATAATTTTAAATTTTTTTGTAGAGACAGGGATCTTGCTATGTTGCTGAGGCTGGTCTCAAACTCCTGGCCTCAAGCGATCCTCCCACCTCACTTCCCCAAAGCACTGAGATTACAGGCATGAACCACTGTGCCCGGCCAGTGTTTTCTTACTTTATGATATTCATCTCTGACCTAGCTTCAGAGTCACTACCAACTTCCATAGCATCCTGTAAAACAAATGGGTTACTAAAGCACATCACCTTCAAACATGGGTGTCTGAGAGAGAACACCTGAAATTGATGACAAGGGTGCATTATGTGTACTTAGTTGCCACCTGTTTTCATTGCTGAGGTTGGGCAAGTGAACTGCTTTGGGGATATGCTGTGACTCTGGTTTAACCTCACAGTGAATGCCACCTTGCGATGAGACTGGGGCAGGTGGTCCTGAGGGAGGGTGGTGCTGTGGGTGGTACACCAGAGCTCATGTCAGAAGCTGAGCTCAGGTCCTGGCACTGCCACCAACCAGTGAGTGGTCTGGATAAGTTTGTCAGTCTCTTTGCCTTTAAGTGAAAAAAACTGTGCTTTATCTCTAAAGTTCTTTTCAGTTTCAACATCTGTGAATCAAGCTGTTAGATTGAAATTTTCAGTGCATAGAATCAGCAAATGTCCCCAGAAAGCCACTGATATGAGCAGTCTAAAGATAAAAGGGAATGCTGAAAATTGTATGTTAAAGTGGCTCCTAATGAGTCCCTGGAAATTCACACATTGACATAGTAGTGTAGCTTCATACAGATGTCATGTATTAGCATTTCTGTTGTAATTCCCAGAATTGCTTCCCAAAGATACTGGGGTTGGCTGTTAGGCATTTCCTTAAGTATACCAACTTGCTGCCAAATTCTCTGTTCTCCTCCTACTCTTAGCTCCAAGGATAACACATAAAAATTGAACTACTGCTACTGTTTCTTCTAACAGTAACAACTAAATTCTATGTTACTGCATATTTATGTTTTCTATAAAGCTATTTGTAGACACTATTGCAAATAATAAGATATAATGGGATGCACATTGGATGATAAAATTAATGCTCTTGGTTGTTTGATATTTACGGAGAGAAATAAATAGAGATTGAGTTAAAGGTTATCCCCAGCAGGCAAGAAAAAGGTCACAAGTTTATGCATAGCAACAAACTTTTGAAAGTGGTTTCTGTGAGACACATGGCTAGTTAGAATTGTCTTTCTTTGCTGTTGTAGGTACAGTAAAATTTTTCTTTATAATTTATTTAAAAATATGTAAAACCCAGCCTGGCCTCTTAACAGAATGCCTAATAAAATTGTAGACATAAATAATTATATTGCGGGATGGAAGCTAGAAGGGGTGATTGAATAAGATGAAAGAATCAGCAACTGAGCTGAGCAACTGAAGAAGCTCGTTTTCGGAGGATAGAGTTGCAGAAAAAAAACACTTTAACAATTTCTCTTTTGATTATTTGAAATGAACATTGCATATTTAATAGAGAAGTATAAAGCACAAATGGTAATCCTGAAAAAGATGACAGAAAACAGTAATAGTTGTGATCCTTATAGTTAAGAGATTTTCCAAATTTGAAGATCATGTAAACATTCCTTTGGGGACTTTCAAAATTAGAATGCATATCGAGTATCATTAGGCATGTGCTCAAGTGCTAAGTGGTACAGTTATATCTAGAACAGCAAGATGGTACTGTGGTAATTAAAGAGAAGAAATTGCTCAAAAAATTATTATCAAAGGAGAAAACTTAAAAAATGTGTATACCCCTCAATCCAGAAGCTTCACAACCAAGAATATATCCTAAGAAAATATAAATACAAATAATGCTTTTCTTTGACTCTGTTTACTCCAGTTTTACTTATATTTTTTAAAAAAAGAAAGAAAAAAAACTAAAAACCATCCACATTAATAGGGGACTGTTGACACCAACTGTGGCACACACATGCCATGGAAGGACATCTTAATGATTTGGGATAGTGCTGGGAGCTCCTTATTGCAGGAAATGGAGGAGAAAGATGATGAACATTTTGACTTTCTTGTACTCTGGAAAATTTTCAAATAAATGAAGTTGATTTTAGCAATCTTCTCACTTTACTTTCTGCTCTTCTCATCTCTTGGAATCTCTTTGGGGTTCCAAAATTCTCAGGCTAACTCAGTCATTATAACATTTTTACTTTACAAAGTAATTTGGACTCTTCTCTCCTAAACTGTTCATGATCTTTACAACTTCTTCCCTCCCTTCACTAATAAATCCATAGAATTTCTAAAAAGAGTCAGGGTTTTTTGTTTGTGGTTTTTTGACATCCACAGGCACTGCAGCAGTGCTGGGGACGTCAGTGAAGGGTATGGGCTATGGTTTGCTAAAAAGCGGTAATCTATAAATGGACAGTCTGAAGTCAGTGATGGCCTGTGGCATTTTTCATAGAATCAGATCACATTTATTCTCTGCATTAGCAGAAGTAAATGGCTAGCATTTTTTAATGGCAAATGGGGCCTCTCCTACACCATCAAGACAAATCATATGTAGTTAAAAGTAGAAACGGGCATCAAACACACAGGGTTGTTTGTTAGTGTGTTTCCAGTTTCTGAAAGACCATAATGACTTAATTATGTCTGGTTACGTTATCTTTTAACTTTCAAAGCACTTTTCCATCTCCTTTCATCGTATCCTTATAATCACCTGTACAGAAGGTAGGGGAGGTACTATTGCTCCCATTTGAGAAATGATGAAACTGAGACACAAAGAGTTAATTGCAGGATAGTAATAGGAGCCAGGATGACTGACTCTGTGCCAGATATTTTATCTTGTAGATCACAAGCAAGCGACCCCCGGTGGCCAGTAAATTATTACTGTAAAAACTAAGCAGAATTTGAAACCATTTTCAGGAATTTAGCCTGGGCTTGGATTTTCAAAGTTCCATTAAAAAAAAAAAAAAAGAAAGAAAGGCCGGGCGCGGTGGCTCATGCCTGTAATCCCAGTACTTTTGGAGGCTGAGGCGGGTGGATCACGAGGTCTGGAGATGGAGACCATCCTGGCTAACACGGTGAAACCTTGTCTCTACTAAAAATACAAAAAATTAGCTGGGCATGGTGGCGGGCGCCTGTAGTCCCAGCTACTTGGGAGACTGAGGCGGGAGAATGGCGTGAACCCAGGAGACGGAGCTTGCAGTGAGCCTAGATCGCACCACTGCACTCCAGCCTGGGAGGCAAAGTGAGACTCCGTCAAAAAAAAAAAAAAAAAAAAAAAAAAAAAATCTAAACAATTGTTTGTCCTTGATAGGAGTGGAGAATTTTATATGCTGAGATAATAATAGACCAGTGATTTTTAACTAAAGTCAATTTTGCTCCCCACCCCTAATCTCATCCCTCTTCCCAAAGGAATTTTTGGTTGTTGCAAATGGGAGGGAGTATTTTCTTTCTTTCTTTCTTTCCTTCTTTCTTTCTTTCTTTCTTTCTTTCTTTCTTTCTTTCTTTCTTTCTTTCTTTCTTTCTTTCTTTCTCTTTCTTTCTTTTTCTTTTTTTTCTTCTTGAGACAGAGTCTTGCTCATTCACCCAGGTTGGAGTGCAGTGACATGATCATTGCTCTCTACAGCCTTGATCTCTTGGGCCCAAGTGATCCTCTGGCCTCAGCCTCCTGAGTAGCTGGGACTACAAGTGTGAGCCACCATGCGTGGTTAATATTTTAACATTTTTAGTAGAGACAAGATCTTGCTATGTTGAACTCCTGAGCTCACGGGATCCTTCTGCCTTACCTTCCCAAAGTGCTACAGGTGCGAGCCACTGTGCCTGGCCTTTTGTTTCGGGGGTGGAGAGGATTTGGGGGTGTATTATGGGAGTATTAATGGCACCTAGTGAGTAGCAACTGGGGATCCTGCTAAACATCCTAGAATGCACAAGACAGCCCCCATAACAAAGAATATCCACCTCATAGTTTTCATTGTTCTGAGGTTGAGGAACCCCTGCTTTAGACTGTCTCTTTGCCTTGATTAATGGTGCTTGGCATGTTCTCAGTTTGCCCTATGATTAGTCTCTGCCATAGAAACTATACAAACCACTGGGCAAACTTTTTAAAAGGGAGTTCAATAATGTGTCATCTTTTACCCCACATTTGGTGCTTTCTCTTAATTCTTCATCCCTTCTTTCAATCCTTGCCCCAGTAGTCATCATCCCTACTTCTCCAGCCAGCATTTGGCTTAATTCATATACCTGTGTTTCTCTCTTTTTCCTCTTTGACATCAAATTGACATGGTTCAGTTCCACTCTGGTCTTTCTTTCTTGCTGTCTTAGAGAAAACACTGAACCTCGTGGACACTGGGTGATGGGTGGAGCTGCAGGCCCTGGTGGCACCCCCAGGAATATTGGTTGGGCCTCTCTGGGAGATTGCTTGTCTGCCAGCTTCTATTATTAATTTTGGAAGAATGCTTAGGTGGAGGAGGCAGAGGCCTGCCCTGAGTGCCTTAGAGAAAACTCACAGGTGAATTTTCCTAGAAGTTAACTACTTCTGAAAGGAGGGTGAACAATTATACTCCGTACTCACCTACAAATTGTAACTCTTATTTGTTTAATAGCAATAAACGCTGTGGAAAGTAGTCTCTGGCCATGCAGATATTTTCAGTTTGTTCTTAGACAAGGGGAGAGTTGAATTTACTAAGAGGAACCCTTAGACTACTAGAGGGGCTTTCTGATTGTTTGGAGGGGGCAGTTACAGAGGACTAGGTAATTTTGGATTTTATTTTCCAGAAGAATGCTGACGTGGATGAGAAGCATAATTTTTTATCTCACTGATAAAGATTAGAACTTTCACATTCTAAACAATTGATTTCTTGAAGATGACTGGACTAAACCAGTCTAATTAGGGTTCGTTCTGAGCTAGGTAAAATGTGTTAGTCATTATCTAGATCAGCAATTCTCAAAGTATGGTCCACAGACTCCGGGGTGCTCCTCCTGAGATTTCTTCAGAAAGTCTGCAAGGTCCAAACCCTTTTTATAATAATATTAAGATGTTATTTGCCCTCTTCCCACCCCTTGTGCCACTTCTCTCTAATTTTGCACTGATGATGCAGAAGAAATGGTGATGTGAACTTTGGGTGCCTTGGCACAAATCAAGGCAGTGGCTTTAAAGTACACTAATTGTCTTTGTGTTCTTCACCTCTGTGCACTCACGGTAAAAAGAAAAGCCAGTTTCACTGAAGAAGGTCCTTGTCAAAGTAGTAAAAATTATTAATTTTATTAAATCTTGACCCTTGAGTATTCATTTTTTAACATTCTGTGTGGTAAAATGGAAAGTACACAGAAAGCATTGTTGCTGCATACTGAAGTACAAAAGTGGTTGTCTTGAGCAAACCATTTATGCAATGATTTGAGCTGCAAGCCAAACTAGCCACTTTTTTTTTTTTTGTGGAACACCATTTTTCACTTGAAAGAGCAACTGGCAGGCAAACACTGTGGCTATTCAAACTTGGATTTTCAGCAGAACTTTAATCACAAATATACAAAGTAAACCTGTCATTTCAAGGAAAGAAAAACTGACAGTATTTTGTTAAATATAAAATTTGAGTTTTCAACTAAAATTTTGAATTTTAGAAGACGTGTATTCACCGTTGTGAATATGACAGTTTCCTAGTACTAAAAGACTTTTCTGATGCAAGAAATGATCATATGATTAATATGATTTTAAAATATCATCTAAGGAAATGTGTCAACCTTGGGAAGATGTGAATAAGTCTATGTACTGATATTTTCAATATGATGTTACTAGATGGTGCACGGTTGAAAGATCCATTCAGAGTGCAAGACAGACCAATGGATTTTAACATAGCAGGGCAGGAAAAGTTCATCGATATAGTTTCAGATTCCACACTGCAAATCACCTTTAAGGAACTACTACTTATTGAGTTTTGATATGGTACCAAATAGTAATATCGACAATCATCTTAAAAAATCATTAAAATATTCTTCCCTTTTCCAACCACATATCTGCTTAAGGCCAAATTTTCTTTATATATTTCAACCAAAAAAACAGATTTCAACAGATTGAATGCAGAAGTAGATATGAGACTCCAACTATTAAGCTAGACTTTAAGGAAATTTGCAAAAATGTAAAATAATACACTTCTCTTCTTACTAATTATTTGTTGTTTCAGCAATAGCTTCGTCTCATAAAAATGTGATTTTTTTAACATGTGGTGAGTTTATTAATGTTATTTTAAAATAAATATTTAAAACCTATTTTAACTTACAGTACAGTAAACATTAATAGCTAAAATCCACAGCATGGAAGACTGTAAAGGGATCTTGAGATGAAAAATCTGAGAATTATTGATCTAGAAGAATATAAATAGCAATATGGGGCCAGGTGCGGTGGCTCACACCTGTAATCCCAGCACTTTGGGAGGCTGAAGCAGGCTAATCACTTGAGGTCAGGAGTTCAAGATCAGCCTGGCCAACACGGTGAAACCCTATCTCTACTAAAAATACAAAAAAATTAGCTCGGCATGGTGGTGCATGCCTGTAATCCCAGCTACTCGGGAGTCTGAGGCACAAGAATCGCTTGAACCCAGGAGGTGGAGGTTGTAGTGAGCTGAGGTCACGCAACTGCACTACAGCCTGGGTAACAGAACAAGACCCTATCTTAAAAAAAAAAAAAAAATTGCAATATGATTACTGCAAAGTTGATCCCTTCAAAGCAAACATGTGCTATTCCCTTTCCTTGTTTAAAAACGTAAATGACTACATTTGGATGGTGCTTTGTACTTTCCAAAGCGTTTTTACATGCGTCAACAAGTTAATCCTTTGAGCAATCCTGCAGGTCAGGTATCATATTCTTTATCTTATACTGAAGAAAATGGAGATTCAGAGCAATCAGCAAGCAGCTTATCCTACATCAGAGAGCCAGTGACAGAGCTGGACATTAACCCTAGATTTTCCAATTTCCAATTTCATTACATTTTTGTAATACTAATTTATAGGTTCAGAAACTATTAGAAATAATTTAGTATATGAACAGTGTACATTATAAACAATTTTTAAAGGGTTTATTAAATTACTATACTTTTGGGTAACATTAAACTCAAATATACATAGATAATCTTATTGGGTTTGGATTATGTTCTTTATGTTGAACATGCAAATTATTTCGAATTCTGAATGAGTAATGTCTAAATGAATGTTTTCATATACCTACTTCTGTTCTTTGTATGACACTGAACTAAATGAAACTGTCAATATGCTCACATTTTTGACTTACAAAAATGACAATTTCATATAGCTCAACATAATACAATTTTACAAATGCAGAAAAGATTAATAAGGTCTTGTAAAGTAGGCTTTATTTATTTATTTATTTATTTATTTATTTATTTATTTATTTTTGAGTTGGAGTCTTGCTGTTGCCCAGGCTGGAGTGCAATGGCACGATCGTGGCTCACCGCAACCTCTGCTTCCTGGGTTCAAGCAATTCTCCTGCTTCAGCCTCCTGAGTAGCTGGGATTACAGGTGCCTGCCACCACACCCAGCTAATTTTTGTCTTTTCAGTAGAGATGGGGTTTCACCATGTTGGCCAGGCTGGTCTCAAACTCCTGACCTCAAGTGATCCACTCGCCTAGGCCTCCCAAAGTGCTGGGATTACAGGTGTGAGCCACTGTGCCCAGCCAAATTAGGCTAAATTTATATAAAGACAGCATTAAAAAGGATAAACTGAAAAATAAGAGTTTATGTACAAACCCCAGCCCTCAGTCCCACATCCCAGTTGTCTGAGGTAACCTACTATTAAAACAATTTCCTGTGTGTCCTTCCAGGAATTACCCATGCATATACAATCAAACATGTGGTTATTAAACACACACACACACACAAATCGGTTCATACTAACAAACTACTTTGCCAATTGCTTTTTTCACTTAATATTTTGGGATATAATTCCTTTCAATTCATGTAGTTCTATTCTTTTTGAAAAGTTCTATTAGTCTATTGGAGAATGTACCATAATTTACTACTGACTTTAAAACAAATTATTGAAGCATGACACCCACGTAGTAAAATGCACTAATCTTGAAATTTATTTTCCACATGTGTATATACATTACCTTCTACATGAGTGTGTATAACTGTGTAACCACCATCCAAATCAAGTATAGAGTAGTTCCAGCATCCCACAGGGCCCTATCAAGCCCTGTCTCAGTCAGTAATACTTCCCTAACCCAGTAACCATTGTTCTAATTTTTATCATCATAGTTTTGCATGTTTGTTTTTTTATTATCTAGCCATCCAGAGGCAGTTTTGCATGTTTTTAAACTTCATATAAATGGAATCTTACTGCATGGTTTGCGTGTGTGTGTGTATGTATGTACCTTGTTTCTTTTGTTCAACATGGGTTCTCTAGGGTTGACTTACATTAGCATGTGTAATGGTTTGCTCTTTTTATTGCAAACCATTTTAATAGTATTCCCTTACATGAATTAATCCATTCTACTCTTGATGAAAATTTGTTTTTTTATTTTTTAAGGTTTGTTTGTTTGTTTGTTTGTTTGTTTGTTTTTGAAATGGAGTCTCACTCTATTGCCCAGGCTGGAGTGCGGTGGCGCAATCTCAGCTCACTGCAAGTTCCTCCTCCTGGGTTCACGCCATTCTCCTGCCTCAACCTTCCGAGTAGCTGGGACTACAGGTGCCCGCCACCAGGCCTGGCTAATTTTTTTTGTATTTTTAGTAGAGACGGGGTTTCACCGTGTTAGCCAGGATGGTCTCGATTGCCTGACCTCATGATCTGCCTGCCTCGGCCTCCCAAAGTACTGGGAATTTTTAAGTTTCAGATATTATGAATAAAGCTGCCATGGGCACCTTTACATGTCTTTTGGTGGATATCCATTAATTTTCTTTGGTATATTCTTACTTGATTTCATTTTGGTTTAAATGTGTTAATATGCCTATAAAGGTGGCCCTTTACAGAGGAAGTATAACACATTCATCATACTAGTAAATAGCGGTAGAAGGCAGATAGGAAAAAACACAGAGATTATGAGTGTGATTTAAGAAAAGCTTTTAGTTATAGAAATGTAAAGAAAATGTGGTATAAATAAAAACAAGTGCTCTAGTAAAATGCTATCTATGTAAGCTGGATGTTACCATGCCAGTGGATTCTGATATGAATAAACTCCTGTAGAATGCTGAATAAAGAAGACATCCTAGGAGAGTAGAACCGATGGCTTTTTCAGGCTATGGATGTCGATCAGTAATACACTCAACTTATCTCTGTAATTTCACTTGCATTCTTTCCAGCATGTGCTTACTGGCTTGTTTGGGATACAATGTGTACAAACACATATAATATAATACATGCATTGTAAATGGAAAATTAAAGCTGTTAATTTATATTATTAATCTAATTTGATACCCTATCACTTTCATATAAGTGATTCCTCAAAAAGGAAAGTTATATTAGGGAAAAATTCATGTTTAGTTTATTACATAATCTAAAATAAGAAAGTCTCAATTAACTGGAATTTTACATTATAATTAATTTGACTCCTGGTTGAAGATTAACCAGAAAACTCTTTTTACTGATGAGCATTTTTAAGTAAGTTGTTGTACTTTCACAGTCTTGGTATTTTTGTATAGAAATCCAATATATTCTTTAATGATTTAAGAATGTTTGTGTAGGCTGGGTGCAGCGGCTCACACCTGTAATCCCAGCACATTGGGAGGCCAAGGCCAGTGGATCACCTGAGGTCAGGAGTTTGAGACCAGCCTCACCAACATGGTGAAACCCCGTCTCCACTAAAAATACAAAAATTAGCTGGGTGTGGTGGTGGACACCCGTAATCCCAGCTACTCGGGAGGCTGAGGCAGGAGAACTGTTTGAGCTCGGGAGGCAGGGATTGCAGTGAGCCGAGATTGTGCCATTGTACTCCAGCCTGGGCAACAGAGTGAGACTCCGTCTCAAAAAAAAAAAAAAAAAAAAAAAGAATGTTTATGTTATTTTAAATATGAATAATTGTTGCCAAAGTGCTATAGTTGGTCTGGGACGACTCTAGATGTTTCTTTTGAAAATAAATTTCTATTATGTGTTTCTTTTCTTTTCTTTTTTTTTAAGACAGGGTCTTACTCTATCACCCAGTCTGGAGTACAGCCATCATGGTGCCACTCCTGGGCTCAAGGAATCCTCCGGCCTCAACCTCCTGAGGCACTGGGACTACAGGTACACACCACTACACCTGGCTAAGTTTTCACTTTTTTTTGTGGAGAGACGGCCTCACTTTGTTGCCCATGTTGGTCTTGAAATTCTGGCCTCAAGTAATCTTCCCTCTTTGGCCTCCCCAGGTGCTGAGATGACAGGCGTGAGCCACCACGCTTGGCCTGCTTTCACTTTTGATGCCCTCTGTTTACCACACAACAGTTAGAATAACGTTTGTTTGTTTGTTTGTTTGTTTGTTTGTTTGTTTTTTGAGACTGTCTCCCTCTCTTGCCCAAGCTGGAGTACAGTGGCCCAATCTCGGCTCACTGCAACCTCTGCCTCTCAGGTTCAAGCGATTCTCCTGCCTCAGCTTCCCGAGTAGCTGGCACTACAGGCGCCCACCACCACACCTGGCTAATTTTTGTATTTTTAGCAGAGACGGGGTTTCACCATGTTGTCCAGGCTGGTCGGGAACTGCTGACCTCAGGTGGTCCTCCTGCCTCGGCCTCTCAGAGTGCTGGGATTACAGGTGTGAGCCACTGCGTCGGGCCCAGAATAACTTTTTAAAACATAATTCAGTGTTATTCTCCTGCTTACAACTCTTACCATTATGCTTGAAAAAAAAGTCAACTCATTACTATGGCCTGCTAGTCCTAAATGACGTTGCATCTGCTAGCCTCTCCCCCGCCATCTGGTGTCATTAAGCTCCAGCTACATGGCCTCCTTTTAATTCTGTGAACATGCCAAGCAAGCCCTTTCTACTTTATCACTTCCCACACACAGTCTCCGCTGTTTAGGATACTCCCTACCACCTCACACAATTCGCTGCTTCTCAGCATTCTACTCTCCACTTAAATGCAACCTCCTGGTGAAGGCTTTCCCGCCTCACCTAAGAAGCCCACTGTCTTCTAGTCCCATGTTCTATTTTTTAAAAATATAATTTACCAAAATTATAATTATATGCTTGTTTTATTATCTTCTTTGTTGTGTCAGGAATCGGTTCAACTGCTGAAAAATATACAGTGGCTGAAAATGATAGTTCATTTTTCTCTCATATAAACAAAGTTTAGAGGCAGGTAGATCAAGGTTAGTATGGTAGCTCCATGGTCATAAGAGACCAAGGCTTCTTCCCTCTAGCTATTCCACCAAATTCAGCATATGGCTTCCACCTCACGGTCCAAAATGGTTGCTCCAGTTCCAGCCATTATGCTTGTATTCCATACAGCTGGAGTCGGGAAGGCAAATTCAGTTTTTATTCAAAGTAAGGGAGATTTTATACACACTGTTAAAAATCGAGGGTTCCTTAGTGAAATTATTGACTCAGGCAAGGATTTTCAATTGATGTTAAAATGATCAGGTAGATAGCTAATGAGAAAGGACATTCATAAGGTGCCAAACAAAACGAAACCTCTGCACAGATTACTTCTGTCCATAAAAGAACAAAGCTTACAGTGAAAAATTCAGGCTGTCATCACCTCAATCCAGGGGTCAGATATTCTGTGTCTCCTGATGTAATGTGATTTGAAGTACACAGTACTACTTGAGACACAATCTTGCCAAAAATGTTCAAATTTGAGTCTAATTGGGCCTTAATTTTGAAATGGGAAAGATTCCCTTGTCCCCCTCGCAGGGCATGCGATGGGAGGGTGGCTCCAGTCTTTACCGCCCCGCTGCTCAAACCTCTAGGGGAGCCTACAGAGGGGCAGGCTGTGGGGCTCTGACCCCATGGCGGTATCTAGGGGTGAATGTTTACAACTGAAGCCCCAGTGGGCGTGTTACAGGTACTCTTTTTTTTGTTGTTGTTGTTTTTTTTTTTTTTTTTTTTTTTTGAGACGGAGTCTCGCTCTGTCGCCCAGGCTGGAGTGCAGTGGCCGGATCTCAGCTCACTGCAAGCTCCGCCTCCCGCGTTTACGCCATTCTCCTGCCTCAGCCTCCCGAGTAGCTGGGACTACAGGCACCCGCCACCTCGCCCGGCTAGTTTTTTGTATTTTTAGTAGAGACGGGGTTTCACCGTGTTAGCCAAGATGGTCTCGATCTCCTGACCTCGTGATCCGCCCGTCTCGGCCTCCCAAAGTGCTGGGATTACAGGGTTGAGCCACCGCGCCCGGCCACAGGTACTCTTTTAGTTTAGCCATCTGTAGGCGGCTTGTGTTAGCCAGCTCAATTAGACCCCTGCCCTATTGCAAGGACAGAGGGCTTTCTGTATCCCGGGGTTCTTGCCTTGGTGTGCTGGAAGAGTTGGATCACACGTGGGCTTAGAGAATGAGTGCAAGGTTTTATTGAGTGGAAGTAGCTTTCAGCAGATGGAGAAGCCAGCAGGGAGATGGTTTTTTCCCTGGAAGTGGGGCTGCGCGGCGGCCGGACTCTTCTCCGACAGCCCTGGCCAAACTGTGTTCTGCCGGTCAATGACCTGCTGCCATGCCAGTGCCTGTCCCCGTCCCTGTGCTCTTGATGTGCTCTCGATGTCCTCTCGAAATCCAGCCGCTCGTGTGTTCCTCCGCCAATGTGTTTCTGTCAGCGTTCAGCCGCTTTTGTGTGTGTGTGCCTGCTAGAGTCTCGGGTTTTTATAGGCACAGGATGGGGGTGTGGCAGGCCAGGGTGGTCTTGGGAAATGCAACATTTGGGCGTGAAGGCAGGAGTGCCTGTGGTCACCTAGGTCTATGGGCACAGGCCCGGGGGTGGAGCCCTTGCCAGGGACCCACCTTTCTCCTTCCAGCACTTCCCTGCCCCTCTTCTGTATCAATTTGTCATAACGTAATTTCAGCTTTACAGAAATCACAAGGGAAAGAGAAACAAGCTAACTGGTACCCTGACGAAGCAATCAAAGAAATTGAGAAATTGGGACATTCTTCTATAGAACAATTGTCCCTGTTTCTGTCTCTTTAACATTGCAGTATCAGGAATAAAGGGACTGATATATTTCAAAGAGACTGAGGGGACACAACAACCAGATGCAATGTGTGGTCCTCACTTGGATCCTGGTTTGGATAAACCAGCTATAAAGGACATTGCATGGACAACGGGAGAAATTTCAATATGCATGGGCATTCAGATATAATATTCTATTAAGGAATTATTACTACTGTCAGCTGTGATTGTTGTTTTGGCTATGTGGGAAAACTCGGTGGCTCACGCCTGTAATCCCAGCACTTTGGGAGGCCAAGGCGGGTAGATCACCTGAGGTCAGGAGTTTGAGACCAGCCTGGCCAACATGGTGAAACCCCATCTCTACTAAAAATACAAATCAGCTGGGTGTGGTGGCACACGCCTGTAACCCTGGCTACTTGGGAGCCTGAGGCAGGAAAATTGCTTGAACCCAGGAGGCAGAGATTGCAGTGAACCGAGATGGTGCCACTGTACTCCAGCCTGGGTGACAGAGTGAGACTCTGTCTCACAAAAAAAAAAAAAAAAAAAAAAAAATCCTATTTTTAAAATATGCATACTAAAATTTAGAGGAGGAATGCCATGACTGTTATTTGCTTAACATTCTTTAGTTTTGGAGGTCCAGTTCTAAAGAAGAGGATAATGGATACTGGGGGCCAACAAGAAGTCTTCTTTTTTTGAAACAGGATTGTGCTCTCTCACACAAGCTGGAGTACAATGGTATGATCTTGGCTGACCACAGCCTTGACCTCCTAGGCTCAAGTAATCCTCCCACCTCAGCCTCCTGAATAGCTGGGAGTACAGATGCGTGCCACCATACTAGCTAATTTTTGTATTTTTTGTGGAGATGGTATTTTGCCATGTTATCCAGGCTGGTCTCAAACTCCTGGAATCAAGTGATCTACCCGCCTTGGCCTCCCAAAGTGCTGGGATTATAGGTGTGAGTCACTGTGGCCGGCCCAAGAAGTCTTTAGGATACTCTGCCACCAGACTGTGAGCTGCATGAGGGCAAGGATTGTGCCTATTTTGCTTTTATAACCAGTGCTTCATACACTGTCCAGCATACAGTAGGTGCTCCTTGCATATTTGTTAAATGAATGAATAAGTGAGGATGATAAAGGAATGTAGAAATTAACCATGACTTCCACTGACATTGAGAATCCAGCAGACATCTCTCAAGAGATCACTGCACTTAAAAATAGGTATAACTGAAATATAACAACTATATGCTATAATTAGCACTAAAAAGGTGTGAAAAACTATGAAACTGCAAAGAAACAAATAAAAGATAGAAAACATTAAAATGGTAAAAATAATGGCAAGACACTATTGTTAATTGTATTGCCCCATGCCCATTCCTTTTAAAGTCCAGGGCATTGAATTAGCTTTTTGTAACAAAAATAGCCAAATATAAAATGCTAAATTCTGTGTGTTTTTTGGGAGATTGTTAGAAATCCAATCTATTTTTTTCTCCCCTTACTCTCCACCTTATCTCCTTCTCCTACTACTGCTGTGGGAAGATAGCAAGACACCCACTGGCTGACTGCAGCTTCAATCCATTAGCCAGTGACATTCCAGGACAGTTTCCCTCTTGTTTGCAACATTAATCAAAAAGTATTAAGGCTAGGGTGGGGTGGCTCACCCTGTAATCCCAGCACTTTGGGAGGCCAAGGCAGGAGGATTGCTTGAACCCAGGAGTTAGAGACCAGCCTGGGCAACATGGTGAAGCCCCATATCTCTCTCTCTCTCTCTCTGTCTCTCTCTCTCTCTCTCTCTCTTGAGACAGAGTCTCACTCTGTCGCCCGGGCTGGAATGCAGTAGTGTAATCTTGGCTCACTGCAACCTCCACCTCCTGGGTTCAAGTGATTCTCCTGCCTCAGCCTCTTGAGTAGCTGGGATTACAGGCACCTGCCATGACACCCAGCTAATTTTTGTATTTTTAGTAGAGACAGGGTTTCAACATGTTGGTTAGGCTGGTCTCGAACTCCTGACCTCAAGTGATATGCCAGCCTTGGCCTCCCAAAGTGCTGGGATTATAAGCATGAGCCACTGTGCCCAGCCTGAAACCCCATCTCCAGTAAATATCCAAAAATTAGCCAGGTGTGGTGGTGCGTACTTGTAGTCCCATCTACTCGGGAGGCTGAGGTGGGAGGATGGCTTGAACCTGGGGTGTTGAGGCTACAGTGAGCTGTGATCACACCACTGCACTCCATCCTGGGCAACCAAGTGAGACTATCTCAAAAATTAAAAAAGTATTAATTAAATTTCTACTATGTGTATTAAGTATATTTTAAAAAAGAAAACCAATTAAGTCTAAATCATTGATTTTTGTCCTTGGGATGTTGAGATCAGCACAGGCAAAACAAAAAGTAAAAAGTTCCAACAAATACCTTATTTTTCTGTGGTGCTTTACATTTGCAAAGAGCTTTGACAATGAAATTTCACTTATTCCTGAAACAATACCTTGTCATAGGCTGGGTTAAAAAAAAATGAATTGACTTGCTCAAGGTCATCTTCATAATTAGAGATAAACCTGGAATTAGAACCCAAGTTTTCTGGCACCATGTTCTCTACTATCACACTACCTCCTGAAAGCCAAAACATAGGCCAGGGATGGTGGCTCATGCCTGTCATCCCAGCACTCTGGGCGGCTGAGGTGGGAGGATCACTTGAGCTCAAGAGCTCAAGACCAGCCTGGGCAACATAGTGAGACCCCCCCCCCATTATTTTAATTTTTAAAAAAATTGTCAAAAAAGAAAGCCAAAACTTAAACCAGAATTGCATTTTTGACTGTACAATGTACGAGGAACAAGTAACAGAGCTGCCACGTGACTGAAATAAACCTTGACTGTAGAGATGATTTCTAACGCTTCCTGTCATTTCTATGATTTTTTTCCATTTTTCTTAGCAACCTGGAAGCACCACTTTATTTTCCCTCTTCTTTCTGCTTCCAGCAGCTGCAGACCCAACGTAATCACCAAGAGGGAATGAAAACTTCCAACTACCATGAATCAGGCTTACCACAGTAAGAGAACAGTTGGGATTCTACTATAAGAATTTCCATTAAAATTTCATCAACAAACAGTTCAGAAGCTGTTAAGCATAGACAAGCCTGAAAGTGGCTGGTAGCTGGCATGTATACCACGGAAATTTCGTATGGGTAAAAAAATGAATCTGATTTTGTGTGGTACGTTTAACATTATCGCCACCTACACATTCAGTTAAAAGCTGTTCATGGCTGAAGAGAAACCCCTGATTCCCTCCTACATCATATCTCAGCCTAGTTTTGGTGTGAGCCGTGGGCAGCTTCATCAAGGATGTTTGCATCTTTTACCCAGAACAAACATTCCAGTAGTGCAACACTCATAGAATCTAAAGAATAGGAGATTAATTTAGTAATATTTAATAAGCAAATGATAATAATAATGTAAATTTAAAAATATCCCTCTGACTTTTCCCTCTCCTTTATCCCTTGTAGATCATGAATGAGTCCCTGAGGCCTCTCCAGTTTTTAAAGTCCCTCAAATAGGTCCTTTTTTCCACTCCCACCATCCTAGTTTTAGTTCTTTTTAGCTTTGTAATCAAAACCCACTGAACTACTCTATTCTTTATTTATTTATTTATTTATTTATTTATTTATTTATTTATTTATTTTTGAGATAGGATTTTGCTCTGTTGCCCAAGCTGGAGGGCAATAATGCAATCATGACTTGCTGTAACCTTGGCCTCCTTGACTCAAGCGATCCTCTCATCTTAGCCTCCCAACTAGCTAGAACCACATGCATGCACCACCACACCCAGCTAATTTTTTATTTTTAGTAGAGATGGGTTTTTGCTATGTTGCCCAGGCTGTTCTCAAACTACTGGCCTCAAGCAAGTCTCTGCTTTGGTCTCCCTAGGTGCTGGGATTATAGGCATGAACCACCATGCCTGGTTGAACTACTCTTAGTACTCATCTTCTTTTCACTTTCTCCAACCCGTTCTTCACATGTTCCAAATAGTTTTGCTGAATCAAGTTCTTCTGCTCAAAAATAGAGTGACTTATCAAGTCTTTATTGCTTTTGTGACATTCAAGGTCCTTTAGAACATGGGTTCACCTTAGCTATGTGACTTTATTCTGCTCTAATAATAATAATAATAATTACTATTGAATACCCACGTGCCTGACTCTGTGCTAGGTGCTTTCCATATATAATTTGCTCACACAAGTCCTTACATCAATTAGACCTGTGTCCCATGGTTCCCATACATACCTTGCTCTCTTCTCAAATGCCTATGCTCTATTTTCTGTACCTTCTATGCCTCCAAATTCTACTATTTTGAGAGCGAAGTCATTTCTCAGCTCCTCCAAAAAATCCCCATACATCGTATCAGACCCACTGATTTCTTCCCTATTTGGCTTTCTTGCTAAGCTATGCAGATATTTAATACCATTGCATAGTTATTTAGTTGTTTCAGGTATGTAAATTCATCTCCAGTTAAACAGGAGAGCAGTGTAAATGTATTGGCAGCTAAATGTATTGACATCCATGGATGGGTTTTGAAGCATGCATGAACCATTGAAAAATTATGTTTTGTGTTTGTGCATTTTTTCTGGGGTCAGAAGTTTTCAAAGCATCCCAAAGAGGTCTATGAAGGGGATTGGGTTACTTTCTGGATAACAAGCCTTATTTTGAGATCAAGCCTACTACCTAAACCTAGGAATTATATCTTATTGCATAACCTCTGATTCTCCATTGTAAAATTTCTGGCTTTGTTACATAGGCCTGAGTTTTAAAATTCTGATCTGTTTTTTTTATTCTGCTTTAATAAACAGAGTGGGCATCCTGAATTGTGATGCAGAACACATAATCACTATATTGGGAACTTATTTCAACAATAATTTCTAAATTAAATACTTTTTAAATAGGTAATACAGATACATAATTTGAAGGTCAAAGTACATAAAGAGGGTATCCAGAGAAGTCTCACTCCTATCTGACTTTTTTTGTTTTGTTTTGTTTTGAAACGGGGTCTTGCTCTGTCACCCAGCTTGGAGTACGGTGGCGCAGTCCTGGCTCACTGCAACCTCTGCTTCCTAGGCTTAAGCCATCCTCCCACTTCAGTCTCCTGAGTAGCTGGGACCACAGGTACATGCCACCATGCCCAGCTAGTTTTTGTATTTTTTGTATGGATGGGGTTTCACCATGTTGCCCGGGCTGGTCTTAAACTCCTGAGCTCAAAGAATTTGCCTACCTCGGTGTCCCAAAGTGCTGGGATTATAGGCATGAGCCACCATGCCAGCCCCACCTGACTTTTATAGGTAACTGTCAACAAAAACATTTTAATAACACAGATAATATAATAATATCTATGGCTTCATTAGTCAAGGATCTTTGGTTGCAAGTAATAGAAGTTTATTTCAAATCAGTATAAACAAAAACATTTATTTAAAGAATAGAGTATCTTAAGGAAGGCAGAAAGTGCAGCCAAGTTTCATGAAAGATTGGAATTAGGACTTAGAAGCACCTCAAGAATATAAGCAGCTACTTTCTCTCTCTCTCTCTCTCTTTCTCTCTCTCCACCCCCCCACCCCCACCCCTGCATCCCCCCATGCGCCCTTTCTGTAGACTGACTTTGTTGCCTTGGTGTGCATAGGACAAGATATAGCCATCCCCTCACTCTTGAGTATACACATCCTAAGTTCAAGTAACCAGTTCACGTTCTTGTTTCTAAGTGTCAGTTCTTACACACACACACACACACAGACACAGACACAGACACAGACAGATAGACAAGACTGGCCTGACTAGAGTTACGTGTGCATCCTTGGTTAATCAGCTCTGGATGGAGGGGCAGAGAACAATACAAATGTGAATGCTGCCAGGGCTGCAGCCCTGTGTAGGGAAGTTCTTAGATAAAAGGGGTCTGGGGCAGGCTGATATGCCCCAAAATGCCTACTAAAATTGTATTTCTGACCATAGTTACTGGTTTTTAATTTTCACGGGCTTGAAGTCACCTTTGGCCCAGAAGGTACCCACTGCTGATGATCTCTTTTTCTTACTGGCAGGAAACAACCTAGGAGAGGCATAGCTTTTGTGGAGACGCATACTCTCCTGGGGCCTGGAGGGCTGCTTACCTCTATTTCCATCTAGAGTTTCTTGGTTTCCCTGGGCCAATTAACGTTGGCTGCCATGTGCTAGTCTCACATTAGCTGATGCTTACATTATTACCTTTGGCTATCTCCTAGATATTGCCTAGTCAGGAAAAGACCACTGTCCAATCTCAAAGAACAACCAAGAGCAGAGTGATTTATGACTCATGACAGTCCCATCCTCCCAAGTCTGGTTTTTAAGGTCTCTGTGTGTATGTTTGGTATGTAGTGTTTGGGAATATGTCTGTATGTTTTCTATGGCTGCTATAACAAAGTACCACAAACTGGGTGGTTTAAAGCAACAAATTAATGCTCTCACAGTCCAGGGGTTTGGATGTTCCAAATCAAGGTGTTGGCAGGGCCACACTTGCTTCAAAGCCTCTAGGGAAGGATCCACTCTTGCCTCTTCCAGCTTCTGGCAGCCCCAGGAGTACCTCGGCTTATGGTAGCATCACTTCAGTTTCTGCCTGTCTTAACGTGGCCATCTTCCCTATGTGTCTGTCTTCTCTTCACAGACGGACCCCAGTCAAACTGGGTTAAGGGCCCATCTTAACTCCAGCATAACCTTATCTTAGCTAATAACATCTGCAATTACCCTATTTCCAAACAAGGTCATTCTGAGGTACTGAGGGTTAGGATGTCAACGTATCTTTTTAGGGGGACACAATTTAACCTATAACAATACCTAATTACTTACTAAGAGATCCTGTTTAGAAATAGTGGTAAATTCATTAAAAAATGTAATCACTGATTCCACTCTGTAATTTGAAATAGAGAAAAGAGACAAATGAAGTAATATACTGTTAAAATATCTGCAGTGACAAAATTTTGCATATCAACCAGGTCTTTATGGGGACTCTCATTTTTGATTTTAATAAAAGCTCCACAGTCAATATTGTTTATAGTTTTGATATTTGGCTGAGCCACTGACTTTAATCTCATTTTCTTGAATATATTTCCAAATCTATTCAGCTTTCTACATAGAGTTTTCATATTTCCTTTTAGAAGTGAGAAAAATAAAGTTAGAAAAAAGAAGCTCATCTAAGTTAAACACACTCTGTGACTACCTTCTTTCTCTTTTTCTTACTGAAATGCGTAAAATGAAACTGTCTTCTTTCAAGACAAGGCATAAGAATCGTATTACATTTATAAGGACTTCCAAGTGCTGTAATAAATCTGCCAGCACCATCTTTAATTCAGAGCATTGTTGCAACTGTCTGGCTGTAAAGTATAACTTTCTGAGCTGCTTATCCCAATTTTTGGTGTTAGTGCTAAAGAGGAATTAAAGGTTAAAAATAAATAAGTTACTTTTTTTCTTTTGAGATGGAGTCTCACTCTGTCGCCCAGGCTGGAGTACACTGCAGTGGTACGATCTTGGCTCACTGCAACCTCCACTTCCCGGGTTCAAGCAATTCTCCTGTCTCAGCCTCTGGAGGAGCTGAGACTACAGGCATTCGCCACCATGCCCAGCTAATTTTTGTATTTTCAGTAGAGACAGGGGTTTCGCCATGTTGGCCAGGCTCGTCTCAAACTCCTGGCCTCAAGTGATCTGCCAGCCTCAGCCTCCCAAAGTGCTGAGATTATAGGCGTGAGCCATAAATAAGATAACTTGAAAGTAGACGAGAGCTAGGGACTAAGAAGTCATTTAGTTTAATCCCCTGATTTGCAGATGAGGATATGGCGGTCCAGAGGTTACTGATGGTTACTTAGCTAGGGCATAGCAAAACTGGATTTACAGTCTTGCTCTGCTGACTCACATTGTCTCTTCCTCCATATCTTACTCAAAAGTTGCACAAAAGATAAATGGCTAGCACTGAATCACATACTTTAAATGTGTGAATTGTATATGTGAATTATATTTCAATAAAGCTGTTGAAGCAAAGATAGATTGATGAAACACAGAGATACAGTAATGAAAGCACAATATGCTTAAGAAACATCTGTTTTG
The DNA here is from genome assembly GCF_047675955.1 of Chlorocebus sabaeus. NCBI lineage: Eukaryota > Metazoa > Chordata > Mammalia > Primates > Cercopithecidae > Chlorocebus > Chlorocebus sabaeus. The sequence continues at coordinate 54,966,120 of NC_132917.1, read as the reverse complement.
GCCGGGCGCGGTGGCTCAAGCCTGTAATCCCAGCACTTTGGGAGGCCGAGACGGGCAGATCGCGAGGTCAGGAGATCGAGACCATCCTGGCTAATATGGTGAAACCCCGTCTCTACTAAAAAATACAAAAAACTAGCAGGGCGAGGTGGCGGGCGCCTGTAGTCCCAGCTACTTGGGAGGCTGAGGCAGGAGAATGGCATAAACCCGGGAGGCGGAGCTTGCAGTGAGCTGAAATCCGGCCACTGCACTCCAGCCTGGGCGACAAAGCGAGACTCCGTCTCAAAAAAAAAAAAAAAAAAAAAAAAAAAGAAACATCTGTTTTACGTAATAGTTTCTTTTTAAATTACACAGTAGTATAGGGTCATTTGAAAACACAACTTGTCCTGATTCTAAGGTTTAAATAACAAATTAGTTTAAAATTATATTTTATTTATAGCCTAATCAATTTCATAGAAGTAGAGAGTAACTTAGAGAAGGCAGATTGTTTAAGAAGTAGTCTTAAGGCTGGCCACGGTGACTTATGCCTGTAATTCCAGCACTTTGGGAGGCTGAGGCGGGCAGTTCACTGGAAGCCAGGAGTTGGAGAACAGACTGGGCAACATGGTGAAACCCTGTCTCTACTGAAAATACAAAAATTAGCCAGACATGGTGGCGCATGCCTGTAGTCCCAGTTTCCTGGGAGGGTGAGGCAGGAGGATCACTTGAACCCGGGAGGTGGAGGTTGCAGTGAGCCGAGATCTCGCCGCTGCACTCCAGCCTGGGTGACAGAGTGAGACTCCATCTCAAAAATAAAATAAAACCTAAAAAAAGTAGTCTTAAAACATTTTGACACGAAATCTGCCCACATTTATAGTACTAAATTAAAATGTAAACTCTTAAATAATGCTCTGTCATGGAGAATGGAGTACTGTACTGTAAGTTCACTTTCTAGAGGATAAATTAGAATAATAAGAAACCTAGTATTTTTCTCTGTTATCTCTTTCCGGATCTTTTATTAGTAATTCATGGACCTCCCAAGTTTATCTTCTTCCCTATCTTTATCATCTATTTTTCATCTTTTTGTCTTAATGTTAGAAAAAATAATCAGCTTTATTGAGGTATAATTTGCATCCAGTAAAGTTCACTCATTTTAAATGTACAGTTCAATGATTTTTGACAGCGTATATAGTCGTATAACCATCATCACAATCAAGATATAGATGATTTCTATCAATCCCAGAAGTTCCCTAGTCCTTCTGCTGTCATTCCCTTCCTCCACCCCATAGCCTTACAGTTTTTCCTGTTAATTTATAATGTAACATAAACAGAATCATACAGTGTGTAGTCTTTTGTGTCTCTCTTCTTTCACTTAACATAATCCTCATGAGTTTCTTCATGTTGTTGTCTATATCAAGTTTGTTCCTTTTTATTGCTGTTTAAAATACCAAAGCTATAATATATTTATCCATTCACCAGTTGATGGACGTTTGGGTTGTTTCCAGTTTTCATCTCTCTTGGAAAAATACCTAGGGGTGGAATTACTGAGTCATATGACTGGGGATGTTTAACTTTTTAAGAAACTGCCCAGTGTTTGTCCAAAGTAGTAGTACCATTTTACATTTGCCAAAGCATTATATCTCCGTGCCAAATTTTTATGCTGTTTTCTTCAAGAAATTTTATAATTTTGATTGTTCTATTAAGGCTCATGATCCATTTCGAGTTAATGTTTGAATGTGATGTGAAATAAGGATCAGAGTTCTTCTTTTTTTTTTTTTGCATACGTATGTCCAATTGTTTCAGTACTATTTGTTGAAAAGACTGTCCTTTCCCCACTGAAATACCTTGACATCTTTGTTAAAAATTAATTGAGTATATATGTGTGGCTCTATAGGTCTGTTTCTACACCCTCTATTCTGTTCCATTGATCTATTTGTCTATCTTTATGCCAGCACTATATCAACTTAATTATTGTTGCTTTATCATAAGTCTTTATATCAAGTTTAAGTCCCTCTGGCTTCTTTAATTTCTCCTAGCAACGCTTGAAGCTTGCAGTGTGTTGGTCTTGGGCATATTTTATTAAATCAATCCTTCAATATTTCATGTTTTCTTGTGCTGTTATAAATGTCATTGATTTTTGGGATTTATTTATTTAAATTGACAAAAATTATGTATATTTGTCATGTATAGCACACTGTTTTGAAATATGTGTACATTGTGAAATGGCTAACTTGAGCTAATTAACATATGTATTACCTCACATACTTATCATTTTTTATGGTTAAAACACTTAAAATCTATTCTCGGCAATTTTCAAGAATATAATACATTGTTATTTACTATAGCCTCAATGTTGTACAACAGACTTCTTTAACTTATTCCTCCTAACTAAAATTGTGTATCTTTGGGCAATATCATTATTGCTTTTTTAAAAAAATTCAATTTCCACTAGTTTGTTGGTAATACATTTTTTTGTTCTTTTTTCCCCCTATTTCCTGAGACATTCTTCAACTTCATGTTCTAACACTACTAATGAAAAAAAAACTGCAAGTAATTATTTTTTAGCATGGTAAAATACATATGACACAGTTTATTATTTTAACAATTTTTCAGTGGCATTAAGTATATTCACATTTGCTATACAACCATCACCACCATCCATCTCCCAAAATTTTTCATCATCCCATAGCCACATTTTGGCTATTGGGAATAATGTGGCCAGGCTGGTCTCAAACTCCTGACCGCAGATGATCCACCAGCCTTGGCCTCCCAGAGTGCTGGGATTATAGGTGTGAGTCACCATGTCCAGCCAGTCACTCTAAATATTAATTGTAGTTTCTTTGTTATTTTCTTCTGTTCTCTGTATGTCTCTGTTCCTTCAAGTTTTTTTATTTTTCTATTTGTTTTCATTCAAGATTTTTATTGAATATCTGGTAGTTCTTGTTTTTTGTTTCATGTGTAAGGGTATAGCCTTAAAAATATGTATTGGAAGCTCTGTGGGGAGAAGGAAGAAGGTGAGTGGATATAAATGTAGGGCTGATCAGGCCTTTTTTACTGAGGTACTCTACATGCCAATATTTTGAAGAATTTTCTCTGGAGCCACTGTTTTTCACCATTTAAGATTTCTCCCATGTCCTATCTGGTGGAGAATGGGGAATAGACAGCAGGAGTTGGGGGAAACAGGCTTTTTAGGAGCAGGATGGGGACATGGGGACTAAGGGTTCCACTTTTACTGAATCCATTTGTTTTCAATCCTGACATCTCCAAGGACTGGGCCTCTTAGGAGTTCTGTGACACACAATGACTTGCTTCTAGTTGATACTGCCCCTTGAAAGATATTTAGGTTTTAACTTCATCCACTTTGCTAAGTCATTAACTGCTCTTCCATTTGCTTTTTGTCTTCCAAAAATGTGTTGAAATATTTTACCCATTGTTGTCTCCTCTCTTATTCTCTGTCATTGTTGGTTAATATCTTTTTTTTAATTGCTTTACTGACATTTTGATGGGGTTTTGGGACAGACATGAAATGAATTGATGATACACCATATTTAACTCATTAGATTAAATAGCATTTTATCATTCATAAATGATTAACATTTCCTCTACTACTTGACAGGAAAAAATTCTGCTCAGGACAATAAATAAAACTAATATGAAATGAAAATTCTAGATTACAATCACTTTTTAGTAATGAAAGGTAAAGGAGTTTCAACAAAGACATAGGTAGGGTCATATACTGTAGCATTCTGGTGATGACTGTGTTTCTGGGTTCTCTGAATAAAAGTAGAAAACAAGTGATGTAGGAGCAATATAGATCTATTGATTTTTTAAAATTATATAATTCATAAATACAAGTAACATATAAGAGAACCACTTATTTAGTTACTGTTGTAATTTAATGGAGCTTGCTTAATCTCTTATTACTTTTCTTTTAGCCATTTCCTTCTCTTTAGGGTCTTCATTAGTGGATGGTTACAGGAGAAGGCAAACGTCTGGTAGGCAATTCTACGGCTTGTTATTGGCTACGAGACTGGAGTCACTAGCTTACTGAAGATTTTCAGGCAATCTGTAGGCTTAAATTATTGGTGCTGTACCTATTACTATTGATTACTTTGTGGTAAAAATGCAGGACACTTACTGGAATACTATTTTGAGTTCTGAGTTTAATATTTAAGGTGGATAGAGAAGACAAATAGGAGCACCTACTTAAAAACTGAAACACTGGACCTATGAAGAAAAGCTAAAAGGAGTTTTTTGTTTTATTTTGTTTTGCTTGGAAAAATAAAGATTAAGTGGAGATTCAGTTCCATCCAGAGATGTTACGTGTTAATGTTTTCCAGGGCTGCATTCTTGGCTGTTTTCTCCCACGAGTAGCAGACAGTACCCAGCAACCTGCTTGATCACCTTTCCACAGCCCCACCATTTCCCATCAAATCTTGACCCACGAAAGCTAAGAGATTCAGGTACCTTGCTCTGCAGTCTAGACTTCTATCTAAAGTCCAGCCCTGGTTTTCCAGCTGCTCTCTGATTACTTCTGCTTCAATGTTCTGCAGTCAACTCAAGTTCAATGTACCTCAAAACTTAGGTCATTATAGTCTCCCTAGCATTATGCATCCAAACTGTGCTCTCTCCTCAGAGTTCTTTTCTTTCATAATGGCAGCACCAATTTACCTTGTCACCCAAGCTTAAACCTTAGAATCAGCTTTTCTTTCTTCTTTTCCATTAGTCCCTCCATCCTATCAGTCATCAGATTCTATGAATTCACCTTCTTACATGTATTTTAAATTTATCTTTTCTTCCCTATTTCCTGTGATATTAGTTTAGGCTCTTATCAACTTTTGCCAGAATTAAAAGCAGTAGTTATGTTTCACTTAAACTACAGTTGTTATAATAAAGCTACAAATAAAGGCAATGGTTACCTGAACTATGATAATTGCATTTTCAGTATTTGGTTTTCTTACTCTAGCACCCAAAATCCATCCTCTGTCACTGTTGTTTTGTAAATTACCAGTCAGGTCATCCCACCACACTGCTTCAAAAGATATTTAATAACTCTGGGAGGCAAATGCTTCTACTCTTCAGCATGGCACTTGAGACCTTCGGTGTCTGTACTTAGCTTATTTTTCTGGTTTTATCTTCAATCACTTTGGACCTTTCTAGCTATAGCAGATGTCTCTCTGTGTCTTGAATCTTTGTCGAAGTTTCATTTCACCCTGCCTCTGCAGATGTTATTCCCTCTTCTTTAAATGCCTATCTTTTTCTATCTTAAAAGATCAAGCGTCAACTTTTATGAGGCCTTATCCCAAATCTTGCTGGAATATGTCTCTCTCTCTCTCTTTTCCCCCACACACAAAGGTATGAAGTAGTCCTCCTTATCTTGGGGGATACATTTCAAGACCCCCAGATCCCTGAAATGGTGGCTAGTACTGAACCCTACATATATACTCTGTTTTTTCTTATACATACATATCTATGACAAACTTTCACCTTTTCATTGATTTTATTTTAGAGACAGGGTCTTGCTCTGTCGCCCAGGCTGGAGTGCAGTGGTGTGATCAGGGCTCACTGAAGCCTCGACCCCTCTAGGCTCAAGCCATCCTCCCATCTTAGCCTCCCAAGTAGCTGCGACTCCATCGCAGCTATGCAATGCATAACTCCATCACACCCAGCTAATTTTTGTATTTTTTGTAGAAACCAGATTTGCCATGTTGCCCAAGCTGGTCCTGAATTTCTGACCTCAAGTGATTTGCCCACTTCCGCCTCTCAAAGTGTGGAATTACAGGTACAAGCCACCACAGCCGGCTCACCTTTTCATGTAAAGGAAGCACTTTATGACTTCTCTTTGGCATATCCAGATTGCCAGCGTCCCTACCCTCACACTTTGGGGCCATTATTACGTAAAATAATGGTTACCTGAATGCAGCACTGTGATACCATGACAGCCAATCTGATCCCAGATATGGCTGCTAAGTGACTCTCTATCACAAGGGGAGAGCAGGGAGCATAGATAGTGTGATCGCTGGACAAAGGGATGATTCACCTCCCTTGAGGGACTGAAGGGGACTGCTTGAGATTTCATCATGCTGCTCAGAACAGCACACAATTTAAAACTTATGAATTGTTTATTTCTGGAGTTTTCATTTTAATATTTTTGAACTGCAGCTGGCTGAGGGTAACTAAGACCATGGAAAGTAAAAGCATGGATTCAGTGGAACAACTGTGTGGGTACAGATATATATACACACACACGCACACATACACACATATATGTATATATAGATATATAAATCTGTATCATATACATATATATATACACATGTATACATTCTTATGTAAACTAGACTATACATTCTTTGACATTAGGAAATGTGTTTTATCTATTATTTATCACCAGAGCCTAGATGGTCAGTAGGTTTTAGGTGAATCAATGAATGATATTTAAAGACAGTGACCACTTGGTTTCTATCTATCTACATTGAAGATGAAATAACAGAACTTACACTTCAACCTTTAGGTATTAAAAATAATAAGTTATATATTAGAATGAGTTGTTAAATTTTGTGGACTCTTGTCTGCATTTTTCATATGAGGACACATTTTTATTTGTCTAAGACAGCATAGGATGTCTTCTGCTTGGTTTTGTACTGCTAGATCAAAATTAACTTTCTTGGACCTGAAATAATTTTTTGGCTAGATTAAAATAAATTTCTCCAGGGAAACAATGCATATTCAAATAGCCTAATTTCTAATAATGCAGAGGACTGAAAACAGTTAAAGGAGAAAGATTTGGTTCAATTTTAATTATGACTTCCACTTGCTTATTATGTGATTTCTTTTTAGGACTTAACATTTTTATTTTAGGTCTAACACTAACTGTCAATGCTTCACTAGCATGACTGAAAGAAGTTGATCCTATATTTATATTTCTATTCTTATTACAGAATGGATTTAATATAGGTTAAGATGTTGAATAGAACCATGAACTGCATTTCACAAAATGGTGCATTTCACACAACGGTACATTTCATAAAATCTAACATCCCAGCAAAATGACAGGGACAACAACTTAGCATGCTGTTAATTTTTCACTTAACGGTGCCAAAATGATATTTCAGTCTTTTTTACATAGAAAGGTCAAATGTCATTCAGTGGTGCTCCTGAACACAGGCAAGTCATTTTCAGAGGTGAAAAAGCTGTGGTTGACTGCTCTTGAAACAGGTTTCTCTACAATCCACCTCTCATCTGGAGTTCACATCCTGCTACATGTAGGCAAGATACCCATCCTGCGCCTTTTAACTCTTTTGAGGGGCATACATAATGCAAGTACGATTAACTTGTTCTACAAATACCAGCTTAGGTGTCAATTTAGCATTCTGCAAATAATACTACAGAAATGGAATGGGTGATTTCTCCAACTAATAGGTCTCTTACTGAAAACATGCAAGCACATTTGTGTCTGTTTGGCTTAGTGCTGTATTCTTCAAAGTCTTGAGCAGGGCCTGGTGCAGACTGTATACCCAACAAATATTTATCTTATGAAAAAGTATAAAGTGAAAGCACAAAAGGGATGGTTCAGCAAGAGAAGAAAGATGAGAGGTGGATTACAGACATACTACCTGTTTCAACAGCAGTCAACCACAGATTTTCACCTACTGAAAATGACTGGCCTGTGTTGAAGAGCACCACTGAATTACATTCAATCTTTCTATTTAAAAGAGACTGAAACATCATTTTGGTACTCTTAAGAATTTCTTTTTAACTATTTAAATTTTTTATTTGTATAAATTTATGGGTACAAGTGTAATTTTGTTGCATGTATTGATTGCATAGTGGTCACCCTTTTAGTGTATCTATCACCTAATAATGTGCATTGTACCAAGAAGGAATTTCTCATCATCCCCTCTCCTTCCCCCATCTTCTGAGTCTCCACTATCGTTCCAAACTCTATGTCCATATGTACACGTTATTTAGCTCTTGCTTATAAGCGAGACCCTGATAATGGAAGGGAGATTGGTCAAGCTGACCTCCCAAAGTTTTCTCAACCCTGAGATTCTATGATTCTACCAGGCTGGCTCTCTTGTAGTGTTCTCAGAGAGAACAGCTACTAACCAGTGGTATCTGAAAACTTTAATCTTCTACTTCTGAAAAGGTATTTTCTTTTCTTTTTTTTGAGATGGAGTTTTGCTCTTGTCACCCAGGCTGGAGTGCAACGGCACGATCTTGGCTCACTGCAACCTCTGCCTCCCAGGTTCAAGCAATTCTCCTGCCTAAGCCTCCCAAGTAGCTGCGGTTATAGGTGTGCACCACCATGCACGGCTAATTTGGTATTTTTAGTAGAGATGGGGTTTCACCATGTTGGCCAGGCTGGTCTCAAACTCCTGACCTCAAGAGATCTACCCACCTCAGCCACCCAAAGTGCTGGGATTATAGGCATGAGTCACCGTGCCCGGCCGATAAGCTATTTTCAAATATAAATCATTGAACAATTATTTTAAAACTATTATTAATACCTAGAATGTGCATTTTTCCTTTAACTGGTTCAAATGTCCACCAGAATTCTGTTAGTGAGAGTGATATTCACATCTAGTTACAATAACGTATCACTAGCTTTACTTTTAATTGTGGTAGAGCAGCAACAGCCTCCTTTCTTTTTGCTTTGTTGATCATTCTATGAACGCTGGGCAAACTCTTTACTCATCTGTCAATCAAATACTTATTTTTTTAGAAATCACTGAGATTAATAAAATTTATTTTTACTCTGCACCAGATAGTGCTTATATTATTGCATCAATATTAACTGTTATTTCCTATTAAAATTGTAAATCTACTATTTACAATTATTCTTTTTTTTTTTTTTTTTTTTTTTTTTGAGACGGAGTCTTGCTCTGTAGCCCGGGTTGGACTGCAGTGGCCGGATCTCAGCTCACTGCAAGCTCCGCCTCCCGGGTTTACGCCATTCTCCTGCCTCAGCCTCCGGAGTAGCTGGGACTACAGGCGCCCGCCACCTCGCCCGGCTAGCTTTTTGTATTTTTAGTAGAGACGGGGTTTCACCGTGTTAGCCAGGATGGTCTCGATCTGCTGACCTCGTGATCCGCCCGTCTCGGCCTCCCAAAGTGCTGGGATTACAGGCTTGAGCCACCGCGCCCGGCTACAATTATTCTTTTGTGAAACTTTGGTTAAAGATATTCCCTTGAGACTATTTTAGTAGTAGTAGGTACAGCGATATATGAATGTAGAACTATCATATAAACAACTTACAAATAACGTAAGTCTTATTTATATTAGACCTATAGAAAAGCCCTGTGAAACCTATCACTAAGGATTATCGGAACACTCATAGTGGGAAAAGCATAAGGGGAAGACTGAACTGCTGATAGCTAAACTGTGACAATAGAAAAGGTCGTATCATAAAATATTGTTAGTATATTTTTGTATGTGTATGCAATTGGTTGAAAATCAGGCAAATTTTTGATAATTTTTGATAAATATTTGACAAAGACTTCAAATATGTCTCTTGTAGTCATCATTGTAGACATTTGTTTTGTTTAAATTCATTTGGCTTTAACCTCCCGCCCCAAAATTCTACATCAATACATCTCTCTTCCTATTCTTCCCAACCCCTCCAAAAAATAAAACCAAGCTCAAAGCAAGTCACAAACGTTTTGTACAAATAAAGCCAGTTATCTGTGGAATTGATGTGATAGGTCTTGAATATCTTGTTGATAATTAACCCAATCAAGTAACATTGCCAGGAAATCTTTATTCTTTTCCTTTTTTAAAGGTTCACAGACTTTATTTCTTAGAGCAGTTTTAGGTTTACAGAAAAAGTGAACAGGAAGTGCAGAGTTCCCATACACTCCCACTCCTGCCCCCTAACCAGTTTCCTCTATTATTAACATATTGCATTGAGGTGGTACATTTGTTACAACTGATGAACTGATATTGACATATCATTAACTAAAGTCAATAGTCTACATTAGGGTTCACTCTTTCTGTTGTATAGTCCTATGGGTTTTGTCAAATGCATAATGTTATGTATCTACCAATACAGGATAATACAGAACAGTTTCACTGCCCCCAAAATCTTCTGTGTTCCACCTATTTAACCCTCCCTCCAACTCCTACTTTTCTTTTTTAATACCCAAATTAAGCCACAGTAATATAAATTAGTTGGAGCTAAGAATTTGCTTAAATAACCAGTGATTCCCCATGGCAATCAAAATTTCTTAATTATTAATCTAGACTAGCACTGTCCAAAAGAAATATAATGTGAGCCAGTATTTAAAATACTCTAGAAGCTGCTTTAAAAAGAACAAGTAAAATTAATTTAATATTATACTTATCCCAATATATCCAAAATATCAATTTCAACATTAAGTCAATACGAAAGCTGAGATATTTTACATTTGGGGGGTACTAATTCTTGAAATCCAGTGCGCATTTGACACAGCACATCTAATTTCAGCCTAGCTACATACATTCTGAGTGTCCAATCAGTAGCCACAAGTAGCCAGTGACTAAGTAGCCAATACCTGTCAGGTACAGCACAGATTTAGACGTTGAGCAACTTGAAAGCGGGTTATCCTTTTCTCTCCAGGGCCTCTAGAGTAGGCATGCAGTGAATATTTTTGAAAGGTAAATCAGAAAGATCCTGATTCTTACATGTTCTGCAATTACTTTCTTTAAACTCTCCAGCCTCAGAAAAAGTGGAATGGGTATCATGCTTATTCCTGCGTATCAAACCAATGAGTATGGGGCTTCCTGACTCCCAGAGGGCCTGAATCATCCGAAATGTTGACTCATGAACCTAAGGTGACTGAAATGTAACGTGAACCAAATTAGCTTTCCAAGGCATCTTTGTATTTCCACTTTCCGGTCTCCCGCCGCCTCTCTCTTTGGGTGACTCACTCTCCTACCATGTAAGAGTCCAGCATCAGGCAGGGCCCCAAACTCGCTTTGGAAGAAGAGCAGACTTTCAAATGGTCGGCCTCAGATCCCCAGTTAATTCAGCACAGCTGTTTTGCCTACCAATTCCAGGGGCTGCGGTTTAGACTGAATGAGTCTGTCAAAAAAACAAGTTTTTTCTTATTTGAGGGTGGTAGTAGTAGTGATGTGGTTTGGAACATTAAGTGAAAAAATAATATTTTATTTCAAGAATCTTTAAAAATCCTTAGGGCCCACTTCACAGTCCCGTTAATACCTTTCTCCAGTCGGGTTTCTTCCTTTCCCGGGAGGAAAGTTTCCACTCCCAGTCCCCCAGGATAACGCCCTTCCGGTGGCGCGCCAGGAACCGCGCCGACCCCTCCTAGCCAGCAGCCCGCCCCCTCTCCCAGTGCTCTACGACAGACGGACCCCCAGCTGCCGGCAAGGCCAAGACCCCACCCCAACTCACAGTTACCCAAAGTGGGGGTGGAGCTCCCAGCTCCCAGCACCGCCCATTGAACGCAATCCCCGCCGGTAAGAGAGAGGAAGTGCCGTAATCCCCACCCACTTTCATCTCCTTCCCTTTCCGTTGGCCTGGCTGGACGCCTATCTTCTCTATCCTGTAGCCGATTGGCTCTCTCCCTCCCGCGCCAGTCCCTGCCCTCCCCCGGGTAGGGTGAGTCACGCCAAACTGGGCGGAGAGTCCGCTGGCCTCTCTCCTAGCTCGTCTGGGCGGCGGCGGCGGCAACTGGGGACAGGGCGGGTGGCGCATCACCGGCGCGGAGGCAGGAGGAGCAGTCTCATTGTTCCGGGAGCCGTCACCACAGTAGGTCCCTCGGCTCGCTCGGCCCAGCCCCTCTCAGTCCTCCCCAACCCCCACAAACGCCGGCGGCTCTGAGACGCGGCTCCGGCGGCGGCAGCAGCAGCTGCAGCATCATCTCCACCCGCCAGCCATGGAAGACCTGGACCAGTCGCCTCTGGTCTCGTCCTCGGACAGCCCACCCCGGCCGCAGCCGGCGTTCAAGTACCAGTTCGTGAGGGAGCCCGAGGACGAGGAGGAAGAAGAGGAGGAGGAAGAAGAGGACGAGGACGAAGACCTGGAGGAGCTGGAGGTGCTGGAGAGGAAGCCCGCCGCCGGGCTGTCCGCGGCCCCGGTGCCCACCGCCTCTGCCGCCGGCGCCCCCCTGATGGACTTCGGAAATGACTTCGTGCCTCCGGCGCCCCGGGGACCCCTGCCGGCCGCGCCCCCCGCCGCCCCGGAGCGGCAGCCGTCTTGGGACCCGAGCCCGGTGTCGTCGACGGTGCCCGCGCCATCCCCGCTGTCTGCTGCCGCAGTCTCGCCCTCCAAGCTCCTTGAGGACGACGAGCCTCCGGCCCGGCCTCCCCCTCCTCCCCCAGCCAGCGTGAGCCCCCAGGCCGAGCCCGCGTGGACCCCGCCCGCCCCGGCTCCCGCCGCGTCCCCCTCCACCCCGGCCGCGCCCAAGCGCAGGGGCTCCTCGGGCTCCGTGGGTGAGTGCCGCGCCCTCTCGCTTTGCGCCGCCCCTCGCGCCCCTCCCTCTTTTGTGTGCAGCCCCAGATGCTTTGGGCTGGGCCATCCTGTCCGCCCCGAGGGGGCTTTGTCTGCAGACTTCGGGGCGATGGCGCCCCTCCTGGTTGGAGGCGCGGGGAGAAGGGTGGGGCGGCCCTTGGAGGCCGGGCTTGTTCTTATTGTCCGTCTTCGTTTCGGGGAACACGTGCACCGCACCCGGCTCCCACTTCTACCCTCTGTGGTGCCCAGCTTACCGATTCTCGGAAGTTAGGCACCCACCCGTAGTAGGAGCCGGGTGTGTACCCGGGAACCAGGGTTGTGGATTTATTGGGTTGGTTGGGCTTCGAAGTAAGGAAGGAAAGGCCTTGGCACCCAGACCTTTTTAGGAGGTGCTTTTGTCTACTCATCTGGGTTGCTCCTTTGGAAAAGGTGCAGTTCTGCTGCAGGTCTGTTGGCCTGCATTCGGCCCTGGGCTCCCTTCTCACCTCCTGCCTGGCGTGGGTGGCCCCTTTGCGCTTCCCCTCCCCCTCCTGTGCTTGTGGGGAGCTGGCCGAGTGGAAAACGTCCACATTGACCCAACCGCAGTGAAGGGAGAGCGCCTCCAGTGGTGTGGTGCGTGGAGAAACGGGAAGGAGAGAGTTCTGGTAAAGTCCTGCCACCGCCCAGCTCACCGGGGTGTGATGTGGACTGCTCCCCACCAGCTAAACCGAGCCAGGGAGAGAGGATCTGGGCATTGTATTCCGAGGGGGCGTAGTTCTGCCAGGGTTTCAGCTGCAGGGTCGGAGGAATTGATGTTAGTGTGGACTTGGCCCAGCCTCTTAGTGCATCATAATTGAATCTTAAAGAAAAAAATAAAAGGCAAAATGGTTGACATTCCTAAAGAAGGGAAAACCTGTGGATTCCTTGCCAGGAATTGGCTAATTGAACTCGTGGCAGATTTACCATGAGACATAGAGAAGTGTTTTGAGACAGACATTTTCATATATATTGGTTAGAAATACAGTTTTTCAGAAGTGATATGTTTTAGGTTACAGAATCAAAATACAGTCACGTGCCGCATAACGACGTTTAGGTCAAGGACAGACGTATATGCAACGGTGGCCCCGAAAGGTTATAATGGCCCCGAAAGGTTATAATGGAGCTGAAAAATTCCTGCGGACTAGCGACGTCTTGATCCTGACCTTGTGTAGGCCTAGGGTAATGTGTTTGTATCTTAAGTTTGTAACGTTAAAAAAAAAAAAAGTAGAAAAAAGCTTATAGAATAAGGATATAAAATTTTTTTTTATAGCTATAAAAGGTGTTTGTGTTTTAAGTTAAACGTTATTACAATAAGAGCCAAAAAGTTTATAAAATAGAAAAGTTACAGTAAGCTAAGGTTAATTTATTGTTGAAGAAATATATCTAAAGATAAATTTAGTGTAGCTTAACCGTAGAGTGTAAGTTGTACAGTAGTGCATGGTAGTGTCCTAGGCCTTCACATTCACTCGCTACTAACATCCAGAGCAGCTTCTAGGCTTGCAAGCTCTATTCATGGCCAATGCCCTGTACACGTGTGCCATCTTTTAATCCTTTGTACAGTGTATTTTAGGTATGTTTAGATAAGCACTACACAAATACCATAGTGTTACAGTTGCCTACAGTAACATTCTGTATAGGTTAGTAGCCTAGAAGCAATTTATTATACCATATAGCCTAGGTGTATAGTAGGCTCTACCATCTAGGTTTGTGTAAGTACACTGATGTTTGCACAACGACAGAATTGCCTAACAATACATTTCTCAGATCCTGTTCCCACTGTTCAGTGAGGCATGACTGTATGTATGGTCTGTAAAATAGTTTTCAAGTTCTTTCTTTCACCTAAGTCCCTGATTGTATATTATTATTAGGCCCATTGTTTTATTGCTGTTTTCATCTTGGGAAATTATTTTGGAAGGGAAAAAAATCACGTTTGTTAGAGATTGAGAATGCATAATAAATTAGATGCATTCATAAGTACTTGCTACTTCGGGGACGGAAAGTGTGTCCCACTAGCAGTAGGACCTTTAGGTATAAAAGGTCAAGAATCAAGTAGTGTAACTGCCTGCTTGGAAATCTTCATAGCCTTGTAGGATGTTAGAGGTGGATTATTTCTTAAAAGAAAATCAGTCTGATTTTTTTTTTTTTCTCAATTCACTTCTCCACAATGGGGAAAAATAAGCCAATTGTGATGCTTTTGAATAATATTTTGATGTTGATATACTCCTCACCCCCATACTACTCAAAACACTAATTGCCATATTAAAGGTCTTAGAAGATGAGGAGTAACAATCTTTTTCTTTATGAAAAAGACATACTTGAGGGAAACTGAGGCAAGAGAGGAAAAATATAAAATAAGTTTTTAAACAGAATTTTTTTTTTCTTTTTTTTTTTTTTGAGATAGTCTCCCTCTTGTTGCCCAGGCTGGAGTGCAGTGACACAATCTCGGCTCACTGCAACCTCCACCTCCCAGAGTCAAGTGATTCTCCTGCCTCAGCCTTCCGAGTAGCTGGGATTACAGGTGCCTGCCACCACGCCCAGCTAATTTTTGTATTTTTAGTAGAGATGGGATTTCAGCATGTTGGCCAGGCTGGTCTTGAACTCCTGACCTCCAGTGATCCGCCGGCCTCAGCCTCCCAAAGTGTTGGGATTACAGGCGTGAGCCACTGCACCTGGCCACAGGAAGTTTAATGATTGACAAAAGCATACTCATCTTGTATTGGTATGGGAACAAAGAAAAGAGTTCTGTCTTTGAACATTAGGGATTCAGGGGGTGACAGCACTCTCTTGGAATCTTGTGTGTTGGAATGCTGAGGTTGGAAGGCAAAGGGGAAAGAATATTGCCTGTTCAGAGTTCCCTAATTCCATATTGATGATACCTATTGGGAAACTTAAGTTCTATTAGTAAGTGTAAGAGCATTGTGATTATGGTCGTGGATAGTTAACCATTTTCAATATGTCTGGATTTCTTAATGCATTCAAGAGTTTGTTCATTAATTCAACCGATTATTGATTACCTACCAAGAGACAGGCTCTATTCTGAGCTTTGAGGGTATAGCAATAAGCAAGACACATGTTCTCACCCTTGGGAGAGTACAGATAATAAGCACGTAAAGAACCCAGAATAGCCGTGGTATGAGGAAAATAAACAGGATAATGGCATAGAGAATGATGGAGATTTATGGGGGCTTTTTAAGCCCCCATAAACACTAAGAAAGGCTTAGAAGGTGAGATTTGAGCTGCAGAGATAAAAAATTTCCAAGCAACTTCAGGGCAAACCCCTGAGGCAGAAATGAGCTCTTTGTGTCGGAGAATCTAGTGTAAGACTAGTGAGAAAAACTAGTGGGAGAGTGGAGAGGTGGCCTCACCCACCCAGATCACTGGGGGTCTCTAACAGGCGATGGTAAAAATGTTTAGCATTAAAAAATATATATATATGGTTATTAAATAATTATACTGTGATTTTGGAACTAAGATAAGTTTGGAAGATTCAGGGCTACTGAGAGGACTGATGTGTGAGATAAAGGTGAGAAATGTGCAGAGCAGGGTTAGAAGCATAGACTAGCCTACCTGGAAGAGAGGGTTTCTAGATCACTGACACTTGTCTGTTTAACATTGCTGTTTACATTATTTATGAGTAATCCCTGATTTTCATCTGTTAATAAGTTGTAATTTTACTGTTTGCTGTTGTCAGCACATCTCCATCGCAATGCAGTAACTGATGTGAGACTAAAACCTTTCACTTCAGGGCCATTTTTCATGGAAAAATACTTGGCTTAGTGGTTGGTTAAGTTAGGCTTTGAGGATATGCACAGAAAACTCTGGCTAGAAATTGATTTGAGAGCAGTTGAAACATAATTAAGGGTGACTTCAGGCTGGTTTCTGGACATGTTCTAAACCAAGGTTAATTGAGACTGAAAATACATAGATCTGGATACAGAATGCAAAATTAAGGAATTTGGATTTTATCATTCCACTTTAATCCATGCTCTGCTATCCAGTTGCCCTTGCTTTTGGTAATTTATATTATGAAACCAAAAATGTTTTTATTAATTGTTGTTTCTAAAGTTGTTATTTTTCACCCCCTCTTGAATTAGAGCTTTAGGCTTTGGGAAGACAGCCATTGAAGGTTATTTGAACCGAGCGGAGGCACTGGGAAAGCGGTGTTAGAAAATTGGTGACAATATTTAAGATAGGTGGGAAGGAAAAAGAGATGAATTATTTAGAAAGCTATTACAGTAGTTCTGAGAGAGATGAGTAGGGCCTGAACTAGTTCATTATTTGTTCATTCAGTGAAAATGGAATAGAATAGAAGGGAGGAATATAAGAGTATAAGAAGCACGCTTTCTTTAATTGGCTGTGAATCTGTTTGTATAGTTAGGTTACAAAAAGGCTGTATGAAAGACGAATTGATAGGACTTGGAAACCATGAATGTAAAAACAAAGAAAAGAATATTAGTGCTTATTAAATCAGCTTCAGAGACTGCCAAAATTTAATTGCCATGAAAATTTGTGTAAAATTGAATATTGCTCATAAATATAGATTATGGGTTGGGGCTTAAAAATTACTAGTTTTTAGTATTGTAAAGCCATTTATTATATGATCATTTCTATTGGCATAGGAGCATGTATTAGAAATTTTAAGAGATTGTGTGACATATGGTTTAAATATTAGGTATCAGTTCTTAATATAAAGTCCAAGTTCCCAGGAAGTAAGTAGATGCTTCTAAAGACAAGAAAGTCATGCCCGTCCATTCCCCACTTTCATTTTTGTCATTCTGAATAATTTCTGGTTAAACCATTCCTTATTTTTAAAAGTTGGGAATAAGTAGTATCCTCCCTATGGATATGGTGAATTATGTTTCAGATTGGTTCCTCAGCACCTCAGTGTCAAATTTGTGTGTGTGTGTGTTTTTTTTTTTTTTGTAATTTGCAAACTCTCAAGTCCTTTTTAAAATGAAGTAATGGATATACGTGGAACCACTGATAAATAACTACACGGAATAGTGTTTAGAAAACATGCTATTTTAGTGCTATGTTATTGTAAACTTAAAGGATTTGCCATATTACAAAAACATTTCTGAAAAGGAGCATGCTACCTAATGTCCATTAATTGGCTTTGTTTTATGTGTAGTTACTTTCTTTTAAAAAATCTAAAAACCGGCCGGGCGCGGTGGCTCAAGCCTGTAATCCCAGCACTTTGGGGGGCCGAGACGGGCGGATCACGAGGTCAGGAGGTCGAGACGATCCTGGCTATCTTGGTGAAACCCCGTCTCTACTAAAAAATAGAAAAAACTAGCCGGGCGAGGTGGCGGGCGCCTGTCGTCCCAGCTACTTGGGAGGCTGAGGCAGGAGAATGGCGTAAACCCGGGAGGCGGAGCTTGCAGTAAGCTGAGATCCGGCCACTGCACTCCAGCCTGGGTGACAGAGCGAGACTCCGTCTCAAAAAAAAAAAAAAAAAAAAAAAAAAAATCTAAAAACCAAAAAATGATGGTCTCACTTTTGTCCAGGTGGGTCTCAAACTTGGGGCCTGAAGCAATCCTCCTGCCTGGGCCTCCCAAATGCTGGGATTACAGGCATGAGCAACCATGCCTGGCAAGTGTGTGTTTGTTTTTGAGACAGAGTCTTACTCTCTCGCTCTGGCTGGAGTGCAGTGGCGTGATTATGGCTCACTATAGCCTTGACCTCCTGGGCGTAAGCAGTCCTCCTACTTCAGCCCCCCAAGTAGCTGGGACTACAGGTGCACACCCCTATGCTGGCTATTTTTAAATTTTAAAAAAATTTTATTTTATTTTTAAAATTTACATTTATTTATATTTTGGAGACAGGATCTTGCTCTTTCACCTAGGCTGAAGTGTAGTGGTGCAGTCTCGGCTCACTGCAGCCTCATTTTTCTGGGCTCAAGTGATCTTGCCACCTCAACCTCCCAAGTAGCTGGGACCACAGGCACGTAATTTTTGTATTTCTTGTGGAGACAGGGTTTCGCCATGTTGCCCAAGCTGGCCTCAAACTCCTGAGCTCAAGCAGTCCCCTCAAAGTGCTGGGTTTACAGGTGTGAGCCACGACGCCCAACCTAAATTTATTTTTATTTTTATTTTATTTTATTTTATTTTTGAGGTGTAGTCTTGCTCTGTAGCCCAGGCTGGAGTGCAGTGGCGCAATCTCGGCTCACTGCAACCTCCACCTCCTAGGTTCAAGCAGTTCTCCTGCTGCAGCCTCCCAAGTAGCTGGGACCACAGGCATGTGCCACCACGCCTGGCTAATTTTTGTGTTCTTAGTAGAGATGGGGTTTCACCATGTTGGCCAGGCTGATCTTGAACTCCTGACCTCAGGTGACCCACCTCCCTTGGCCTCCGAAAGTGCTGGGATTACAGGTGTGAGCCACTGCTCCCAACTTTATTTTTATTTTTTTAAAGATGGGGTCTTACTATGTTGGCCAGGTTGGTCTTGAACTCGTGGGCTCAAGCAGTTCTCCCGCCTCGACCCTTGAAAGTGCTGAGATTACAGGTGTGAGCCACTGTGCCCTGCCAGTTACTTTCATAATATACCTTTAAGCAACTTATTTGAGTAACTGCTGATTCAAAGCCTCACTTTAATGGTTCCTTTTTAAAGTACTTTGCTAGCCCAGGATAAAAGTATCAACTGAATGGCTATTTCTTGGTTCTTCCCTGGAACCCCTAAATAAGTAGAAGTAAATGTTGCAGATATACTATACTTATGGTACATTCTTTGAGACTTTTTGTTGTTGTTTCTAAAGGGATCAGGTTCTTCTGAGGATGACAGCACTAGGGATGGGAACTGTAATGGTAAAACTATAGTTAGTAGTGTTTGAATGAATGTGACCTTTGTGGATAGCTAGTGCAGTACATAGGTATGCAAAATGATGAGACCCAGCTTTACTGATGCTAAGATTTTCTCAGACTAATGCCCTCATCATCCTTTTTAACCCCAAAGGAGGAGTTAATAATTTCATATTTAAGCTATTGATTTTTATGTTTCTTGGAATGATCATTGATTTTTAAGTTGCTTTCATCATGTGTTTCCATAACATTCTGTTCTTATCTCTTCATAGTGTATATCATTCTATAAAAGGTAATGGTATGGTTACTGATTTTTGTTCTCCACCAGATGGTGTACTGCTTGAGGAAAGGTGCTGTTACCTTTTTCCTTGAGGAAAAGGACTGTATGCATTGTATCTGCATTGCAGTGCCTTAGATGTGATAGGCACTCAGTTTGTTGAATGAGTAAGATGCTGATCTTCATATTCTGTATAGTTCTAGAATTACTATAGTATTTTCTCACGATAAAAATCCCAAATCTTATGAAAGCATTTATTTATTTATATATACGTTAAAAATTCCGATAGTGCTACAAGAATATACAGAAAAGTAACTCTTTGTAGGTGTTACCCAGATTTCCACAAATTGTCTTCTGTAGATCCACCCTCTGTTAGTAGTTTCTTGAGTATCTGTTTAGAGATAATCTGTGGAAAAATATTTATACATGTATATCTTTTTCACTTTATTTTCCACAAAAACAGATGCAGAGGACTCTGGGGATGTACCGTATTTTATTTAATCCGTCCCTTATTGATGGTTATTTAGGTTGATACTTAATTTTTTCTCTTACAAATAATATTTCTGTGAACACCCTTGTATACACTTCTTTGGGAATACATGCCATTATATATGTTGTAGGATAAATCTGTGCAAGTAGAATTACTGGTTCAAAGGATATTTGCATTTAAAATGTTGGTGGCTAATGCAAGTATCATTCAAAGAATTGTTCCAACATTTATTCCCACTAACCTGTTAAGGTACCTTTTCCCTTATATCTTTACGAACACAACATATTAGTGAACTAATACATTGTTTAGCAAATTGTTCTTTTAATTTCCATTTGAGTCATTTTTCATAGACTTAGGTGTCAGTTTTTTTCTAATCACAGCTTTTGCCTATTCTTTTGGGTTTTTGGTCTCATGTGTGTAGATTCACTTAATCTGCATTGTAAGGTAACTAGCCTTTTGTCATATGTCTTGAAAACTTTTTATTGATTTGTTATTTGTATTTTGACCATATGGTATATTTTTCTGTTTAGACATTTTTACGTAGTCAGGTTTATCATTTATGACTCAAAGTCATAAAAGTCAAAAAAGTAATTGAGTTTTATGTAATTCTTAGAAAATCCTTCTTGAGGATCATAATTTTCCCCCATGTTTACTCCTAATGAGTACTTTTATACGTTTTATGATTTCATTTTAACATTTAATTATTTGATTTATTTGCAGTTTGTTCTAGAAAGTGAAGTAGTGAAATAATTTTATATTTCAAGATTATTTCCCATTTGTTCCAATACCTTTTGTTTTGAATTATCCTTCTTAACCACTTTGAAGTACCATTTTTGTCATATTCTTGTAGTATGGGTGAAATATTTCCTCTGCTTTTCCATTTATCTGTCAGATCACACAGAAGTATCAGATTGTTGTACTATAATTTTTAAATACTAGCTAGATGGCTTTTCCAGAAATATTTTTCTTGGCTATCTTATGTGTGTATAATTTTCTACCTCATCTTAAAATTTTTTTATCTTGTCCCCTCTCCCTCTGTTGGAGTTTTAGTAGGTTGCATTACATTTATGGATTAATTTTGGGGAGAATCGAAATACTTTCGGTGTTAATATTGTGTATTTTTCCATAAACACATGGTTTTTATTAACATGTATTTTTAAAAATTAGCATATAATTAAGTGAACTAGAGACTTTTAAAAATAAATATTCTAGCCTCCTTGAAACATACTGAATTATACAGGTATTTGGCTCTCTCTTTTCAGTTGATAATTGACTGAGAAAGACAGCTAAGTCTTCCTGCTTTTTCATTTCAAAAAAAAAATTGTGTTGAGAATGAAAAAAATATTCTCTGTATTCCTGTAGTAGGAGCTATAGCTGCCAAATACTGGATTTTTTTAAAAAAGCAGTCTCTTTACATAGGTGGCCCTCTACTTTTCAAAAATAATTATTTCTTTAATAGCTTGTTCTTTTCATTGATGGAATTGTTACCACAGATACAGAAAGTTTATAAAGTTTTGTTGTTCAAGAGTTTGGAGTTGCTGCTTATATTGGTGGTCTCTTAGAAGTTCAGTATTAAGAAAAAAATTAATATGTTCCTTTTTTTGTTTTTTAAACTAGGCCTAGGGCTGAGTAAGAGAACAAGAAAGATGGATAGAGGTTGTACTTACGAGAGGTACAGGTAGCAGAATAAGGAAAAAATACAAGCCCCTAGTTATAAAGAATTTTCTGCTCTTAAAACCAGAGGATTTTGTGATTGGCCTTACGGGACATAGTTACAGATCTCTGAACTGCTTTTGTGGAAAGAGAGAAGCTTGCTTAAGGATTCCAGGTCTGCCTACATGTTCTTTCTCCCCAATTTTGTAGGTTGGTTTGTAAACTCGCCTAATTGGAAGGTGCCATTATTAAGTTCATTTATCTCAGTGCCCTGGCAACCCTAGATGGAGGTGACCTATGACCTAAAAGCATGACAACTTTTTTTGTTTTTAAGCTACTAGAGGTTTTGATCTCAGAAAATAAGGGAATTTACTTTTATTTATTCTTTTCTTTTCTGAAGAGGTTACCAAAGATGCTTGTATCTATGATATAAATCCCTTTCATAAATATTGTCTTTACAACTTCTGAGTCTCAGTTCATCAACATCATTGTTAAATTATGGAAAGTTTTATTTTACCAAATTCTGATATTTTAATTTTGTATAAAAACCAAATTTTGTATAAAATAACTTGATAAAAACTTTGTTAGATGCTTTTGCTTGCATAGGTGAATTATTGGAAATCAGAATATAGAAGATCAAGTAAGTATTTCATTATATTTTATAGGCCATCTGTACTACACACAGATCGGCCATAAGGATTAGGGCTATAAGACATCACTTGAACAAGGACTGAGAAACTGCCACCTACAGCATACCTTCTCATTTACCCTCTTATCAACCAAACTCACTCTTGTTCCCTTGTTAAAATTTTGTTAATGAAACATGTTGTGGGGGCTATGGTTAAGTTTAACATTGATAGAATCAAACGTATATATTTTAATGGACTTCTAAAAGAGTTGAGGGTAAAACTGTGGTTAAAATGGCTTCAATACAATAGAATTAGTATCAAGCATCCAGGTAATGTTCACATTTCCATTTATTTATTTAGAGATGGAGTTTCGTTCTTGTCACCCAGGCTGGAGTGCAGTGGTGTAATTTTGGCTTACTGCAACCTTCACCTCCTGGGTTTAAGTGATTCTCCTGCCTCAGTCTCTGAGTAGCTGTGATTGTAGGCCCAAAACTACACCTGGCTAATTTTTGTATTTTTAGTAGAGAACGGGTTTTCACCATATTGGGCAGGCTGGTCTCGAACTCCTGACCTCAGGTGATTCACCTGCCTCGTTCCCCCAAAGTGCTGGTGTGAGCTTTACTGAATGTCATAAATGGCCTTTTTTTTTTTTTTTTTTTTTTTTTAACAGAATCAGAATTCAAGTAAGGTCCACATGTTACAGTAGATCAATTTGATTTATTAGTCTTTTAATCTGTCAACAGGTTCTCCCTTGCTTGTGGTCTCTCTCTCTCTCTCTGCAGTTTATTTGTTGAAGAATGCCCATACAATTTTTTCATTTTAATGTTTTTACCTGCAGTAAAATGCACAGATCTTAAGTTTTAACAGTTTCATATTTTGACAAATGCATACATTTATTTAATCCACATCCCTGACAAGATATACAACATTTCTATCATCCTAGAAAGATCTCTTGGGTCCTTAGCAGTCAGTCCTTCAATCCTTTGCTCTGGTTCCTACCTCCTACACCAATCCCAAACAACTACTGTTTTGATTTCTTTCATCATAGATTAGTTTTACGTATTTTAAAGCATCAGTCTGTATGAATGGAATCATACATTTTGTGCTTGGCTACTTGCATTCAGCATGATGCTTTTAAGACTTACTAATGATGCTGCAGGTATCTCTAATTTGTTCCTTTTTACTGCTGAGTGGTATTCCATACTAAGAATATAGCACAGTTTAATTATTTATTCACTTGTTGGGCGTTTGGATTATATTTTTTGGTTACCATGAACAAAAGAATGCTGTGAACGTTCTTACATAGACATTTTTGTATGCATATATTTTCATTTCTCTTAGGTAAATACGTGAGAGTAGAATTGCTGAGTCATGGGGTAGCTATATATTTAACTTTATAAGAAGTTGCTTAACTGTTCCCCCAACCACTTCCACCAGCAATGTGTGAGAATTCTAGTGGCTCTACATTTGCACCAACATTTGATATTGTCAATTTTTTGATTTCTAACCTTTTTAGTGGTTATGTAGTGGTTCCTCATTGTGATCTTAATTTAGATTTCCCTAGTGAATAAAGAATTAGGGGACTTTTACATGTCCTTTATGTGTATGTTTTCTTTGGTGAAGTGTCTGTTCAAGTAATTTGCCCATTCTTAAATTGGGTTGTATGCCTTTTTTCCTACATATTTGTAAGAGTTATCTCTATATATTATGGATACAAATCTTTGGTCTGATACATGTGTTGTGAATATATTCTGCTAGTCTATAGCTTGCCTATTAATTTTATTGATCATTTCTTTTGATGAGTATAAGTTTTTAATTTTGAGAAGTCATAATTACTTTTTCTTTCATGGTTAGTGCTTTCTTTGTGATGTCTAAGACATTTTTGCCTACTTACAAGATTGTGAAGACACTTTGTTTTCTTCTAGAAGCTTGACAGTTTTAGCTTTTGTTTGTCTTGATCCATTTTGAGGTACTTTTTGTCTATGGTATGAGTTACTATAGATCCAGATTTGTTTTTTTTCCATGCATATAATATCCAGTTTTCCCAGCAGAGTTTTTTGAAAATATTTTTCTTTTTCTATTGAATTGCTTTGATGCCTTTGGGAAAAAAAAATTGACCATATGAAGTGTGTCTATTTATATACATCTATTTTGTGTTACTGATTTTTCTATCCTTATGCCAATACTTGATTATTGTAGCTTTATAGCAAGTCATAAATTAAGTAGTGTGACTGCAAGTTTGATCTTTTTTCAAAATTGTTTTGTGTCTTCTAGGTGTCTAGTATTTCTGCATAAATTTCAGAATCAGCTTGTTCATTTCTATAAAATTCCTGTTACGAATTTGATTGGGATTGCATTGAATCTTTAACTTAGTAGGGGGGAATAAGTGACATCTTAGGATTTGAGATTTTACACTACTTCAAAGGTAGCAAGTTAGCCTGTCATATAGTTTCATGGATGCTGGCAGAGGATATAAGATGCCTGGGTCAGAGGCAGAGGACCTTTATTACTCACAGCAATGACAGTAGCCAGAATATTAGCATTTTCTTGTGCTAGTTCCCTCAGCCCCATTTCACATGGAACAACACTGAGATGGCTGAGTGAGATCTGCACCTGTAGCAGGTTGTATTATAGGACAGAAATCTTAAGCTTAGGGAAACAAATCTTTTGTGTCACACAATAAACATGGCTGCTTGTTGCTGAAGAAGAAGAAACTAGCTCTATTTTCCGAGGCCGTTCACAATACAAACATTTTTAAAAGATAGGAACATAGGGAAGATGTGTAAAAACACAATATACTCATATTGAGAACTGATACTCATGTAGAGAACTGCTTCCTGACACTCAACAATATTAACATCTTTCAACCCATGAATGTGCTATCTCTGTTGTTTAGATCATCTGTAATTTCTCAGCAGTTTTTCAGTATAGCAATTTTGTGCATCTCTTGTTAAATTTATGCCTAAATATTTTATGTTTTTTTGTTATAGTAAATGATATTTAGAAAATATTTTCATTTTCCATTTGTTTTTACTATATGGAAATAGAGTTAAGTTTTGTAAACTGTCTTTGCATCTATCCTATATCCTTGTAAATTCACTACCGGGTTTGGTAGGGTTATTTTATTTTGAATCCTTAGGATTTTCCAACTACACAGTCCTGTTGTCTATAAGTTAAGATAGTTTTACTTTTCTCTTCAGATCTTTATGAGAAGCCTGGTAGATTGCTTGTTTTACGCAGAATCTTGAGCGAATGCATTAGTCTTTCATCTTTAAGTATGATGTTAGCTGCGTATTTTTTCCTAGATATCCTGACTCTTAGGTTGAGAAAGCTTCCTTCTATTCCTAGTTTGCTGATAATTTTTATGATAACAGGTGTTGAAGTTTGTCAGATAAGTTTTTGACATTTGTTGAGATGATCATATGGTTTTTCTTTTTCGGGCTGCTGTTACTATAGTGAATTTCATTATTTGATTTTATAAAATTTTTTTAATTTTTTTTTTTTTTTTTTTTGAGACAGAGTCTCACTCTGTTACCTTGGCTGGAGTGCAGTGGCATGATCTTGGCTCACTGCAACCTCTGCCTCCTGGTTTCAAGCGTTTCTCATGCCTCAGCCTCCAGAGTCGCTGGGACTACAGGTGCACGCCACCACACCTGGGTAATTTTCGTATTTTTAGTGGAGACAGGGTCTTACCATGTTGCCCACGCTGGTCTCAAACTCTTGGCCTCAAGTGATCTGCCCGCCTCGGCCTCCCAAAGTGCTGGGATTACGGGCATGAGCCACTGCTCATGGCCTATTGTTTGATTTTGAATGTTAAATCAATCTTACCTTCCTGGAATTAAACCCCATTTGGTGATTATTATACTTTTTATGAGTTGCTGGATTCAATCTGCTACTATTTTATTGAAGATTTTTTGCATGTGTGGTTATAAGGAATAATACTATATAAATTAATTTTAATTTTCTTGTAATATCCTTCTCTGGTTTTGGTATTAATGCATAAATCTATAAAAATTTTGGGGAAGCGTTTGCTTTTCCTTTATATGCTGAAAGAGTTTGTGTAAGGTTGGTACTATTGATTAGATGTTTTATAAAATTCACTAATGATTATGTACTCCATCTGTGCTTGGCGTTTTCTTCGTGGAGGTTTTAAATTACAAGTATAGTCACATAGGGCTATTCTGATTTTTGATTTCTGCTTGTGTCAGTGTTGGTAATTTGTGTCTTTCAAGGAATGCATCTATTTCATTTTGATGACTGGGTATAAAGAAACTTGTCTATTTCATTTTGATAAGTAGACATCAAGGAAAATGTCTACTCATCTAAGTTGTCTAATTTATTGCCATGAATTTGTGCATAATGTTCTCTTATGTTTTTAGGACCTACAATAATAGTCTCTCTTTTATTTTCAATACTTGCTTTCTCTCTCTGTCTCTCAGTCTCTGTCTCTCTTGATCATTTTAGGTGATTGTCAATTTTGTTGATCTTTTCAGGGAAGCAACTTTTTGTTTCATTGATTTTTTAAAATCTGTTTTCTATCATTGGTTTCTGCTCTTTACTACTTATTTTCTTTTACTTGTTTGGATTTAACTTGCTCTTTTAAAGTGGAAGCTTTACACTTTGATTTTAAGCCTTTTTTCTAAAAGCATTTAAAAGCTATAGATTTCTCTCTAAGCATTACTTAAGACCATTTTATCTTTTTTTTTTTTAAATTTCTTCAGTTTTTTTTTTTTTTTAAGAGACAGAGTCTTACTGTGTTGTCCAGGCGGGAGTGCAGTGGCGTGATCATGACATGTTACAGCCTCAAACTCCTGGGCTTGAGTGATCCTCCCATCTCAGCATCCTGAGTTGCTAGAACTAAAGGTGTGCACCACTACACCAGCTAATTTTGAAGTTTTCTGTAGAGATAGGGTCTCACTGTGTTGTCCAAACTGGTGTCCAACTCCTGACCTCAAGTGCTCCTCCCACTTTGACCTCCCAAAGTGCTGGGGTTATAGGCATGAGCTACCATGCTTGGCCACTGTTGCTTTTTTTTTTTTTTTTTTTTTGAGATGGAGTGTTGCTCTGTCATCCAGGCTGGAGTACAGTGACGTGATCTCGGCTTACTGCAACCTCTGCTTCCTGGGTTCAAGCAATTCTCCTGCCTCAGCCTCCTGAGTAGCTGGGATTACAGGCACGCGCCACCATGCCCAGCTAATTTTCGTATTTTTAGTAGAGATGGGTTTTCACCATGTTGGTCAGGCTGGTCTCGAACTCCTGACCTCGTGAGCCACTGCACCCGGCCCACTGTTGCTTTTTAAGGGGACTGCAATTACAGGTATTTTAACTCCTTGATTGTCTCTCAGCACTGAGGCACTGTTCCTTTTTTCACTTGCGCTTTTCCCTTGCTGTGTTTCAGTTTGAATAATTTCTGTTGATCTTTCTTTAAGTTTATCAACAAATCTTTTTTCTGTATTGTCTAATCTGCCTTTAAGTTCATCTAGTGATTATTTTTTTCAGTTAATATATTTTACAGTTCTAGCATCTCCATTTGGTCCTTTAGTCTATATTTCTCCACCAAGATTCCCTGTCTCCTCTATATGTCTCTTTCTGTACTTAATATCTTAATGGCTGTTTTAATTTTCATTTTAATAATTTGCTAATCCAGGCCAGGTGTGGAAGTTCACTCTTGTAATTCCAGCACTTTGGGAAGCTGAGGCTGGCAAATCACTTGAGGTCAGGAATTTGAGACCAGCCTGGCCAACATGGTGAAACCCCGTCTCTACTAAAAATACAAAAATTAGCTGGGTGTGATGGCGGACACCTGTAATCCCAGTTACTCAGACGCTGAGGCAGGAGAATTGCCTGAACCTGGGAGGTGGAGGTTGCAGTGAGCCAAGATAGCCCCACTGTACTCCAGCCTGAGCGACAGAATGAGACTCCACCTCAAAAAAAAAAAAAAAAAAAAAAGTGCAAATCCAACATCTACGTTATTTGTTTATGTTTGCTATTCTTTCTTATTTATGGTCATATTTTCTTGCTGCTTTACATGTCCAGTAGTTTTTTATTTGATACTGTATGTCATGGATTCGGTGGTTTTAACTTTGTTCTGGCAGGCAGTTAATTTGCTGGAAAATCATTTTGATCCTTTCAAGTTTTGGTTGTAAAGTGAGGGTGGGTCTGGAGGCGGGGGTCTGCAGACTTACAGGGCCAGTTAGAGTAAATATTTTAGGCTTGTGGGCCATACAGCCTTTGTCTAAACTGTTCATCTCTGTTTTTATTGTGCAAAAGTAGCTATAGACAGTACAGAAGTGAATGGGCATGGCTGTGTTCCAATACAGTGTGGGCTCATGAGCCATGGTTTGCTGACTCTTGGTCTAGAGTGTCCTTTAGGCTTAGAGTAGTCCTGCTTGAGGTGTTTAGTGAGATCTTTCCTCTCTGCCTGGTCAGAATTTTTAGGTCAGGTCTTCCAGCACTTTCTGACCTTTGATATAATCCAGTTAGCTTGCAGATCTACCATAGGTTTCTTGGCTAGGCTTTGCCGAGTCTTGTGCTGTGCACATGCAGCGTAGTATTCACTCAGAGGTTTAAGAGGAACCCCTATCCAGATTTTTGGAGCTCCTTTTCTGTGAAGCTTTTCTTTGTATGTTACCCTGTCCCACAAATTCCAGACAACTCCTCAGTCTCCTTAGCTTAGCAAGAGTTTGCGGTGTTCTTGGGCTTCTCTCTGTACTGTAGACCAGAATGTGCCTTCAGACAGAAAGCAGGGTAGTCATCTCGCAGGTTTCCCTTTCCTCAGAATTCACACTGCTGTCCTGCCTCTTGTCCGTGTCTCAAGATAGTTGCTTCCAGTATTTTGCCCATATTTTTAGTTGCTTATATTGGAAGAATTAGTCTGTTGTGATTAATCTCATAGCCAGAAGCAGAAGTTCTGTGGTTTTAAAATGCAGGTTTTTTCTAGTATTATCATTAGATATGATTTAAATGCCTGTGTTTTCTCATATGTGAAACGGGGTAAGAGTAGTACCTACCTTACAGGGTAGTTTTGAGAACTGAATGAACTTCTGAAACATATGTGCTGGCTCAGCACAGTACCTGTCCCACTTTAATGTTTCCATAAATGTTGTTATATTGTAGAATAGAAGCAATTGATCAATGCAATATTTCTGCTAATTACAAGGTATTTACTGGGTGACAGTTTACCTTGTTTGAGGTGAACAGACTTGAGGGGCTGATACAGTGAGAAGGATTGTACCAGTTGCACTCGTACATAAACACATCCTTCAGATGAAGCACATCTTATGCTTTGAGGAAGCCTAGCTAAAAAATAATAGTGACAAAGCACAAAGACTTGGGAATTAGATGTTTTGAATTCTGACCCTCTGGCCTCCTAGCTCTGTGACTTAGGGCAGGTTGTTACTTCTTTTTTCTTTTCCTCTCCCTCCTTCACAACATTTTGAGGTGGGTACTATTATTATCCTTACTTTACAGATTTCATGAGGCACAGAAAGGCTAAGAGTTACACCATTGTAAGTGATGGATTTGTGATTTGAACTTAGGCAATTCAATTTCATGACCCATGATTGCCTTATTAGGAGTCTGAGCTGTATTCTTGAAGGCCCAGAAGATAACTATTCTGGATTTTTTTTTTGAGAGCTTTTAGAAATGTAGTACTTGTTTTATGGTTAACTCTGGTTTTAATCCCATTTTACAAAATGAAGATTTTTCTTTTTTTCTTAAACATAATGAATCTTTGAAATACCAATTTGAAAACTTTTTTACTTAGAAAAATTCCAGGAATATAGTTTTTATTATAAGAGATTATTGTACTAGGTAAGAATAAGAGTACAGTATATTAAAAAAAATACTTCAAAATTATGGCACAAATTTAGATGTAGTTTGTTTTCCCACTAATTTTAAAAATAATACGTGTTTCTAATTCGCTTTCCAGATAGACAAGCCTCTGAATTAATGGCTTTTAACTATATTGTCTAGATAAAAAAGGCAACTATTTTGTTAAGAATTGGCTAACTCTTATTTAGATGGAGCAGCTGTGTAATTATTTGGTTTTGCTCTTTGACCCTCAAATTTCAGTTTTATACAAGCTAATAATTCATTATTTTAGCTGAAGGGAACTTTCCTTCATTTTACAAATGAGAAACTGTAATTTAAGATCACATAGCAAGTAATCTTTTAAAAATGTGTACACATATATATGCACTTTATTTAAAAATCTTATAAGCCATTATGTTACTCCTTTGACTGGAAAGCCCATCCTACCTATTGCTCTGGGTTGTAGGAAACCCTTTTAAACACACATCATAAATTTCCTGTCATCACCCTCATCTAAGAATCCTTTAAATATGACATCATGCCCAGTATATATTTATCTAAAATATATAGGGCCTTGTGAAATTAGCTCTCCTAATTCATTAAGGGTAATACGCTTGGAAGGTAAGTCCATATTCATGCTAGCTACATCTCTTGGACTTTTATCTATTTTGACAGCCTTGTCTAGCTTGTCCATCCAGATGAAATTGTCTAAATTTATTAGATTCTCTCTGTTCAAGGAATATTACCTTCCAGTCATCTCTCAGGCTCTTTCAAATTGTCTGATGGTAGAGGCCTTTGTCTAGTGTAAACTGTAGAAGATCTTTAGCTTAGTGAAGAGGAGGCCTCCCCCTCTACACTTGTGGGTATATCTTGTCAGGTGGGACGAGAGACTGAGAAAAGAAATAAGACACAGAGACAAAGTATAGAGAAACAACAGTGGGCCCAGGAGACCGGTACTCAGCATACCAAGGACCTGCACCAGCACCGGTCTCTGAGTTCCCTCAGTTTTTATTGATTATTTTCATTATCTCAGCAAGAGGAGTGCGGTAGGAGAGCAGGGTGATAATAAGGAAACGGTCAGCAAGAAAACATGTGAGCAAAAGAATCTGTGTCATAATTAAATTCAAGGGGAGGTACTATGCCTGGATGTGCACGCAGGCCAGATTATGTTTCTCTCCGCCCAAACATCTCATTGGAGGGCAGTTTTTCTCCTATCTCTGAATTGAACAAATGTACAGTCGGGTTTTATACTGAGACATTCAGTTCCCAGGGGCAGGCAGGAGACAGTGGCCTTCCTCTATCTCAACTGCAAGAGGCTTTCTTCCTCTTTAATCCACCTCAGCACAGACCCTTTATGGGTGTCTGGCTGGGGGACGGTCAGGTCTTTCTCATCCCATGAGGCCATATTTCAGACTCTGACATGGGGAAAAACCCTTGGACAATACCCGGTTTTCCAAGGCAGAGGTCCCTGTGGCTTTTCGCAGTGCATTGTGCCCCTGGTTTATTGAGACTAGAGAATGGTGATGACTTTTGCCAAGCATGCTCCTTGTAAACATTTTGTTAACAAGGCATGTCCTGCACAGCCCTAGATCCCTTAAATGTTGATTCCATACAACACATGTTTCTGTGAGCACAAGGTGGGGCAAAGTGGCTGGGGCAAAGTTACAAATTAACAGCATTTAAGCAAAGCAATTTTTTAGCTGCAGGTCAAAATGGAATTTCTTGTGTCTTCCGTTTCTACATGGACACAGTAACAGTCTGATCTTTCTTTCTTTTCCCTACAGCTTAGGGTCTCCCAACTGCAGGTTCAAGATGACATTGTACAAAGTTAATATTACCAAATAGAGTGTGTTAGTTAGCTTGGGCTGCTGTAACAAAATACCATAGGCTGGGTGGCTGAACAGAAATTTACTTTTCACAGTTCTGAAGGCTGGTGAGTCTAAGATCAAGGTGCTGGCAAGGTAGATTTCTTTCTGAGGCCTCTTCTCCTGACTTACAGGTGACCACCATCTCACTGTGTGCTCACATGACCTCTTATGTGTGCCTGCGGAGACAGGGAGCACCACAGCAAGCTCTCTGGTGTCTCTTCCTATAAGGGCACTAATCCCCTCGGCCCAGGCCCCCCACCCCGACTGCATTTAACCCTAATCACCTCCCAAAGTCCCCATCTTCAGATACTGTTACATTCCGGGTTGGGGCTTTAACATGAGTTTTGGAGGAGATACAAGCATTCAGTTCTGTAACATACAGTGATTAAGGAAATGGGCTCTGGAATTGAATTGCCTTAGTCTCTCACTAGTTGTGTATACAAATAACAAGTAGCCCTCACTTAGGTTAATTTTAAATAACACCAATAATAGTGTCGTCCTAAAGGCAGTTAATTATTATTATTTTTTTTTGTATTTTGGACTCTGGCATTTGGACGTTGGCACAGGACTCATGTCTTCAAAGAACGGGGTACAATGACTGTAACAACTTAGAATGTAAGAGAAAATGCGTAATTCTTTAAAAGTGTTTTTCTAAATTAAACATATGCCAGTAAGAAAAGATTAAACATTTGTAGTTGTTAATTTTATTCAAATTCAGCTTTTTAGTTTTGGCTTGAATAGAACAAGACAATTTACCTATATGAAAACCTGAGGAAGCTTTGGATGTGATACGTTAAGTAGAACAGTATTTTAAAGCCACTTTGATTCCTAAGTTTCTTTAACATAAACAGGTTGTATTGCGTCTTGAAAAATGATAGGTTCTATGGATAACATTTAATTAACTTTATAATATATATGATGATTTAACCTGAATTAATAGCACTACTTTTTCTGACTTCCTTTTGATCATGGCCCTTTCTCTGTAAAGTTTTTTGTTAACTTATTACAAACTGAACCCTGGCTTGCTCCTCTGATCTTTAGTCTCCTTTCAGTCTGTCTTTATTTCTGCTGAGGTTATATTCTATTTGTTTTTCAGATGAGACCCTTTTTGCTCTTCCTGCTGCATCTGAGCCTGTGATACGCTCCTCTGCAGGCAAGTTCTTTTCTGCCAGCCTTTTATCCTCTCTGTATTCTAACTTTAACTTTTTAGTGTGTTAACTCTATGCAGAGTAGCTTGGATTTACTAAAAATTAGCATGGTTCCAAGAATGTCTGTCTACTGGAAAAGTTGAAATTTGCATTTTATATGGTATGCCCAAGGGAAAAATGAGCAAAATCCGATGAACACTCGGAAGTACATAAGGAATTCTTGGACCCTTGAATTACATTTACATATTTACAATTCCCTTTCTCCAAATATAGTTTGAGTATAGCCAGAAAGACTTTCCTGTAAATAAATACCAGTCTATGGCATTTAATTACCCAGTGCCCCTTCTTTCCTATACTGTCACTCAAACTCTTTTCGCAGATATTCTTCTCTTCTCTAAAACTAGCTCTTAGTATCTTAGTTGATAACATTTGAGGTTTACTCAGACTTGATTTGTCTTTGCATAGCATGTAATTGCCTCTGTAGCCATGCATATGTTATCTTTACAGTAGCTTAATATTTTCAGTAATGATTCAAGTCTACTCTATTGTTACTTATTAATTGCTATTAACATTTCATTTTAATAAACAGTAAGTCTTTACTAACACTATTTTGAATCTGTCATAAAACTTGCATTAACTCTGAGAACACTGGCATTCTCTAACTTTCCTTTCTGTCCATGGTCACAGAAAATATTATGGACTTGAAGGAGCAGCCAGGTAACACTATTTCGGCTGGTCAAGAGGATTTCCCATCTGTCCTGCTTGAAACTGCTGCTTCTCTTCCTTCTCTGTCTCCTCTCTCAGCTGCTTCTTTTAAAGAACATGAATACCTTGGTAATTTGTCAACAGTATTACCCACCGAAGGAACACTTCAAGAAACTGTCAATGAAGCTTCTAAAGAGTTCTCAGAGAAGGCAAAAACTCCACTTGTAGATAGAGATTTAACAGAGTTTTCAGAATTAGAATACTCAGAAATGGGATCATCATTCAGTGTCTCTCCAAAAGCAGAATCTGCCATAATAGTAGCAAATCCTAGGGAAGAAATAATCGTGAAAAATAAAGAAGAAGAGAATTTAGTTAGTAATAACATCCTTCATAATCAACAAGAGTTGCCTATAGCTCTTACTAAATTGGTTAAAGAAGAGGATGAAGTTATGTCTTTAGAAAAAGCAAAAGACAGTTTTAAAGAAAAGAGAATTGCAGTGGAAGCTCCTATGAGGGAGGAATATGCAGACTTCAAACCATTTGAGCGAGTATGGGAAGTGAAAGATAGTAAGGAAGATAGTGATGTGTTGGCTGCTGGAGGTAAAATCGACAGCAAGTTGGAAAGTAAAGTGGATAAAAAAGGTTTTGCAGATAGCCTTGAGCAAACTAATCATGAAAAAGATAGTGAGAGTAGTAACGATGATACTTCTTTCCCCAGTACACCAGAAGCTATAAAGGATCGTTCAGGAGCATATATCACATGTGCTCCTTTTAACCCAGCAGCAACGGAGAGCATTGCAACAAACATTTTTCCTTTGTTAGGAGATCATACTTCAGAAAATAAGACCGATGAAAAAAAAATAGAAGAAAAGAAGGCCCAAATAGTAACAGAGAAGAATACTAGCACCAAAACATCAAACCCTTTTCTTGTAGCAGCACAGGATTCTGAGACAGATTATGTCACAACAGATAATTTAGGAAAGGTGACTGAGGAAGTAGTGGCAAACATGCCTGAAGGCCTGACTCCAGATTTAGTACAGGAAGCATGTGAAAGTGAATTGAACGAAGTTACTGGTACAAAGATTGCTTATGAAACAAAAATGGACTTGGTTCAAACATCAGAAGTTATGCAAGAGTCCCTCTATCCTGCAGCACAGCTTTGCCCATCATTTGAAGAATCAGAAGCTACTCCTTCACCAGTTTTGCCTGACATTGTTATGGAAGCACCATTGAATTCTGCAGTTCCTAGTGCTGGTGCTTCGGCGGTACAGCCCAGCTCATCACCATTAGAAGCTTGTTCAGTTAATTATGAAAGTGTAATACATGAGCCTGAAAACCCCCCACCATACGAAGAGGCCATGAGTGTATCACTAAAAAAAGTACCAGGAATAAAGGAAGAAATTAAAGAGCCTGAAAGCATTAATGCAGCTGTTCAAGAAACAGAAGCTCCTTATATATCTATTGCATGTGATTTAATTAAAGAAACAAAGCTTTCTGCTGAACCAACTCCAGATTTCTCTGATTATTCAGAAATGGCAAAAGTTGAACAGCCAGTGCCTGATCATTCTGAGCTAGTTGAAGATTCCTCACCTGATTCTGAACCAGTTGACTTATTTAGTGATGATTCCATACCTGACGTTCCACAAAAACAAGATGAAGCTGTGATGCTTGTGAAAGAAAATCTCCCTGAAACTTCATTTGAGTCAATGATAGAACATGAAAATAAGGAAAAACTTAGTGCTTTACCACCTGAGGGAGGAAAGCCATATTTGGAATCTTTTAAGCTCAATTTAGATAACACAAAAGATACCCTGTTACCTGATGAAGTTTCAACATTGAGCAAAAAGGAGAAAATTCCTTTGCAGATGGAGGAGCTCAGTACTGCAGTTTATTCAGATGATGACTTATTTCTTTCTAAGGAAGCACAAGTAAGAGAAACTGAAACATTTTCAGATTCATCTCCAATTGAAATTATAGATGAGTTCCCTACATTGATCAGTTCTAAAACTGATTCATTTTCTAAATTAGCCAGGGAATATACTGACCTAGAAGTATCCCACAAAAGTGAAATTGCTAATGCCCCGGGTGGAGCTGGGTCATTGCCTTGCACAGAATTGCCCCATGACCTTTCTTTGAAGAACGTACAACCCAAAGTTGAAGAGAAAATCAGTTTCTCAGATGACTTTTCCAAAAATGGGTCTGCTACATCAAAGGTGCTCTTACTGCCTCCAGATGTTTCTGCTTTGACCACTCAAGCAGAGATAGGCGGCATAGTTAAACCCAAAGTTCTTGTGAAAGAAGCTGAGAAAAATCTTCCTTCTGATACAGAAAAGGAGGACAGATCACCATCTGCTATATTTTCAGCAGAGCTGAGTAAAACTTCAGGTAATCCAATCTATATGCATTTTGTGCTTTCATACCACTTTTTGACTTAGGGAACATTCCACTACATTTTGTGTTTTATGTTATGTTTATAGTGTCTAATATGTCACATTGATAAGAAGTCTTCTCCACTTTCTCACTTAAAGGTTTTAGTGGTTTTTCTAACTCTCTTGCACTCAGCATTCACCCTTAACTTTTCCACACAGTTACACTTTTATAATGCACTATGGAACTATTAATAGAAAATATTTTTGTTTATAAGAATTGACTTTAATACCTATTTATTTATTTTTTTCACTTGTTTTTCTTGATAACGTGAAGAGCAAGAGATATTAAAATATTTTCAGATGTGTTTTTGTTATCCCAGAAATTATCATATTTAATTTTTAAAGAACATTTCTGCAGCATGTTTTAAATATTTCAATATAGTATAGTACTTTTCCAGTGGTAGGTATAAAGTTAGGCATATTGAGTGTAGACTTTTTGTTGAAAAGTATAAATTGAGTTATGCTATTATGAATTATTTTGAAAAGTACCGATTCTCCTTTTTTCTTTTGACTATCCATTTTACACATACCTGATTTGCATAAGGTGATTTGCACATGTGCTCTTTATTAGTATTCTGATTTGGCTACGTTTTCTCTAAAATAGTGATTAGGATAAATTTACTGAACATGCTTATGTATGTAAGTGCTGGTGCTTCAGCAGTACAGTCCAGCTCATCACCATTGGAACAGTGGTAGACCAGTTGCTGTAATCTAAGAAAGAGGAGATTATGAACATTGAGGCAGTGGGATGAGCACAGAGACATAGGACTTGGTGTTTGATGGATAAGGACGTAAAGGATGAGGGGAAGAAGTAAAGATGACCCCAGGAACCCTGGATTTCATTCTTGGCATGTGCACATGTATGGATGGCAGTATGAGAAACTGAGATAGGGAACATGAGAGATTAAAGTAGATTTAAGAAGGAAGATACAAATTCGGTTTTGAATATGTTGGTATTGATGTACATACCTTTAAGATATCCAGTAAGTTATGGATATTATACATATGCAGCTCTTGAGAGAGATCTTGGCTGTATGTGTCTGTCGTGGGCTTAGAGATAGAAATTAAAGCCCCAGATATCAACTGGGGAGAATCAAGAGAAGAGGACTACTTGAAGGTGGAAGGTCAAAATTATCAAATACTAGAGAGGTCAGTTAAGGATTGCAAGTTGGTCAAAAAGGAGGGAAGGTGTTGGCATGACAGCGGCAAATGGTGTAGTGTGCTTGGGCATAGCTAGGATTGAGAAGTGAATGAGATTTGAGCAAATCAATAGTAAATGTTGATTACTCTTAAGAAGTTTGAGTGTTTTACTGGAGAAAAATTAAAATATTAGCAAGCAGGAAGGAGAGTATGTAGTGGAGGAAGGGCCTTTTTTTTTTTTTTTTTCTCTTAAGACGAGAAGGGGAAAATCTGATTACAGGTGCTGGCAGAAAGTCAGAAGGGGATAGGGAATGTGCTCCCTGGTTCAGGTGGAAGAATTAGCATTAGAAGGAAGGATACAGCTTTGATTGTAGTGAGTGGAAAGGAAAGTGTGGGTATTCATACTGTTAGGGTTTTGTGGCTGAAAGTTGAGGGAATTATTTGCTGGTTTATGTTTATTCTTTAAAGCAGTATGTTAGTTCATTTGCTAGGAATGAACTAGGTCATGATTGGGTGGAAGGGGTCTGCAATACCTCTGACTAGGGAAACCAAAGGCATTGTATTAGGAGCCTAATCAAGGTCGAAAGGTGGTCTAAATGGTAGGGTGACTTTTCTTTGACTGTGCCAAACAACCTAGGTATGGATTCAGAGAAGGCAAATGGTTGTAGTGATTCAAGGATGTGTTTTGGTAGGTGGGCCCTATGGAAGGACAGTAAGTCAAGAAAGTCGAGGCTGATAGCGAGAGAGTAATTTGAAGTGATGGACTGTGGCATCTAAGTTGAAGGATGTGAATAGAAAAAGGTAGGAGAGGTAGGAGGAGAGTAGATGGTCAGTGAACTCAAGGCCCAAATTAGGTTTAAGGAACCAAGAGTAGTAGGAATAAATACATGCCAGAATGATAGGAGATTGTGGTCAGAGTAGGGGAGAGAGAGAAAGAATGAATGCGCGGGATAGCAGGGTGTGTGTGTGTGTGTGTGTTGGATGTTGAATTTAGAATTTCAGAGAAATAGCAGTTCAGGTTGATTATAATGGCCAGTGATAGGCCATGAGGCAAAGGCCTACTGTGTAGTCAGATTAGGATTGCTAGAGGTGAGGTCAAGTAAACTATGAGGTGGTGATACTGGATTGCACATTGCACCTAACATTGAAGTCACCCAGGATGATGGCAGGACTAGGGGTGGAGAGGAAGACTGGGGTAAGAGTCTGTGGTAAAGGGCAGTGAG
Source organism: Chlorocebus sabaeus (assembly GCF_047675955.1). Classification (NCBI taxonomy): domain Eukaryota; kingdom Metazoa; phylum Chordata; class Mammalia; order Primates; family Cercopithecidae; genus Chlorocebus; species Chlorocebus sabaeus. The sequence goes on along the minus strand of NC_132917.1, from coordinate 54,927,504 downwards.
GTAACTGGAGGATAGTAGATAGAAGAAATGAGGAAGGATAGAGAATGACATAGTGGAATAGCCAAGACTTTTGCCCAAGGCCTCTGAAATAAAGTTTGGTGAGCAGTGGGTACTGACCTCCCCCCGCCTCCCTTAGGTGTGTAGAGTATGAGAGAACGATTGAGCCTTCATTTAGCAAGTTGCACAGGGAAAGCAGTATCCTCAAGGAAGAGCCAGGTTTTAGTGAAGATGAGGTAAAGGCAGGAATGTTCAGTAAAGAAGCTGAGGATTAGAGGAGCTGGTTCACAGTGGAAGGGGGTTTCAAACAGCACAGTAAAATGGTTTAGGAGGGAAGAGTAGAAAGAAGGGTCTCAGAAGCCCAGAGCAGTGTGGTGATGACTGAAGAGCAAGGAGTAATCAGTATAGCAACACCTTTGAAGTCTCCCTTCCCCGCCAGTGCTCCCTCCCAAAACTTAAAGCTAGCAGTTCTCTGGTAGATGTGGCCCTCAAGAATTTCAGTATTTCAGGAGTCACCTGCTTCTTGGATTATTTTTGTTAAACGTGGGAAATCTATAGCCTAATAGTTTAGAAGAAAGGGAAGAAAAGGGGGCATTGCCTTTGAAAGCTTAATGGGGATGGTGGAAGAAAGTGTAAGCAATGCTTGGGCATTCTCTTTTAGAATATGTTTATCTCCCTTCTCTGAGAAAATTGGTATTTCCTGCCTTTTTGACTTCACCTTTTTTGATATTAGTTATCATAGCAACTTACTAGGGAATAGAGAATTATTTAGAACACCCAGTATATGTATTCTACAAAAGTTATGGGAAGGAAACCCAGTATTACTGTAATGAAAACAATATAGGTGACCTGAGGTTTTAGTCTTGACTATACCATTGACAATCACTTTGTTTCTCTACATGTCAGTTTCCTTTTCTATAAAAGGAAGGGTGGATTAGCTCAAGTCCTTGCAACTTAATAATTTTCTTGACTTGATTATATAACAGGCATCTGTTAAAAGCAGGTAAGTAGTGGCTGAGCTTGGTGGCTCATGCCTGTAATCCCAGCTCTCAGGGAGGCAGAGGTGGGAGGATGGCTTGAGCCCAGGAGTTTGAGACCTGCCTGGGCAATATAGCAAGACCCCGTTCTCCAAAAAAAAAGGAAAAAAAAGACCCCCCCCCCAAAAAAAAATAGGTGTAAAATCAGGTAAGAGTTGCTTTAACATGCTTATATCAAGCACTATACGAGATTTTTTGGGGGGGTGGGGGAGGGGAAAAGATGAAACTAAGACGAGGTTTTGCCCTTATGCAAATTACAGCCAGCTGGTGTAGACACACTGTTGAGGACATAGTTAAACATTGTATAGTGAGGGTAGGTACTTACCTCTCTGTCTTCCTGAAAGTGAAGTTTAAGTGTACCTAAGTCAAATGTACCAAAATACAGCAATGGTCTTATAAAATGTAAGGGAAGCTCTCTTATCAGATGGCTTAAAAGTTTTTTGCCATCTCTAATTATGAAATACTTAAGTGTGTTTTTAAAAAAATTCTCGGTCATTTTAATGTATATGCATTTAAACGTTAAAAGTATTAAATAATAAAATACTAATTTCCTCAGATCATTTATTATCTCATATGTTCTTCTTTTGTTTTTTTTGAGACAGATTCTTGCTGTGTCACCCAGGCTGAAGTGCAGTGGTGCGATTATGGCTCACTGCAGCCTCGACTTCCCAGGGTCAGGTGGTCCTCAGCCTCCCAAGTAACTGGGACCACAGGCTCATGTCACTATGCCCGGCTAATTATTTTTGTAGAGAGGAGGTCTTGCCTTGTTGCCCAGGCTGGTCTCAAACTCCTGGGTTCAAAGATCCTCCCGCCGCTGCCTCTCAAAGTGCTGGGATTACAGGCGTGAGCCTCCAGGCCTTTCCTGTTCTTGTTTTCTTAAAATGACATTTTGTAGGCAGAAATCAGTTTTAGTTTTTGGAAGAAAGACTGATTTTGCAAGAGAGATGAATAAGGTATTATGATGCAGATGGTGCTTTATTAATTTGGAGGAGTCAGGTTTGTCAAGAAACTAATGAATTCTGGTCTTCTTCCCCCCTCCATTTATAAAGAAATGTGTGACAAACTATATTCTTACTATTGGAATGTAAATACTGATATTTTTTCTCAGTAATATCAATGAATGTTCTTGGCATTTCCCCAATGAATGTTATTGGCATTTTATTTTTTTTTCAAAAATCGATTGGCTATAGATATGTGAATTAATTTCTGGGTTATCTATTCTGTTCCATTGGTCTGTGTTGCTGTTTTTATGCCAGTACCATGCTGTTTTGGTTACTACAACTGTGTAGTATATTTTGAAATTTAGGAGTGTGATTCTGCCAGCTTTATTTTTGTTCAGGGTTGCTTTTGCGTTTTGGAGTCTTTTGTGGTTCCGTACAGATTTTAGGATTTTTTTCCTATTCCTGTGAAGAAGGTCATTGGTACTTTATTAGGGATTGCATTGAATCTGTAGGCTGCTTTGGATATTACAGCCCTTTTTTGGGGGGGGGGAGGGGACGGAGCCTCTCTCTGTCGCCCAGGCTGGAGTGCAGTGGCGCAGTCTCAGCTCACTGCAAGCTCCGCCTCCCGGGTTCATGCCTTTCTCCTGCCTCAGCCTCCCGAGTAGCTGGGACTACAGGCGCCCACCACCGTGCCCGGATAATTTTTTTTGTATTTTTAGTAGAGATGGGGTTTCACCGTGTTAGCCAGGATGATCTTGATCTCCTGACCTTGTGATCCGCCCGCCTCAGCCTCCCAAAGTGCTGGGATTACAGGCGTGAGCCACCAGGCCCGGCCTAGTATGGCCATTTTTTAACAATATTAACTCTTCTGATCCATGAACATGGAATGTCTTTCTTTGCATTTGTTTGTATCCTCTTCAGTTTCTTTCATCATTGTTTTGTAGATTTCCTTATAGAGGTCTTTCATCTCCTTAAACTTATTCCAAGGGGTTTTTTTTTTTTAAGCAAATAGAGTTTCCTACTTGATTTCTTTTTCAGCTAGTTTATTGTGTATAGACGTGCAATAATTTTGTATATTGATTTTATATCTTGCACCTTTACAGAATTTACAAGGTTTTGGTAGTCTTTAGGTTTTTCTTTATATAAGATCTTGTCATCTGCAAACAGGGACAATTTGACTTTCTCCTTTCTAATTTGGATATCCTTTATTTGTCTTTTGCCCAATTGCTCTGAGTAGGACTTCCCATTTCCAGTCTTATTTTTTATAACATTAACAGGTTTTTTTTTTTTTTGGTAATTATTATACTTTATGTTCTAGGGTACATGTGCACCATGTGATGGTTTGTTACGTATGTATACATGTGCCATGTTGGTGTGTTGCATCCATTAACTCATCATTTATATTAAGTATATCTCCTAATGCTATCCCTTCCCACTCCCCCCACCCCACAACAGGCCGCTGTGTGTGATGTTCCCCTTGCTGTGTCCAGGTGTTCTCATTGTTCAGTTCCCACCTATGAGTGAGAACATGTGGTGTTTGGTTTTCTGTTCTTGTGATAGTTTGCTGAGAATGATGGTTTCCAGCTTCATCCACGTCCCTACAAAGGACATGAATCATCCTTTTTTATGGCTGCATAGTATTCCATGGTGTATATGTGCCACATTTTCTTAATCCAGTTTGTCATTGATGGACATTTGGGTTGATTCCAAGTCTTTGCTATTGTGAATAGTGCCGCAATAAACATACGTGTGCATGTGTCTTTATAGCAGCATGATTTATAATCCTTTGGGTATATCCCCAGTAATGGGATGGCTGGGTCAAATGGTATTTCTGGTTCTAGATCCCTGAGGAATCGCCACAGTCTTTCACGATGGTTGAGCTAGTTTATAGTCCCACCAACAGTGTAAAAGTGTTCCTATTTCTCCACATCCTCTCCAGCACCTGTTGTTTCCTGACTTTTTAATGATCACCATTCTAACTGGTGTGAGATGGTATCTCACTGTGGTTTTTGATTTGCGTTTCTCTGATGGCGAGTGATGATGAGCATTTTTTCATGTGTCTGTTGGCTGCATAAATGTCTTCTTTTGAGAAGTGTCTGTTATATCCTTTGCCCACTTTTTGATGGGATTATTTGTTTTTTCTTGTAAATTTGTTTGAGGCAGTTTTAAAGAGCACAGGGCCTCTCTTCCCCCCCTTTATAATAGAACATTCTTCATAGTGGATTTATCTGATGTTTCCTAGTGATTAATTTGAGGCTATGAATTCATTTACTGTATAGATGATGATGTGTCCCTCTCATAGCACCACTTCTAGAATTACCTGCTATTCATCAGTCCCTCACTGGTTATGTTAATTTTGACCATCTGGGCAAGATGGGTTCTGATTTGCTTATCGTATAATTACTGTCTTTGTTTCTCCCTTACAGATAATAAGCAGTCTGAGGAGTGACACTTGAACGCATGCAGATATCTCACTCCCTATCAAAATTTGCCCCCCTGGCCGGGCGCGGTGGCTCAAGCCTGTAATCCCAGCACTTTGGGAGGCCGAGACGGGCGGATCACGAGGTTAGGAGATCGAGATCATCCTGGCTAACAGTGAAACCCTGTCTCTACTAAAAAATACAAAAAACTAGCCGGGCGAGGTGGCAGGCGCCTGTAGTCCCAGCTACTCGGGAGGCTGAGGCAGGAGAATGGCGTAAAACCCGGGAGGCGGAGCTTGCAGTGAGCTGAGATCTGGCCACTGCACTTCAGCCTGGGGGACAGAGCGAGACTCCGTTTCAGAAAAAAAAATAAAAATAAAAAATAAAATAAAAAAAAAAAAAACAAAAAACAAAATTTGCCCCCCTGATTTAGTAAACCATTGATGATTCTTGCTTGATCCAGTCTTTACCATGAGAGTTGAAAAATAATTTTTTTAACCCATTACTCCCCGTACATTTTTCTGTTGACCCTCAGCATTCCTGTTTAAGCAACAGACCCCCATTTCCATTAATGAATTAATTAGCTGATTAATTATCAGCATGGATCTATGAATTTCCATTTTCTTTCCAATGGTTTATGATTCATTACTGAACTTTATTATTTTGGTGGTAAATTATTCCATATTTTGAGGGTTCCTTCAGGTAGGCTCAGGGACATGCAACCTTCTTTCTTTGGGGTTGGGAGGGGAACATCTTACTTTTTAGCCTAACAAAATATTGCAGGCCTGTTTTATGCTGTGTCCCAGCCCTGGAATCAGCAGTTTCTCCAAGGATCCCCGATTCCTTTTAATGTAGAGTGAGAGGTCATTTTCATAATAGTGAGGTATTAAAGATCAAAAGCTAGATGCTAGTTGTGGTCATTGCTACTGTGGGGATCTTCTCCATTTTAACCTTTCAGTGGATAAAGCTAGGAAATGCTTATATACATACATACACATAAACATACACACATACACATACATAAGAAATGAGTTCACACAGATACCTCTGATTCTAATCCATTCTCACAGGTTTTGTTCTTTCCTTATTTCATATTTGTCTCTTCTTTTATAGTGAGAACCCTGGTTCCTAAGACCGCCAATACATTATTTATATCCAATCCTTTAATACACCTATAAGAGTTTTGGAATTCTTTTTTCATATCACTATAATTAAAAAAACTTGATAAAAGAGTTCTGGATTGTTTGCAAGTCCCTACTCCGCAACCCTGCCTAAAGTGGAATGTGTATAGTCAAATACGTTATTCACAGATTACTTGTATTAGTTCGTTCTTTTTTCTTTTCCCTCCTTCCTTCTCCGACTGACTAATGGCTATGATATTCATTTGAAATACAATTAGCTTCATTTGTTTCAGTTCTAGATTTTCTTTCTCCCAATTTTAGATTTTTAACTGAGAATTTTAAAGTGTTGAGAAAAGCTGAATTCTTCTCATTTTACCTGGAAGGGGAAGACTGTCATTTATGGAACATCTTCTAAACACAAAGCAGTTTTCACATATTTGTTTCATTTAGGTCTTCACCATAATCTGTAAGAAGGAACCATTTTGGCCAGGCGCGGTGGCTCAAGCCTGTAATCCCAGCACTTTGGGAGGCCGAGACGGGCAGATCACGAGGTCAGGAGATCGAGACCATCCTGGCTAATACGGTGAAACCTCCGTCTCTACTAAAAAATACAAAAAAAAAAAAAACTAGCCGGGCGAGGTAGTGGGCGCCTGTAGTCCCAGCAACTCAGGAGGCTGATGCAGGAGAATGGTGTAAACCCGGGAGGCGGAGCTTGCAGTGAGCTGAGATCCGGCCACTGCACTCCAGCCTGGGTGACAGAGCGAGACTCCATCTCAAAAAAAAAAAAAAGGAACCATTTTATGGGTGATAAATCTAAGCCTAAGGATGTTAAGTAACTTTTTCAAAGATACGTGGTAAATTATGTAATAAGCACAATGTTTTGACCTTCTGCCGTGTTTCAGACATTGGATTAACTTCTTATTTATATTAGTTGTTACCTAGTTTCACAAGAATGAACTGCGATTCCAACACAGGTTTTGTCCATTCACAGTTATTTCCTGGTTTTGGAATAAGCAGTTATTGTCCTAACTTTAGCAAGCAATCAAGGTGCTGCTGCTTTTATCACACACCTGTTGTGTTGAACCATTAGGCAATGTAAGACATTTCTTGACATCTTAAGATGTCAAGAAAGTTGGTTGCCATCTACATTTTCTAACATACTTTTCTGTATGTGGGGATATTGAAACTAGGGTAACATTCTGTTGCTAGTATGTAGAGACTGAAAAACCCTACTTTGGACAACTGCTATCTATTTATGTTAGTAGGCCATTGGTACAGAAAGGTGCTCATGTCTCCTGTCCAAACTGCTGAGATCTTGACTTAATGATACCTTAATATACGTTTGTTGGCTACTTGTCACTAATGCACAGAGAATATTTTTAGTTCGCATTCGAAATATAGATTGTATATTGCTGAACTCATCAGAACTATTGGTAAGTGAAGTGTAAACTGACCATACGTGGATTATTTGTTCATTATAATTAAACTATGTAATATCCAGGATTCACCAAGTAGTATTACCATGATAACTCACTTTAAAAGGACTTGTTTGTCTTGGTAAATATACGAAATTATGCTTTTCAAACCTATATATGTTCATGAATAAGAACTTACATATGTTCATGAATAAGAATTATTTTGATATTCTTATGATTTAAAATATTTTTCTTTATTAAAAAGTATATATAGCCTTTGAGCCTGATGACAGAATTCCAGCCTGGTAACAGAGCGAGACTCTTGTCTCAACCAAAAAAAAAAAAAAAAAAAAAAGCATGCTTGCTTCAGCAGTACATACACTAAAATTGGAATTATACAGAGATTAGCATAGCCCCTGCATGAGGATGACACAGAATTCATGAAGTGTTTCATCTTTTTATATGAAAAATTTTAAAAAATGCTTTGGGTGTTTAAGAATATTTGTATATTTTAGATTATAATGTAAGAAGTTAGCACATTTTCATAATTTACTGAATTTCATAATTCAGTAGTTTCATAATTTACTGAAGTACTGTAATTTACTGAAGTACTGTAGATACCAAGAGTTGATATTTTGTTTAAAATACATTTTTATTGAGCAAATATATTTGGAAAATTTTGATGTAAGTTGGACTTTGATAAGTAGTTTATCTTAACTGGAAGGCTATCAATAGATGTACAGTGTAGCTAAAGTAGAACCTGACTATTGTTAATAAAGGAAATGATTATGTTTACTTTTTAAAAAGTGATATTGTTAGTGAGGATTTATTTAGCGCTTACTGTGGGTCCAAAACAGATTGAAAATAAATATGTACCATAAAAGAGGGATACCTGCTAAATATAATGTGGTTTAAAAAGCTTAATTTTAGGCATTTTACAGACCTGAGTTCTAATTCCGACCCTTTCACTGATTTAGCTGTATGACCCTTGGCAAATATTTTAATCTACTCAAGCTTCAATATTTTAGTAATAAGGATTTTTTTCTAAGGACTTGATAACTATCAGTGAAGTTAGGGCAACAGTTTATAAAGCAGTCTGATATACAATACACACTCATTGTACAAATTTGAAAAATACAGAAAATCTTTGAGATGAAAAAAATTGTAATCATATTACCCAGACATAATCAATGTTAATATTTTAGAATATATTATTCTAGTCTACTTTCAATGCACATGTGATTTTTTGTTTGGTTTTGAATCAGAGTCTCGCTCTGTCACCCAGGCTCTGGAGTAGCAATGGCGGGATCTCTACTCACTGCAACGTCTGCCTCCTGGGTTCAAGCAATTCTCGTGCCTCAGCCTCTTGAGTAGCTGGGATTACAGATGTGGGCCACCATGCCCGGCTAATTTTTGTATTTTTAGTAGAGACAGGGTTTCACCATGTTGGCTAAGCTGATCTCGAGCTCCTGACCTTAAGTGATCTGCCCACCTTGGCCTCCCAAAGTGCTGGGATTAAAGGCATGAGCCACTGCACCTGGCCGCATATGTGTATTTTTAAGAATGTAATAGTGTTTCATGAAATTTCAATCATATTCTATATATTGTTTATAAGCTTTTAAAAACTTGAGCGATGTCTTATATAATGCAAACATTTCCATGTCTTTAAATATTCTGCTGCTGATTTTTTTACCTAGTGTTCCTTAGTATGGATATATTTTAACCAGTCACTTTGCTATTGTTGGACCCTTAGATTGTTCCTTTGTTATTGATAATGCTGTTAACCTCTTTATATTTAAATATGTTTTACATATCCCTGAATTATTTTCCATAAATTAATTCGAAATAAAAACCTAGGTTAGTGGGTATGAGCATTTATAAGGGTGTCTACAAAAATTGGCCACAAGAAAAGTTGTACTAATTTTTACCCTTATATCAGAATAAGAAAACACCCATTTCTCTACTTTCACCAATTCATATTGTTTATTTTTTGATAGATAATATTTTTACATTATACAAAATTCAGAAAGTACAGTCACAGTCAGACTTCTTCCTCTCTCTGTTGTCCAGCTGCCTAGTGCTCTTTCCTAGAGTTACCTGCTGTGACTTGTTCTTTAAGTATTCTTCCAGACATTCTGTACTTGGTATTTTTTAAAAGCCTTTTACCAGTTTGATAGGTGCAAGTAGTGTCTTGCTTTTTTGATCTTTGATTATTAGTGGATGTGAACATGTTGGCAGTTTATTTTTTCTGTAATTTGCTTGTTCATACTCTGCCCATTTTTAAATTTAGGTGTTCATTTTTTTCTGAGAGTTCTTCACATATAAAGGATGTCAACTCTTGTGTTAGTTTTCCCTCAGTTTTCTAAAAGATTTTTAGTTTACATTTCAGTGGACATTTTCAGTTTTCACAAAGGAAAATACGTTATTTACTTATAGTTTTAATTTTACACTTAATTCTGATCTATTTAAAATTGATTTTGGATTCTGATTAGAGATTATTTTACCCCACTTATTTTTTTCGTGTTAGAGTTGTTTTCCTATTCCCATACTCTGATCTAGCTCCCTAGTACCAGGCAACAATCTTATGGAAAAGCCAGAAAGTTAATGTCTGCCAGATTGCCTTCCATGAATTGGACAATCAACTGTAGACTATGGGTGTTGGTGCCATCTAGTGTTGTAGATGGAAAATCAAGTCTGTGGAATGATCTATAATTGACTGTGGAATGAAGTCAGTTGGCCAGAGAAATTTAGTGAGCTGTGAATATCATTTTGCACTAACAGGTGAGCTGAAAATTTTTATAAACAAATTTGAATATTGACATCTTGTACCAAATCAAACAAATGCTTTAATCATACTACTGGAAACATTATGAAATGACCTTAAAGATTCCCCCCAAACCTGGATACTTAAATGAAGACATTAAAGTTTAAGGAGATCTGTTTAGAGCCTAGTGACTATTCATTTTTGAATTCAGAATTTAAAGATGCGTGCTTGAGGCCCGGTGCAGTGGCTCACGTCTGTAATCCCAGCACTTTGGGAGGCTGAGGTGGGCGGATCACGAGGTTGGGAGATCCAGACCATCCTGGCCAACATGGTGAATCCTCGTCTCTAGTAAAAATACAAAAATTAGCTGGGCTTGGTGGCACACACCTGTAATCGCAGCCACTCGGGAGGCTGAGGCAGGAGAATCACTTGAACCCGGGAGGTGGAGGTTGCAGTGAGCTGAGATTGTGCCACTGCATTCCAGCCTGATGACAGAATTCCAGCTTGGTAACAGAGCGAGACTCTGTCTCAAAAAAAAAAAAAAAAAAAAACATGCTTGTTTCAGCAGCACATACGCTAAAATTGGAATTATACAGAGAAGATTAGCATAGCCCTTGCACAAGGATGACACACAGAATTCATGAAGTGTTTCATATTTTTATATAAAAAATTTTTTTTAATGCTTTGGGTGTTTAAGAATATTTATATATTTTAGATTATAATGTAAGAAGTTAGCATATTTTCATTAAAAGTGTCACTTCCAGTTTATGAATTATTAGTATTCATTTTTGGTACCTTATGTTAAATTTTTTATGAACTTCAAAATGCTCGTTGTTTTGCTATTTTAACTTGTACTGTCATTCATTTTCTAGACTAAAATCTTTTTCCAGTTCTTAAGATTTAATTCAGTAATGTTGAAGTGCGGTAATTTAGTCCATAGAGGGCATTATATTACAGCGTATGGTAGGGTTTTAAAAATTAACTCATTTCAGTAATGAAACATGTTAATATCATACCTTTGAGTAGCTCAGAATAGTTAAAATTTGAAATAAGCTTAAAACAACTGTGTAGCTATACTTGTTTCTTTTTTTTTTAAAATGCCTGTTTTCTGTGGCTGAAAAGTAGAAATTATTTTAGTTTTCAAGAGCAGTGTACATAAGCAGTGTCTTAACTTTCAGTGGAGCATTTTCAATCCAAAAGATTGCTTCTTTCCCACCCTCTTTCCCTTGCATCTCTAAATGTTGTAAAGGCAACGAAGCAAAACAAAAGCCTGAGTTTTTCTTGGGTGCAGAAGTAGAGGAAAGAAAGAAATGGAGAAGGAAGAATGTCTTAGAATAAGAGCTGGCTGGGGTGGACTTAACAACTGCATAGTGCTGCCTGTTCTAAAATCTAAAATACAACTTTCTACTGTCTGAAATCTCGCCAGTTAGATACCACCACCCACCATCCCAAGAAAAAAACCCACCAGAAAACATACACAGTTTCTGAGGTCATAAAAGAGTTTTTTGTTAGTAGGAATTGATTTATTCATGTAATTTTCCTACTTAAGAGGTAAGTGCACTAAGGAAAAGAGAGTTTGGTTTGAGATGTGAGCAGAGAAACCGTGTAGGTAATTTTAGAGCATATTACCCTTTGGAAAGACATTATGGATATGTACTTGGGGAAGTTTTCATCTTTGATTTTTTTTGTCATGCTTGGGAAAAGGGGATACTGGGGACATGGACATTGAGGAGTGGGAAATTGCCAAATACAAACTTTGAACAGTTTATTTCAAAAGTTCTGTGTAAAGCTGATTTTGCGTTCAGGAAAAAGAGAATGCTTTCCTCCTCTTCTCCCCTACAAACACACAATATGAAATAGGACTTAGAATTCATACAACACTTTTATTGGCTTGCAGTATAAATAAAGGAGTTTTCTGTGGCCTCTCCTTTGTGAGCCTTTGCTTTTAAGAGAAAAGAGGTTCTTGTATCAGATAATCAAAATGCCATTCTGCAAATTGGGACATATGTGCTCTACTTACAAATTGTCCTTGAAAGAAATTTTAATTTTTTAAAAAAGTTATGTGGTTGAAGGAAAATAAAATAAATGAAGGTAAGTTTTTAACAGGTTTATGTCCTTTCTTTGACTTGTTAAGTTGGGGTTCATTGTGGAGTAGGACCATATTACCTATGCATATGTAAATTTTTCTCAGCTGGAAAATAATAGAACTATACAGCAAGGACAATAGTTTGTGTATGAGAGGGGGGCAATTCTGTTTAGAAAGATTGGGTTATTGCCTAGAATTAAATGACTTAATATATAAGCTTTCCTAGATGTGCCTTACTTGTCTTCTTGTCTCTTAGTTTGATTGTTATTTTTAGCATACTGGTAAGTAAATAGCACTTACATAGTGCCTACTTTTTGTCAGGCAATGTCCTTAAAGGCTTCTATTTTAGTAGAGATTATATGATTTTCACAATAAACATAGCCCATCTGGCTTTATATCTTTTAACAAATTTGTGTCATACCAGTTTTTCAGATTTAAGCACTTTTTTGCTTATCTTGCCAAACTTAAAACAAGTCTAATTGAAAAACTTTATAAGAAAGAACTGGGCAAAACGTCAATTGATTTCCACAAGCTAGTTTTCCTTGTACACTTACAAAGACCATAAAAATTAAAGAAGTAGATGTCATTATGTAGGCTGAAATGTTTACTAAACTTCAGGGCTCCTATTTTGACTTTTTAATCTGCCAGGTGTGCTATTAGGTATGTTTAATGTTTAGATGAGTGGGTATGTTTTATTACACATTCGTGCCCCTCTCAGGCTTTTTTCTTTAATTGTTAAGCCAAATCAAGTACCGCAGAAGATACAAGTAGTCTTAAGTGCCGAGTAACTTGATCACAATAAATCTTTTTTCTTCTACTAGCGAAGTAATCTCTGACTTGAAAATAGTGTTTTAATACTATAGTTGAGTATTTTATTCCAATGCTAGTTATTTATTGGCTTTCAGTTTTAAGGGACTTGTTATTAGAAAATTAGTATTTTGTATTTACTAAATAGTTAGAGATTCTGAATGTTGTGTGAAGAGGCCAGACATTTTCAGGCCATGATATGACTTGATGACTGGGTTCTCAAATATCACATTATGCAAGGGTTCAGTGAATAAAGTTTAAAGTTAAATATTAACTTGAGCTGAGAATACTGAGCTCTTTTAAAAATTACTTTTCTTTATTTATGTTTGGAGTTAGAGAGGCAGATAGGGAAATAAATGTGTCATTGGTATTCAAGCCACTTCCTTTTTCCCCTCTCATTTTCCTAATTTTAGTTCTTTCTATGTTTAACTCTTAGATGTTTTTAATTTTTGTGGGTATATAATAGGAGTGTATATTAATATCAAGCCACTTCTGATATTAAGGATTTTGCAGCTGACAGATAGCAGGTTCCAGAAAAATCTCTATTTCATTGTAGTTATACAGTCTTAAGTATGTATTTTTGTACATAGGCTACATACCTTACAGTATTTTTGCAATTTGAGCTGCTCTGTTACTGCCTTTTCTGCTTAGGTGGATATATGTATCAGGTAAATTGATTGTGGAACGTAATTAGAGACACTGCATTGGAATGAAAGTCAGTTTTATAAAGTTGAACACAGATTTTTAAAATGCTGTACATAGATTTGTTTTTATATTTTTCTGTAAAATTTTAGGCCATGTGTGGTGGCTCATCCCAGCACTTTAGGAGGCTGAGGCGGGAGAATTGCTTGAGCCCAGGAGTTTGTGACCAGCTTGGACAACACAGGGAGACCTTGTCTCTAAAAAAAAAAAAAAAAAAAGTAAAAATAAAAAATAAATTAACTGGGCATGGTGGCACATGCCTGTGGTGACTGAGGTGGGAGGATCGCGTAAGCCTGGGAGGTTGAGGTTGCATCGTGAGCCATGCTTGCGCCTCTGCACTCCAGCCTTGGTGACAGAGCAAGACTCTGTGTCAGAAAAAAATAAAAAATAAAATTTATAGTTTGCTTTTATGTCATTTTCTCATGGCAGATAGTATCATTAGCCCATGAATATATCTCCCCAAGCTAAGAATCTATTTATAGTGTCTGTAGTGATACCTAATAAACAATGAAAGATTGAGTTGGAGCAGGTGATGATTAAGAGTAAGTGTATGTTTGTAAGTCTCTGGATTTCCATAATTGTAAAAGGAAAAAAAGATATTAGGAAGATTAGGTTGCTAACATTGAAGTCTGTTTTCTGTTCAAGTAATATGTTCAATAAACATTACTAATTTGACTTATTTTCCACTTATCCCTTCATAAGGTGCAAAATGCTGAATGTTTTATGTCTTAATAAACTTAGGAGCAATTAAGGAGACATCATTTCACAAGCTTGAAATGTAGGCTATTACTATTTGATCAGTCCGTTTTTATCTTATCAGGTAACCATCAATTTTAGAGTTTCAAATGAAAGTGAAAACCAGTAGCATAATTCAACCATGTGTTAAAAAAAAGACTGCATATGGCTTTAAGTGCATTTCAAATACATTCAGTGGTTAGTTCTAAGAACAACCCTTATTTCCTTTCTTTTGGTAACCTGCCCTCTCCCTGCAAATGCAGCTCCATTTGGTATGAGCAACAAGGCAAATGCCCAAAACAATCAACAGTTAGAAGGAAAGCATTAATGCTGGAGTATTAGTAGCCTAGTTACAGATTGCACTGCGTCAGACTGTTCCACACCCAGAAGACGTCAGGTGACTTCAGTTCTGCTGCAGTTGTGCAGCAGAGGAGACTGCAGACTTCGGTTGAGGAAACGGGTATTTCATGTCTCAGGGAGTAGATTTGTGCAGTTACAGCTTTTCTGTTGGTATGCATAATTAATAATTGGAGCTGCAAAGCAGATCGTGACAAGAGATGGACGGTCAGAAGAAAAATTGGAAGGACAAGGGTATATTTGCTTTTTAATTTCTTACTCAGTTTTTATATGTGACCACTAATATATTTCTATGTATAAGCCTTGGAATTTAGATATTTTGGATTAAAAGTGAAACCACTGAAGAGTTGAAGGCTAAAGGATTAAAACAGCTATCTCACGTGTTTTTACATTTAGTTGTATACCAGAAAATGTCATGCTGTTCTGTTTCACTGGCATTCGGTTTAGTCTTTTCAGTCCTGCCGTTTAGGTTCTGTTCTCTAATCTTGCACATTGTAAACAGTATAGATCTGACAGATTTCATTTGTTCGTCACTTGGATGTGGTAAATATACATTGCTGTTTCTGTATTTTGTAGTGACATATTTTCCGCGACTATTTTAAACAAACCTTACTTGGTGTAGTTGAAATTCTGTGTAAAGGTTTGTAGGTAGCAAGATACTGTGTTTGCAGTAAGCCTCTTTTCTTTGAAAATCTGATTTGAACCTTTAAAATTATTACCAACTTTCTTTTAATCAGATTATATGCATCTTGAAATCATTCAAATTATACACAGTATGATTACACAGTAATTTTAAACGCATGTCTATATTTAAGTCACTAACCTTTGTCCTTGTAATGACCAATCAGTGATTTTGATCCCTTTTCCTCCCCCTTGAAAGCCCAGATCCTTTCAAATCTCAGTGGATCGTTGTGTAAGAATTTAAGCCTGTAAATGGTAAAATGTTGACTAGAATGAATATTTAAATAATATTTTTTTATGTAGATGGTTAAATCTACCTTTTTTTTTTTTTTTTAAAGAAGGTGGTAGGCTGTGTAACCACTTATAATAAATTAACTTAAAATTATTAGAGCTATTTTTAAGTAGCTCCAATAGACATTCTACATAAGCAGTTTTTTTCCTGGCTACATTCAAGTTTTATACTTAAAAAAATTATTTCCTTCAAGCAGGATTGGCAACAATATTTCTAAAAGCAGTATGTAGAGCTAATTACAGTAACTTTTACAATATCCTTTTAAAAATTTGTTCAATAAGGATGTGGGGAAAAGGTGAATTTAAGATTGAGATCATATTGAGACATTGGTAAGATTTTATGGTTGCAACTTACAAAACAGTAGAAAACCAAACAGCTTTGGGTTTTGCCTTTAGGAATTCTTTATATGTGAACCTAAAGAGAAGGATTTTTTTTTATTTCTTCATCCTGTTAGCCGTTACAGATTGATGAATTGATATATGGTAGCTTTTGCTAAGTGAAAATGATACAAATGATAATACAATAAACACAGGCCTTAAAAGTAGGTGAAAAGTCATATCAGGGCTCATTCTGCAACTATTAAGACTCTATTAATAACTTAAGTCTTAGATCATTAAATAACATCCTAAGTTCTTTATTTGTTAAAGTAATTTAAGGGTATTATGAGACAGGAGAAATTAAGATCCAGTGTAGTTCATATTTTTTCCAGAGATTTGTTTGATTATTTTTAGGTACCCAAATGTAAAATTGAATTTACTCCTGAATATCTCTGGGGGGCCTAACTTTGTAAGTGGAATGGCCTAATGTTTTTTAGTAGTTGTCTGGCTGTTTTGGTCAGTAAGATTAACTTTGCCTGTTTTTCTGATTCAGTGGTAAAATTGTGTTTTAGTATTTTCTCAGCAGCCAATTTCAATATTAGAGTAATATTAATTTAAGATTACAGAGTGAGAGTAAGGTTTAAATTGGAAATCACAGAAGTTGGAAGCTACCATGGAATGAGTTTTTCCTCAAAAAAAAAAAAAAAAGAGTTTGATGGCAGAAAAAGAGCCTAATCTAGGGTCTAGGTAAATTTTAAAAATATACTTAAGCATTTTTCTACTGCATTCTCCCCCTGACCACCAGTATAGTATAGTGACAGATTTGAGAGAGATGCTCTGATTTCAGTGTTCTTTAAAAGGTGGTGTACACACACCACCGTGCGTGCTGATTAACTGGTATTTAAGATATTTAATCTTTCAGGCTAGAAGTGTTACTAATAATTTGTATTGTTTTATATATTCATATTTTCTTTAGGAGGATACTTATGACAAATGACATTTACATAGTATTTGATTATTGGGGTTATATGAGAAATTTTGAGTAAGGCAGTCAGAAGATTTTTAGGAGCTCAAAATAGGAAGGAATGGGTAGGCCTAGGGATTTGGGTGGGGGTAGGAGAATGATACAACCACTAAAAAGCTGTAGTTGAGACAGTAAATAACTTTCTGGGTAGAACAGAATATTTAGGACAGGAGTTGAAAGGTAAGATTGGTATAGTCAAATAATGTAGAAAATTTAGATGATCTAGATTAGGTTTCCTCATCCTTCTCTGTAGATGAGAATCATCTAGTGCTGCTTAAAAATGCAGATTCCTTAGGTCCTAACCTACCAAATCAGATTTTATAGGGCCTGGCCATCTGCATATTAAGCATCCTGGTGTAATTCATGTTGTTGGGCAAATTCGGGAAACAGTGATCTAGGGTTTAAGCCTTGTTTCTGGTATATTTTGATTTTGGCTAGAACAAGAAACTTACCCTTTTTGGTCTTAATTTCCTCGTTTGCATGCTGTCCAGGGTTCCAGTTGAGAGGTTCTCTGGTTTTATGGAAAAGATACCCTGGGCCAGACCGCAGAAGACACTGAGTTTTGAATTTCATTGTAAAAGAAATAAAAAGGCTTTGGAAATTTTAAAGTAGAGAATGGTAAATGATAGCAGTTTTGAAAGACTGGTTTAGCGTGCCCCGTAAGATCAACTGGGGGAGAATAACCTATAGCCACACCAGTTAGGATGACTGTAGTTGTGCCCAGATTTAAAACAGATAGTCTTGAATTTGGCCTGAAATAGGAAGGAAAAAGAAGGTGGTAGATTTGAGAAATTCAAGGAAGGAATACTTGGCATTTGGTATAGATTTGCAGGACAAGGATGAGGTATAAAGACTCAAGGGGCAACATGAAGTTTGAATTAGAGTGAAACATTGGCAATGACAGTCCTTTAGTATCAGGAGAAATAAAGCTAAAATAGAAAAGATGCCAAGTTGGGTTTCAGACACTTTGAATTTGAGAGTCAAATGTAGAGGGAGGCAGGTAAATACTGTGTGAGGCGATTGCCCTGAAGGAACTGACTATTAAGAAAGGCAAGCCTAAAACCTATGTTACGGAGGTCTGCGGCATCAGGGAAGATGAGGAGTTATAGAGCAGTAAAAGAAGCAAGATAGTATAACTGATACTAAGGGGGGTAAGAATTTTCAAGAAGGAGTGGGCAATTAAATACTTAGAGAAAGAAACTGGTTAATATGAGGGAGAAATGGATATGAATCTTTGAATCTTGTTAAATTTTAAAAGTAGGTGCAACACTATTCTTTATTGTTACAGTACTCTTTGGATTTGTCAGTTAATGTGCCAGAGGTGACCTTCGAGAGAAGTTTCTTTCTGTAGGATAGGGAAATAAATGTTTCTAGCATTAAAACTCAATGTAATTATATCTCAAGACAAACTAGTTTTGGACCGTTTCTGCAGCATACTTCCGCGTAGAGATTCTTATAGGACTCTCTGATCTTGTGATAAGCTGCTTTACAGTTTTTGAAAGCCTTGAGTAAAGCTCATACTGCCATTTTGGTAGAGAGGAGCAGGGGTCTTGGTGTTTGAAATGCCTTACTTGGGAAAGCCAAAAAATACCCAACGATGGAACTTTGGCATTAATTAATAATTACGGGGTCTACTGATTGGAAGGACTCTCCTTTCAGTTCTAAACTTGGTTAAAACTGAATATTTAGGCATTCATTAGATACATCTTCTAGATCTTGGGTTAGTAATGCAGCACTACATAGGTATGTGTTATAGAGAATTTAGAAGGTAAATAGAAAAGCAAAACTCACATCACGCAGAGAATGGTTTTTGGGGCATCTTTTTAACAGGATAATGTGTGTTGGGAGGGTTATGTGGTATATTTTATTCTGTAGTCTTTTTCCCCCATTAAGTGGGGAAATAACTTTTATTTTTTAAATACTGTACATTATTTTAATGACTGCAATATTTTAATTCCATGTAGTTAAATCAGGTTATTGCTAAAGTTTTGCAAGTACAGGTTGAACATTCCTAATCTGAAAATCTAAAAGCCAGAATGCTCCAAAGTCTGGAACATTTTGAGCACTGATGTGATGCCACAAGTAGAAAACTCCACCCATAAATACTTGACACAATCTTTGTTTCGTTCACAGAATTATATAAAATACTGCGTAAAATTATTTTCAGGCTATGGGTATAACATGTAGATGAAACGGAGTGAATTTCATCTTTAGACTAGGGCCTCACTCCCAAGATACCTCATTATATATGTGCAGGTATTCCAAAATATTTCCAAATATTCCAATGTATTCTAGTCCCAAGTATTACAGGAATACCTCAACCTGTAGAAACAATGCTGAAATGATTATAACTGAATATGTCTTTGTTTCTATTTGTGATTACTTGCAAATTTCTGGGTTATGTTATTTAGGCTTTGGGTGCCTTTTACAAAACTTCTCTCCAGAAAGATTGTACAAATTATTTTCATTAGTGAATGTGAGTGTCCATCATGGATCTCTGGCTAAGGTTAAATGTATGTATTCCTTTCTTAGAGTTTTTACTCTAAGATAGTTATTTTGTCAGTGTTAACTCATTAAGTTATTGATAAGAAGCAGCTTTGTATTGTAAGAATGTGTAAGCAGTGGGAGCAATGGTGGAAATACCCTTTCAATTTTATTTACTCAAGTCTGTGTACTACTAATCCTTACCAGGACCCATAACTGGTCTTTCCACTAAATTATATGTGTCACAGCCAAATTAAAATTACTCTTCCAAAATGTAGCTCTAATCATGGCACTTAAGGGATTTTCCTTTACTTACTTTTCAAATGAAGTTTATAGTGTCTATCCTAGACGTTTAAAAGGCATTCCATGGCCTAGCCCCAACCTTTATAATTTCATCTCTTATTACTCCCTGTCTCTAGCTACATTGAAGGACTTGTTCTCTAAACATGCCTGTTCTTTGCCTTTGCTTGTGTTTTTCTCTCCACCTTGAATACCCTTTCTTCCCATTTCATTTTGCTCAAGTAGTCCTTATCAAAGGCCCGGTTCTCCTTGAGGTGTTCACTAAGCCTCCCTTAGTGAGGGGAGGTAGTTCAGTGTTCCTCACTCCCATCCCTCAGTTTTCACTTGGTACTTTTTTTTCCCCCCAAGGGAAGGGCATAAGGGGTCTCATTTTGTACTTTCTATTGCAATTATTTATGCGTAAATATCTTGGCTCTTTTTCCAGCCTCCAAATTTTTTTGAAGACTGACAACAGTAGTGGCTTCATCACTGGATCTTCTGATTGACTTGGTGCAGCTTCTCAGTGAAGGGAAAAACTGAGAACTCCATTGTTCAGCCAGGTTTACTTCTGGCCTTAAACCCACATAAATTTTTGGAAAATGTTAAAATATGATTTCAAGTGGGAGAAATTAGAAAAAGGATTTCCCCCACTTCTCCCCTTCTTAAAGGAACAATTCAGCAACTTAAGGAACTTCTGTAGGTTCAGAATTTTTAGAGTATTCCTGCAGATAAGACATTCTATTAATCATTTATTCCAACTTTCTATTTTACTGATAAGGAAACCAAGAAAACAAGAGATTTAAATATTTATCAGGCCCACACAGGACCATGCCACTGGTCCATGCTGGCATGAAACCTTTGTTTTTATCTTATAATTTATATTTGCATTTATATAATTTATTCTTGAATAACCAAAGAATGAAAAGTATATAAAAGCTAAAATGGCCTATGTTTTGATACTTTATTTGTGCATTGTCTAGTTGTGGCATGTTATTGAATGTCATATACTTCTTTCGTATTGTCCTCACTGCAATAAAAAAGGCAGGCATTTGTCTGTCACACTAATCATGGAAGAAGGTAGGTGAGGTTAGTCATTTAGTACAGGTATTGTCAAAAGGTTAAACCTAGTGGGAATTTCCTGGGCCAGGAGAATAATTTCTTTTCGTCTTTAAGAATTGGATTACATGCTTGGATGTAGGCAGAATATCTAGGCAGAGAATAGAATTCTTAAATTTGTTCTCTGGGTGTCCCCCAAGTTCCCTTTTTATTTACAGCCATCTCAGTATCTGCAGGAGATTATTTCCAGCCCTCCACCGTGCGTCCCCCCACACCATGGATACCAAAATCCACAGAGGCCCACGTCCCTTATATAAAACGGTGCAGTATTTTCATATAACCTACGCACATCTTGCTGCATGCTTGAGATCATCTCTGAGTTACTTTTTACAGTGTAGATAGTTGTTACATTGTTCAGGGAATAATGACAAGAAAAAAGTCCATACTTGCTTAGTACAGATGCAGTCATCATAGGCCTAGCTACATTTTTCCATCCACAGTTAGTTGAATCTGCAGATGTGGAACCCACAGATAGAGAGGGCTGACTGTATTCACTTGGTCCCATCTCTTGCTAGAATTTGGGCTGAAGGATGATGTTTAATTTAGGCAGTACTTTTCTTTGCATCCTTGGAGCAGTGATCCGACACCACGTTTATACTTACTTCTCTGCTGTTTCATGAATAAGGCTGACATATTACTGAGTGTGTGTGTATTTTTTTTAGTCTGCTTCATGGCTTTCAAGTTTGTTTGATTCAGCTGCCCCTCAGGCATTTGACGTCTTATAGACACTAAAATATTTTGTGTTGTCTTTCTTCAAATACTATATCACTTCTATATTCTATATAACATTTACTTATGAAGCTCAATGCAATTTAAAAACTGAAAAATTATCAAATTATCAAATATTAATGATAATTATTTGTACTGTTCGTTGATTCGGTGAACATATATTGTATGTACAATAGTTATATAAGGTTATGGAAGAAGAAATATAACTGATTTACTTCCTAGTGGAGTTCATTCTGTGTTTTGAACTAGTAATTTGCTTTGAGCTTTCCCCTCCCCCAACTCTAGTATATTAAGCTTTAAGTTTCTAGAGTTAACGCCATTTCGTTTTTGTTAGTAGAAAATAGGATTTTGAGCAGTAACTTCCTGTTTCTAAGACTTGGTGCCTACTTACTTTAAGTTTAGATGCCAACAAGAAGGAAAATTTAAACTACAGTAAATTACACATTGAACCAGTTTATTTTCTAATTTTAGGTTTCTATTTATGTAGGTCTTGATCAATTCCAGTAATTTAAAATAATAACTACATGCTTATCAAAATATCAGAAATACAGACTTGTCATAGGAAAAGTTCTCATTTTAATGTTCTTTGCAATTGAAAGTCGTTGAAGTGAGTGCAGGTAGGGAGAGTCATGTATATCCAACATACTTAAAGAGAAGATACTTAGCTTTACCTTAGAGAAAATGAAATTAAAGGTAGAATTGTTCTGTAAAGAGAAAATTATCATGGTATAGAAAAACTAGGAGTGAGAAACTAGAACTGTTTTCTGCCCGTTTTTGTTGTTTTCTCCTAGTAAAGCTGGAAATAGAGTCTAGGATTAAGGGAAATACTGAAAACTAGATGAACTAATGAAGTAAACTGGTGAATTTAATTATAAATGAAGCATGTGTGGTGTTATTGAACTTCACTTTTCTCTTAGAGAAATTCATATTATCCTTAGAAGACAGTAAACAGCCGTAGGTAGTTTTTATGTTCCTGCAACATATTGAGGCATTTTCTACTTGAAATATAGGAAAAAGACCACTGGCTGGGCCTTGTAGCTCATGCCTGTAATCCCAGCACTTTGGGAGGCCATGGTGGGGGGACTACTTGAGCCCAGGAGTTCAAGACCAGTCTGGGCAACATAGGGAGGCCCTGTCTCTACAAAACTTTTAAAAAATTAGCTTGGTGTGGTGGTGCATGCCTCTGGTCCCAGCTACTCGGAAGGCCGAGGTGGCAGGATTGCTTGAGCCCAGGAGGTCAAGGCTGCAGTGAGCTATGATGGTGCCACTCTGCTCCAGCCTGGGTGACAGAGGGAGACCCTATCTTATAACAACAACAACAACAAAAAGAATTTGATTGACTTTATCTTGGCACATAAAAACCAGTAACGATGAAAATAAATGTATTTTAGTTCATTCTTAACATAATTTAGTTTTTAATCACAGCTGTGCATAAAGTTTTAGAGTAAACGGAGGATGAATCAGATTTTTGGGATTTAGGGGAATGTAATTTTTGCTACAAAATTGTATACTAGCACAAAATGGCTTCTTTCGCTTTATGATTGAATTTCACAGTGGATCATTTATTATGTCCCTTCACAAAAAATGTTTAGTGGTTTAAAAGTGTACTTTCCCGGGAGCTCTTCCTAATCTTTTGAAGTGAGAGGCTGTTTTGAAATGCCTTGTTGGACTGTTAGTGTTTTTTGGAGCAGTTCTCCAGCATAGCTCACAACATTAACTTTGTGGAATTTCAAGTTAATAGCAAGATTTGCAGTTGTGCACTGTTGATTTGGGTGGTTTTATCTGACAAGACATTTAGGTAATGAGTGAGGCTGGATGGTGAATTTAAACAGTAAGGGATATTTATGAGCTTGGATTAATTTTGAAGATTACTTAGCGGATGTTTTCTTATGAAAATTTTCTTTCGTATGCAACTTCATAACTGCAGGGACTCATTTAACAATACTAAACTTGGGTAAGAGAATCTTGTACTCCTCAAATATTGTTGGTTACTAGAGAGCTAGAAATACATATTTTTTAAATCACAAACCATCTTTTAGTTCATATTATGTGGGGAGAGGAGTATGTGTGTGAAAACGCAGTGTTTAAAACGATTTTAATTGTAAAGGCCGTTCTCTGTAATAATAATAAGGTTCTATCCTAGGTGTAGGATTGGTTTTTTTATAAAATGAATAGTAAACATTGACTTAACTTCACATCTTTATGTTTGGCTTCTATTTGCTGGAGATTTTCTAGAAATGGTATTTCTATTTTCGTTATATGCTTTGTCAAGTTTATTGCTTATTTAAAAATTTGTATATCATTCTTAAACTCACCAATGTCTTTTTAATCTATTTTTATAGTTTTTATGTATATGTAATTACATGTATAGTTATAGTATACATTTATTATTTTTAAGGTGAGAACAGTTTCGACTGCTTCTAGAAAACAATTTAAACAAAACGTGGTTTATTCATATTGAATCTCAATGAAATTTATTGGTCTCACCTATAACTCTACTCGTAGTGTTAGTAAATTGTGTCTCTTGTCTCAATTGTTTAAACTAAGGTAGAAACAGCACTTGGTATTCTCAAGTAGGCTAAAAAGCAAACTTGAGTATTAATATAGTCTTTTAAATACAAAAGAGTGATATACAAAATATAATATTAGTATAGTCCTTTAAATACAAAAGAGTATAATAGAGTGAGACCTTCATGGTCAGACTTGAATTTCAGTTTGTAACCCTACACAATTTATTTAACAATATGTTTACATTACAAATATACAGATACATTTGCATCATATATGTAATGCAGATAATACTTTTTAGAGTTGTTGTAATTGGAGGTAATGTATATACAATGTTCTCAGCACAGTGCCTTGCTCAGACTGGGAGATTACAAAATCATTGTAGAAAGGGGAAGTGTAGAAATTCTGCTGTTTGTTTATTGTGCTATTTGTTTATCATGTAAAGTGTTATTTTCTTAGGCGTGGTGGTTCAAATTCACCAAAGCACTGTAACCTTGTAAGTAAGATAGGAAAGATTTAGTGGAAGAGACAAGGATCTGAAATTTTGCATGTATCTTTTGAAAAACTCTAGTTAAAGGAAGAGGAGATAGCCAAGAGAGATGCTGGTTTGCCAGGTATTTGGATGAGATACTTTTGTAGCAATAACAGGTACCCATCAGCCTGAGACTTGCTAATTGAAACCTCTTTAGATATACTTTCAGAGAAAGTTGAATTCACCTTTTGTAAAAAATCAGGGCTTAGCTGAGCATCATATTTAATATTTGATTGCGTTTCTTGTCCTTATCTCTTGACCTTATCTCTTACCTCTTGAGCTTTAGTTCCTTTATTTAGTGTGTTCAGTTCACCAAGCATTTCCATATGTGAAATTTACAGTTCAGCTTCAAATACTTTCTTAGGTGGGTATTATTTTTCTAATTTTACACGCAGGGAAACAGAGATTACATTATCTTCTCAGATCATATTGATACTAACCTGAAGGAAGAAATAGGACTCAAAAGAAATAGGACTCAAGCCCCTCTTAATGTCTTTATGCAGAGAGCTAAACTCTGCACAGATCCTTTTTCAGGTGAATGCTTACTGTGTTGAGATAAAAGCTTACTATTATGTAAGTACTAAATTTTCAATTCTGAATTCTAATTACTTTTCCTGGCATTTGGGAAGAATTTGATTAAGGATTGTGATTCCTAATAAATATGTAATTATTATTATAAACATTATAGTTGTGAAAAACATGAAATTTTAATACCATTCTAATATTTATATATTTGTTTATTTCCTATTTAACTGCCATTCTCATTCCTCACCTGGCATTATTAAAGAGAACTTAATATTTGCTTTTGCTTCAAAAGTAGGTATTTTTTTGCTAGCCATTTCCTGTCCTAGTATTTTTAGGAACAGCCAAGCCAGTTCAACTCCCCCCTGCCCCGCCTTCCCAGACAAAAGCTTTTTAAAATTGAAACCTGACTTCGGGCTGTTCAAAGAAGAACGTAAGAATTTGATTTGAGTTAAAATGTAATTGGATGACTTCTGCATGTAAGGCATGTACAATGCAGGCTGACACTATTTTTAGCTATGGCAAATGACAGTTTATGATTACCAAATGTAGGCAACTCTTCTTACTGTGCATTGAGCGAGAAGTTTTTATTTTAAAGAAAAGATTTAAGTGTACTGACTTATTTTGAATTAAAATTTTAGTTTGATAAAGATGCTATTACACAAAACACAATCATTTTCCACATTTTTATCTTGGAAACAAATGTTGGCAAGGACTGCAGAGCATTAAATTTTTTCTAAACTACAAGGGTTTGTTAAAATTGATGAGCATTATTTTTAGCAATTCATAAGCATTCCCCCAAAGTTATACATGGAAAAGTACTGCTAGATTCATCTCAGATCTTTGAAAGGATGTTTAATGAACATTTTATATAAGTAAGGTTGAGGCCACAGAATAGGGTTACCTTGTATGATTAACCCTTTATTCTGCAGTATAGGAGACTTGAGGAACCATGAAAAGTTAAACTTTCCTTATATAAACTCTTTGTCTTAATTTTGGTTTTTCAAAAATAAGGAGCTACTAAAGTGATTACCGAGGAATCCAAAATTAGCATTTTGGTGATCTTGTAGTTCTTATTGAAAGGTGTCCTTTATTTTAATTTGAAAATTAAATGTTTGTGTTCTAAAAATAATCTGACTGCTATTCAGACAATGCAGCAAGCATTAATGATGTAGGTAATGGGAATATAAAGATGAAAGGCATTTATCAGTTTTCCAGGGTCTAATAAGGGGAGACAAGCCTGCAAAACAGTGTTTTATTTTTTATAAATTACCTGAAAGCTTTTTTGTTATTTAATAAATGTAGACATCTGAAAATAGTGTAAATAAAATAAATGTTAAGTCTAAAGCATAGAAACATTTTTTAAATACATCAATTAGAATTAGTAACCTGTCATAAGGTATACATTCATTCTAATCAGTCAACAATAATATTGAAAATGTAGTAGTTTTTGGCTTTCTGCTCAGCTCTGGGGATAAAGTTGGGTATTAATACATACATGTTCTTTTATGGAGTTTGCAACCTAGTAGAGAAGTATGTTGAAATGAATGTTTTTTTAAAGTTTTATATCTATTTCCAGGACGATTTTCTTCACCCCCTTCCCAAAAAAGGCCCCCACACCCTTTAGCAGTCACTCCTCTTCCTTCCTTTTTCCCCAGCCCCTGACAACCACTTACCTACTTTCTGTCTCTACAGAATTCATAACTTGCCTATTCAAGGCATTTCATATAAACAGAATCATAAAATATATGGCCTTTTGTGACTGGCTTCTTTGACTTAGCATATGTTTTCAAGATTCATCCAGGTTGTACAGTAGTTTCCCCCTTATTCTTGAGGTATAAGACTCTAAGACCCCTTGCATATGCCCTAGAAACTGCAGATAGGACCGAACCCTGTATATACTGTTTATTCCTGTCTATACATAACTGTGATAAAGTTCAATTTATAAATTAGTTACAGTAAGAAATTAACTTTAACAATAAAATAGAATCATAGTAACAGTATACTATAGTAAAGTTAAATGAATGGTGTCTTTCTCAAAGTATCTCATTGTGCTATACTCACCTACTTTTTAACTGTGGTTGACTGCAGGAAACTAACCAGGGAAAGGGAAAATGCAGGTAAGGAAGGACTACTGCACTTCATTTTGTTTTATGGCCTAATAATATTCTGTTATATGGATATACCTTTTTTTAAAAAAAATCTATTCATCAATTGATAGACATTTGGGTTGTCTGTCTCCTCTGGCTATCCTGAGTAATGCTGCTATGAATATTTGTGTGTTAAATTTTTGTTTGGACACAGGTTTTCTAGTTTCTTGGGTGAAAATTCCTAGGAGTGGAATTGCTAGGTCATAAGGTAACTCTGTATTTAATTTTTTGAGGAACTGCCAAATTGTTTTTCACAGTGACTGAATTTTACATTCCCATCAGCAATGTATGAGGCTTCTAATCTTCGACACTTCTTGTTAACACTTGTTATTGCTCATCTTTTTGATTATATCCATCCTGGGGGGTATGAAGTGGTATCTCATTGTGTTTTGGTTTGCATTGTTGTAATGACTAAATGATGTTGAGTGTTTTTTCATGTGCTTATTGGCCATTTGTGTATCTTCTTTGGAGAAATGTCTATTCAAACCCGTTGTCTATTTTAAATTGTTTTTTACTGTTGTAAAAGTTTTAAAATGTATTCTGAGTACAAGTCTCTTATCAGATCATTGATTTGCAAGTGTTTTCTCTCATTCTGTGTGGTATCTTTCCACTTTCTTTGTGGTGAAAGTTTAATTTTAATGAAGTCCAATTTATCTTTTTTTTTCTTTTGTTGTTTGTGCTTTTGGTGTTATATGTAAGAAATAATTGCCTAATCCAAAGTCATGAAAATGTACACTTTTTTTTTTCTTAAAGAGTTTTCTGGCTGAGTGCCGTGACTCATGCTTATAATCCCAGCACTTTGGAAGGCTGAGGCAGGAGGATTGTTTGAGCCCAGGAAGCTGAGGCTGCCTGCTTTGGCACCACTCCACTCCAGCACGGGCGACAGAGTGAGACCCTGTCTCAACAACAATAACAACAACAAAAAGATAGGAAAGAAAGATAAAAGAGTTTTCTAGTCTAAGCTCTTAACTTTGACTCTTTGAGCCGTTATGAGTTAACTTTTGTATATGATATGGAGTAGAAGAATCCAACGTTATTTGTTTTGCTGTTGGATATCCAGTTGACCATTTGTTTAAAAGACTGTTTTTTTCTCATTGCGTTGCCTTGGCACCCTTGTCAAAGTCAGTTGACCATAAATGTAATGGTTTATTTCTGGGTTATCAGTTGTATTCCACTAATCTACCTGTTTGTTCTTGTGTAACTACTCTACTGTCTTGATCACCATACCTTTTTAGGAAGTTTTGATATAGGGAGGTTCGAGTACTCCAACCTTTGTTGTACTTTTTCAAGTTCTTCTTGATTTTTTTGGATCCCTTATATTTCCATATGAATTTTGCAATTGACTTGTCAATTTTTGCTAAAAGACAGCTAGGAATTTGATGGTGTTTGTATTTTAGATCAATTTGAGGAGTGTTACTGTCTTAATGTCTTTCAATTCATGAACAGGAGTCTTTCCAATTATTTAAGTCTTCAATTTCTTTCGACAATGTGTTATCATTTATAGTTTATATGTCTTAAAATTATTTTCACTGTATTCCTAAGTATCTTATATTTTTCTGTGCTATTATAAATGGAATTATTTAATTCATTTTCAGATTGTATATTGCTGGTGTATAGAAATACAATTTTTGTATATTGATATTGTGTCCTACAGCCATGCTGGACTCTCATTCATTATTTCTAGTAGCTTTTTTGTGGATTGCTTAGCTTTTTTTAAATGTATACAGCAGGCCCTCATATCATTGTTTTGTTCAGTGTTGTTTCGTTACAATGTAGATGAGGAAAAAAAAGCAATTCCTGGCTGGGGCCACTGTCTGTATGGGATTTGTAGGTTCTCCCCATGTCTGCACGGGGTTTTCTCTGGGTACTTTGTGGTTTCTTCCCATATTCTAAAGATGTACACATTAGGTTCATTGGTGTGTGTCAGTTGTCTCAGTATGAGTGTGGGGATGTGTGTATGAGTGTGTCCTGTGATGGAATGTTGTCCTGTCCAGGGTTGGTTCCTGCCTTGCACCCTGAGCTCTCAGGATAGGCTCTGGCCACCTATGACCCAGAACTGGAATAAGCAGGTTGGAAAATGAATGAATGAATGAATGCAGATTATTGTAAAATAAAAACCCGTAAAGTATACAATAATGATGCAAATGCACAACAATCAATGGTGCAGTGTGAAGGCACTGAGTGATCCTGCCATGTTTGCTGTTTTTGAACTGTGTGGTGGCGGTAGGAGGTGCTCCTACCGCAGTGTTTGCTTTGTAAACATTTGTTCCTTGATTTAACCCACTACTGCTACAACCACCATCACTGATTCACCAAAAATTGTGTTTTAAAAAAATCTTCCTTAAATGTATGTATAGCTTACATTATTTCAATGTTTAATAGTAGCAGTGTTTTGAGTCTTTAGATTTTTTTTTTTTTTTTTTTTTTTTTTTTGAGACAGGGTCTTTCTCTCTTGTGCAGGCTGGAGTGCAGCGGTGTGATCTCAGCTTGCTGCAACCACTGCCTCCTGAGTTCAAGCGATTCTCCTGCCTCAGCCTCCCGAGTAGCTGGGATTACAGGCAGCTGCCAACATGCCCGGCTAATTTTTGTATTTTTAGTAGAGACGGGATTTCACCATGTTGACCAGGCTGGTCTCAAACTCCTGACCTCAGGCGATCCGCCTGCCTTGGCCTCCCAAAGCACAGGGGTTACAGGCGTGAGCCACTGCACCCAACCTTTATTTAGAGTATGATGATGTTTTTGTCACCAGAAATATGCCATAGAAACTGAAGTCTTGTTTATGTAAATTAACCTATGGTAAAATTGGTTTTGTTACATGTCATTTCACTTAAAGGCACAGTTTCCAGGAAGCTATCCTCAACATTTAAGTGAGGATTTACTGTATAAGATCATGTTATCTGCAAATAGAGTTTAGTCTCTTCCTTTCCAACATGGGTGCCTTGTATGTCTTTTTCTTGGCCAGTTGCACTGCATAGCACCCCCAGGACAGTGTTGGACCAGAAGTGGCAAGAATGGATGTACTTGTCTTGTTCCTGGTCTTAGGGGGAAAGATGTTTACCATTTAGTTTGAGGTTAGCTGTGGGTTTTTGTAGATGATCTTTATCAGTTTGATAATGTTCCCTTTTGTTCCTGATATGTTAAATGTTTTATCTTGAAAGGGTGTTGGAGTTAGTGAGATGCTTTTTCTGTGAGATGCTTTTTCTGCATCTATTGGGATGATCATGTGGTTTTTGTCCTTTTCCTGTTAATATGGTATATTATGTTGATTGATTTTCGTATGTTGAACCAATCTTGTATTTCTGAGATAAAGGCCACTTGGCCATGGTGTATAATCTTTTTTATATGTTGCTCAATTCAGTTTGCTAGTATTTTGTTGAGGATTATTGCGTCTGGATTCATAAGGGATGTTTATCTGTAGTTTTCCTTTCTTATGATGTCTTTGTCTGATTTGGTATCAGGATTGAACAAACTTCTAAATTAACTAATGAATCTAAATTAATAATTCTCTCGTTGACCATTAGAAGCAACAGTATTTGAATATACTTCTCAGAAGGGATTTTAGTAAAGTTCTATACCTCCCTCCTATTGAGAATCAATTATCTTGGATAAACAATCTTTCAACTTTTTTTTATTAAAACCAATTTGAGGAAACTGTAAGGGACTAGAAATTTTGTTGGCAAACGTCAGTTAAGTCAGCCACACTGTTTGCTAGCAACTAATATTTTTTCATTCTTGCAGCTTCACTAACAATCTCTTCAGCTTCTTTACAGGAAAAGATTGAAATTCTTCTGTACTTTGCACAGTGGGGTTGGTGGCAGTGTAGATTGCCTCTCAGATGTTCCTGTTCTAGGATGTATTCATTTTATCTTATGTGTGACTATCAGTGCCTAGTTGTCTCATTTCTCTTGGCTGTTCTTCCCTTTTTGTTCTTCTCCAGTGCTCTAAAGGGTCTGATGGCTCCACTAGAGCATTCCTAGTGCTTGTTTCAGTGTGTGTTGTGATACCTGCTTTGAGCTACTCTCATGCAGCTGCTTACATATTTTTATGCAGTCTGTGTGGGCTTACGCATGTAATTTTCAGAACTTTTCCATTTATTGAAAAGACCTTGTTCCTAGGAACCATATGACAAGAGGAAAGGAAGTGGTAGGTTAGGGTTTACTGTACTTTCTTAATTTTATTTAAGGTTGTGATCATTGAGTACTGCTGGGCCGTATACATGACTATTCTGGTATCATCAACTTTGGGGACATTGACCTGATTCAACCCAGAACACCAGAATCATCAACTTAAATACTCTAGAATTTTAACTTGTCAGCTGGATCCAAATATTTATTAAGCTAACAGAGAGGGTGTTCTTTTTCCAATAGGAAAGCCTACTGTGAAAAATAACACTCGTAAGATTCTTTAGTAGTACCGAATAGAAACAGAATGGTGTGATTTTTTTCTGATTATAGTCATGATTCATACTTGCCAATAGAGTGGGACCATTTCAGATGGCACAGAAAAGAATAAAGCAGCAAGTAAAACTCATTGATATTCCCGTTATGCAGAGAAAAACACTGCTTAGTGGTTATCCTTTCAGACTTTATATGTTTAATTTCTTAAGTGAGAATATACTGTGAGTCTTTTTGTAACATTTCTGTTTTCATTTGTCATTATGGACATGTTTCTGTGATAATGTAGATCTGTATCACTTTTTTAAATGGCTGTTTAACACTTCTCTTGCATAAATATACCCTAATTTTATTTAATCAGATTCACATGGTTTTTGAAAGTCATTTTTCAACAACTTAATTATAGTTCTCTACTGTGGGAAAGTACTTATCAAATATATTGGAGTAAAGCCCTTTTCTCCGTTTTTGGGTCTAACGGTAGGTGAAATATTCACATTAAAATTTGTCCCTTATTGATTAAACTGTCTTGTTAATTTCACTTAGCCTTTCTTGGCCTTTATGATTCATCTTGCATCTTGTAATTATCTGCCTACGCTTTGCCCATTTGTTATACACACACACGTATAACATTTTGAAGGACTTTAATCAGCTGAGCCTTCAATTTGGCATCATACAACGGAGAGTATGAGTTTTATCTATAGGAATCCTGGGTTCAGATCCATGTTCTGCCACTTATTAATGATGTGATCTCGGTCCAGTCATGTAGGAGCTGGGTTTCACTCTTTCAAGCCTACCTTTCATTAGGTTTATTTGTTTGTTTGTTTAAGAGATGAGGGGTCTCTGTATTTCCCAGTCTGGTCTCAAACTCCTGGCCTCCTACCTCGGCCTCCCACAGAGCTGGAATTACAGGCATAAGCCACTCTGCACAGTGGCTCATTAGGTTTTAATAATTGAAAGAGATAATGTTGTATAGGCTACTGCAGTGTTTGGCATAAGTTTATGTGCTCAGGAAATAAAGAAGGTGTGGAGATTGGAGAATGTAGATCAGCAGTCAAACATCTTATCAGTCTTAAGCGTATCATTTCTCATACTTTTAAAAAGTTTCATACAGTTGCCATAATGATAGAGTTTATAATTGCTTGGAAAATTGTAGGAATATGAATTTGTTATATTCCTAAAGTTTTAATAATGTCTGGTACTTAAGATATTTCTAGGAAGGTTCAAATCAGAAGACTGGTATGAATAAAAATATTTAAGCTTCCTTCTCCCCCAAAAAATCTAGATCTAAAAAGGAAGGAAATATTTTTAAATTATACTGAGCACAGATAATGCCACAGTAGTACAACTTCATTGGTTTGGATCCACTGACAGGGAATTTGAATGCAGTACTAATGTATGTATCTTTGTACTGACTGTAGATCATGTTAATTCCTTAAGGGAAAAGAGAGAAGATTAATGCCCTTTATGAACGATAAAACTGAAGGCCAGAGAGGTTGGAGTCGTATCCAAAATCACAAAATTGCTGAGCTGGTACATGCTAGGATGTGGGTCTCTTAAATCCCAGACCTGATATTTCCTTTTACCATATTCATTTAGGTAGAAATTACAGACTAATTATAAATCATATCTAGTCACTACACCTGTTTAGACAGTAACTCTGTTATATTAGGTTTGATTAGACATTTATGTTGTACAGTACAAACCTCTCAAATCTACAGTCATTGATTTCATGGCCAGGTTTTACTGAGTAGTTTTTAATGATAGTAAAAAATAGCGAGCACATCTGCATTTACTTTAACTTCTCACCAATAGTGATTTTGAAGGTTAATGTTTTTGAGCATTTTGAGAACCACTTTTATAAAGGAGCATTTGTTCATTTGGAAAATAGATTTGAGAGGCTGGGCACGGTGGCTCACACCTGTAATCCCAGCACTTTGAGAGGCTGAGGTGGGCGGATCACGAGGTCAGGAGATCGAGACCATTCTGGGTAACACGGTGAAACCCCGTCTCTAATAAAAATACAAAAAATTAGCCGGGTGTGGTGGCGGGCACCTGTGGTCCCAGCTACTCGGGAGGCTGAGGCAGAAGAATGGCAGGAACCTGGGAGGTGGAGCTTGCAGTGAGCTGAGATCACGCCACTGCACTCCAGCCTGGGCAACAGTGCAAGACTGTCTCAAAAAAAAAAAAAAAGAAAAAGAAAGAAAAGAAAAATAGATTTGAGGTATACCTTACCTGCTGATTCCTTTGGGCTATTAGCTTTTACTTACCCTATAATAGTAAAAACTTAGATAAGGTTTAAAATCCTTTCCAATGTGGTTTATAAAGTAACATGTTTATAGTACGACACAACAGTATAGTTTATTGACTTTAATAATACGTTTGAAATTTTCTTCTTTATATATTTACTATTTAAATAATGTGATTGTGGTGATAATAACAAATAGCCCTGACATTTATTAAGAATTTATTATATGCTATGTACTCTATTAAGTGCTTTACATTAATTATCTTACTAATGAAAAATCTAGTGAATCACATCTCGAGATCATTCCTATTTTTTGACAAATCATTAGCTGTATATATTTATGGGGTACAGTGTGTTTTGACATGTATACAATGTGGTGTGATTAAATCAAGCTAATTAAATTACCACCTTGTTACC
Source organism: Chlorocebus sabaeus (assembly GCF_047675955.1). NCBI lineage: Eukaryota > Metazoa > Chordata > Mammalia > Primates > Cercopithecidae > Chlorocebus > Chlorocebus sabaeus. Next base: position 54,893,432 of record NC_132917.1, on the reverse strand, counting down.
TATTATTTTTGTGGTGAGACATGAAATTTACTCTCAGTTATTCTGAAATATATAGTCTGCTGTTATTGACCGTTGTCACCCTGGGGTGCAGTAAATCTCAACTTTTTTCTCCATTCTATCTAGAAACTTTATGCCTTTTGTTCATTCCTATTTTAATATACGTTTTATAGATGAAGAAATTGAAATATAGAGGACTTTAGTGACTTACCTGAGGTCACATAGCTTGTAAGTTATGCAGTCATTTTTTTTAGTCTCTGTGACCCAACTATAGAACCTAAGTTTTTTGTTTGTGTGTATTAAACCACTGCTGTAGGGCACAAAGGGAGCCTCACAGGAAAGAGTGATCTTACCAAGGGCTGTCTTTATCATCACTTCCCTGTTCTCTCACTGTACCCTCCTAATAATAAAAAAAAGGCATTAATTGCTAGAACCACTGCTAGCAGAAAGGTGCTTACAGTTAGACCTGTACCTTTAGGTTTTCTAGATGCCATTCATTCTTCAAGACCCAGCTTAATTTCCATTTACAGTATTTCACAATCTTTTAACATTTCTTCCAGTTTTTCCCTTTTCTGAGTTCTCATAACAGTGCAGTATTTATTTTATACCTTCATTGACTTGCTTTTACATGTTTTATCTTTCCTAGAATTGTAATGTTGGACAGGACCTTCAAGAATCAGAATGAGTTTTCTCATTCTGCTAAGTTGAGTTACTTGAACAGTATCACCTCATTAAGTGTTTGCTGATTGCCAGAAACCTATTAGCATTGCTCCTATCTCCTTATTCAGTATGACATTATTCATAATGTCCTTTTGACAACCTATAGATAGACCATTTCAAGTTCTTGTCAGTCCTCAGTTATGCTAGTACAATAGTAGAAACTAGTGGAATAACACTGAGCTCATTTAGATGTTTTAGGCAGGGCTGTACCAAACAAGTTGGGGAATATTTGAATAAATAGTTGAAATCAGAGTTTGGAAACAAAGCTCGAAATCATATATAGAATGTTAAATTAATAGCATTCAAGCCATTTAGGTGACTGAAATAAGTGTTTGAATCACTGCTATGTACTGGACACAGTGTTGGGCATTTAAAATATCCTAAACAGTACTCATGATATACTAGCAGCAATTAAGGACTTTGTACTAATATCCAACATTGTGCAGTTCACATACATAGTTTTCCCCACAGAAAGTTACGTACACCTTAGGGGACCTGGGGATCAAAACCAAAGCAGCCCTAAAACTGTGATTTTTCTTCGATGTCACCTCTTCTTGCAAAGAGTATATTTGAGACATCAGGCTATGCTTCCTTGATCCCCTCAGTGGCCCTGTGGCCATATCCAAGAGCAGACATGCTAAGTTGGGCTCTGTCTGACTCATTACTATTAATAAACATTATGTAACAGTGTAGCACATTTACTTTTCTTTTTTCTTTGACCCCAAAATTTTTACAGCATTATATTTATCAACTCTTAGAAGGAAGTAGCTTTTCAGGTAATCTAAAGGCTGTTTTGTCTTTTGCTTTGTAGAAATTTTTCTTTTAATGATACCCAGGTTAAGTTACAATTTTGTTTGTCAAAGAGAGATCTTAAGAGCAGAGTTGTTGCACAAAAAAATCAAATAAAAACCGAGGTGAGTGGATCACGAGGTCGGGAGATCGACACCATCCTGGCTAACATGGTGAAACCCCATCTCTACTAAAAATACAAAAAATTAGCCGGGCATGGTGGCGGGCGCCTGTAGTCCCAGCTACTTGGGAGGCTGAGGCAGGAGAATGGCGTGAACCCAAGAGGCGGAGCTTACAGTGAGCCGAGATCGTGCCACTGCACTCCAGACTGGGTGACAGAGGGGGACTCCATCTGAAAAAAACAAAACGAAACAAAAAGAGCAGAGTTGTAAAGCTCATTCATATGTGTAGTTTTTCTATCTCAGTCTTTTTTGATTTATTTTCTGCATATATTTTGGTGTCACTGAAGTATCTCATTTTAGTGTGTTAATATTTTTTGTTATTGGAATTTATTTATTGAATTATTTGATTATATAGCATGCATTGTATGAGATGAAAAACCCCAAGATGATTTATTTTTTCTTTTTCTTTCTTTTTTTTTTTTTTTTGAGACAGAGTCCTGCTCTGTCGCCCAGTCTGGAGTGCAGTGGTGCAGTCTCGGCTCACTGCAACCCCTGCCTCCCGGATTCAAGCAATTCTCCTGCCTCAGCCTCCCGAGTAGCTGGGATTACGGGCATGCGCCACCATGCCCCACTAAGTTTTGTATTTTTAGTAGAGGTGGGGTTTCGCCATGTTGTCCAGGCTGGTCTGGAATCCCTGACCTCAGGTGATCCACCTGCCTCAGCCTCCCACAGTGCTGGGTTTACCAGCATGAACCGCCACGCCCAGCCCCCAAGATTATTTTAAGTAACTCCTTGTTTTGGATTAGAAGTCTTCTAGGCTTTGGAGACATTTAATCATTGTGTATGGCTAGAATGATTTGGTTATGCAGAAATAAATAACATTTCATGGAGAGGTGTTATACTGATATACAACTAAGAGTGGGTTTAAAATGTGGGTTTTAAAGTTAATGTTTCTTTAACTTAGTGTTTCTTTAACTTTTTAGGTTTGGTTTTACTTTATGTAGTAGTCTTTTTATTTTCATAGATGGAACAAATCCAAATTGATAAAATAATGTTCTAATTTCAGATTTCTTTTTCAATTTTTAGTTGTTGACCTCCTCTACTGGAGAGACATTAAGAAGACTGGAGTGGTGTTTGGTGCCAGCCTATTCCTGCTGCTTTCATTGACAGTATTCAGCATTGTGAGTGTAACAGCCTACATTGCCTTGGCCCTGCTCTCTGTGACCATCAGCTTTAGGATATACAGGGGTGTGATCCAAGCTATCCAGAAATCAGATGAAGGCCACCCATTCAGGTGAGATGTCTGGAAAACAAGGCATGCATTGGCAATAGTGTAAACAGGATTAGCATTAGGACTTCATCTACTGTCTATAGAGTTACAAGCATGCACTTTTTTCTTAAAGATAATTGCAGATATTTGCTTAAGCTATACCAAAAACATCTGCTTTCGAGATTTTCAAAAAGTCATTTCAAAGGCTCATGATGGAGGAGACTGTTTACGTATCATTAAACTAACTCTGCTACTTGTTACGAATGTTTATTAGAGTTAGGCATTGGTTATCTTACTTTAATGAGTGTTGTGTCTTTTTAACATGGGTAGGTTTGGTGAGGGTTATATATTCTTTATTGTTTACTTTTTATGCTGTCTGATAACATCCTTTCTGATATTTCATATCTTTCTAGTAGTATGCTGATATTTTTCTGTTATGCTTTTATTTATGTATTTATCTAGTTTCTTAAGGCATTACTTTTTGATTATTTTTTGGAGAGCTTTATTTCAGCATCTCCTTGTCTCTCAACTATCATCTTCTACCCTTATTTTCACAAGTGTACTATGGCATTATATAGTTGCTATTGAGACACACCTCAGCTTGAGTCTGCCCTCACCTCATACTCTGCATGTTTTTCCTCCTCTTTTTTAATTGACATATAATTCATATACCATAAAACTCATTTGTTTTTAGTATATTCACAGAATTCTACAACCATCACTGTTTTCATCACACAAAAAGAAACTTCCTACTTATTAACAGTTCAACTCCCCAACCAACGCACAACTACCACTAGTTCACCACGTTTTTAAATGAATTTTTTCCCTCAAACTTGTTAATTTCTATCTGTAACACCACTACCATGCTAGTTTTCAGGCTCCTGTTTTGATGTTATGTTTGTTTTATCTCATGTAAAGAAAATCACTAAATATTGTTGAGAAAATCACAAAATTTTGTTCTTTTCCACTGCTTCCTCAGTCTACCAGGAGCCTCTAAAGCAAAGCCATGGCCAAATTCAGTCTGCTGCCTGCTTTTGTAAATAAAGTTTGTTGGAACACAGCCACGCTCATTCATTTAGCTGGTTTCATACTGTAATAGCAGAATTCAGTAGTTGTAACAGAGACCATATGAACATGAAAGCCTAAAATGCTTAACTATCTGGCCCTTTACAGAAAACGTTTGCTGACCCCTAATTGGACTCCATTTGTTACCAGATTGACTTCTAGTTACCTTGGATTACTGCCGTTCTTACAGATGATGTCAGATTAATTTTTCTAGAAGTACCCCTTTTTTTCTAAAGAGAAAAAAAAGGCAGGGGCCCTCTATAGACTGTAGGATGAAGTCCAGATGTCTTTGTCTTGTCTCTCGTTTATTCCTTCTAGAGTTTTGTACCCATGTTCATGCTGCCTTCCTTAGCTCCCTAGATCCCTCAGTCATATTTTTTATTTGGTTCTGAGTTTGATTCAAGACCCAGCTCTTTGGAGGATTTCCTAACCCTGACCCCAAATAATCTGAGAATTCGGTTCCTACTGCATTAAGTATGCCTTTGAAATGTTAATTGTTTTGCATAAGGAGATCATTTTTCTTCAAATAGATTGCAATCATTTAAAAACTATTTCTAACTTGTTAGCTTGAAAGTAGGGGAAACAAAGAAAAAAACTATTTCTGGCAAGGTAAATACCTGTTTGGGCATATGAGTATGTACCTACCTACAACATGATCCAGTTGATATTAATGGGGAAATTAAATGGATTTACATACTTTGAAAGAGGAGACCTACTAAATTATTTTGCTTATTGTAAAGACTGGTGATCTTTCTCTGGCTTTCTCTTTTTGATGAAGTAATGACGTTATACAAGTTTGGGGGTGAGACCAACATTTATTGAATAGCTCTTATATGTCTAACCTTTTATGTACATATTATTAATAAGTTTAAGTTTATGATAATTCTATGAAATAGGTGGTATCACTCCATTTTACAGGGTGGCAGAGAAAAACTTGGAATTCAGTAACTTGAAATTGTAGTTTCAAAATGGCAGAGCCAGCCAGACGTGTTGGCTCATGCCTGTAATACTAGTGCTTTGGGATCCTAAGGCAGAAGGATTGTTTGAAGCCAGGAGTTTGAGACCACCCTGAACAACATAGTGAGACCACCATCCCTACAAAAAATTAAAACTTAGCCAGGTGTGGTGATGCATGCCAGTAGTCCCAGGTATTCAGGCAGCTGCGCTGAGAAAATGGCTAGAACCCAGGAGTTGAAGGCTGCAGTGAGCTGTGATCATGGCACTGTACTCCAGCTTAGGCAATAGAACGAGACTCTTTCTCAAAAAAAAAAAAAAAGGCTGAGTCATATTGTTATCAAGCCACAAATGATAAAGAAGTATGATTTTTAATTAGTTATGCTGAAATATGTAAAAATATTGTCAAGCCAAAACTTCTAAATTTTCTACAGTTCCAATTTTACACATCGATTTTTGAGGTTTTTGGAAAATATTAGTGATTTATTTCCTTCTTAGAAACACTTTATTCATTTTTTAAACTTTCTTCAAAGAGATGGGTCTCACTGTATTGCCCAGGCTAGTCTCGAACTCCTGGGCTCAAGCAATCCTCCTGCCTCAGTGTCCCAAGTAGCCGGGACTACAGGCGTGCACCCCCGTGCCTGGCTAGAAACACTTTTATTCTTAAAGTCCTTTTATAGTCATTATAAAGTAAATTCAGCCAACTACCAGTTTAAGCTTGTTGGACAATTTTTCCTAGTTCCCCTTAATCACTCTAGTAAAGGTGATATTATGTGGTTTGTATCTAATATCTGTGGTTACTGAAAGAGTGATGAACAGTGCTGGCCTTGTATTAATATCACATAAATGTCAGTTGAATTAATGTAAATATCTACAGGATGTCATTGATGGGGAGTGCTGTCTTTGTGCCTTCTGGTTAGGCATCTTGTCTTTAGCAAGAACCAGCAACAGTGGTACAAAGAAGCAGAATTCCAACCAGGGTTATATCAGCCACTTTCTTATATTTCTCAAATTTGGGTAAACAAGTAATTGTTGATTTAAATATCAGTGTGAATCTTTGAGTATTTTTCACTTGATATTAATAATTCGGTTTTTTGTTAATAATTGTCTAACAGTGTATTAGACCATGTATTAGTAAAGATACATTCCTGGTCCATAACAGTTCATACTCAAGTAGGAAAAATATACAAGTATACACGTGTCTATATTTCAGAGCTGAATCCAGTAAATACTATAAGACTAACACAAAAGAAAGCATTGTTAGAATTATACAGGAGTGAGAGATAACATCAGGGTTTTATGAAAGAGATTGTCAGATGAGGCCCCATGGATGAGAGAGATTTGAGATCGGGCTAACTGGCTAAATAAGGCATCACCAGAGGTAAGAGAGCATTGCGGATTGGGAAAACCATATGATTAATAAAGGCTACATTAAGGTTAAAAAATATTTAGTGAATGACTCATTTCTGACTGCAACATAAAGAGTAGTTGGAAGTAAGTTTGGAAAGATTCAGGAGGATGTCCCTGGTTGAAAAGTTGGAGTCATAGAATCACAGAATGTTCGAGCCTGAAGGAACTGAGGAAAGTCTCTCAAATTTACAGAGTTGGAGCACTTACCCAGAGAAGTTAAATGCCTTTTGCAATGTTGTATAGGTAGGTAGTGGCAGGTCTTCTAACTCCTGCCTGAGTTCAGCCTAGACAGCACTATCTAGGATAGCTCACGTAAGGTTAATCTGGCATTGACTGACAGAATGGATTTGGATGCAGGCAGATCAAAGATTTGTTTGGAGAGCGATAGAATATTCCAGCTCATAAATAGTAAGCACTTAAAATAGAGTGATGGCACTGTGAATAAAAACCAGAAAACATATTTGGGGCATGTTGCAGAGGTAAAACTATGGGACACGGAGTTGTCTAAGATGTTATTTCCAGTGTATGAAACTGGCGTCCTCACACATGGGGAGGTTATGAGGACTACTTCCAGCAGATACGAAAGAAGACTCAGCACTTCTGAGTTGGTTGTACTTTGCCAGGATAAAACGGCGTCTTTGAAACAATAATGAAACTGTTCCTTACATTCCTGTGGACTTGGCTTTTTCCCCACTATAGTATTTTTATGTATTTATTTATTACCAATACAATATTTTTAAATTTCACAATTTTAGCCATCTCAGAATGGATTAAAGCATGACGTAACTCTTAGGTTTTGCTAGGATTGCCACTGTGCTTTGGCGGCCACTTTACAATCTTGTTCTTAACACATTGAGCAATTTCCCCTAGAGGTTAGTCTTAGAGAGTTTAGGATTTGGAAATGAAAAAGATCTTTGTTAGGAAAACTTGATGAGACAACATAGTGTCAACTTTAAGGAAAAAAAAAACCCATAGTCATAACTACCATTTATTGAGTGCATCCTTGTGCCCAGTTACATTAGGCACTTTTCTCATTGAATTATCGTGATAATCTCCACTTTATAAATGAGGAAACTAAGTTTAGAGGGAAGAATAACTTTGCAAAATTACCTAGGCAGGTAAGTGGCAGAGCATCAGATTCAAGCCTAGATCAGTCTGGCTTCAAAGTGTATGCTTTTTCTGTGCTAGTCAGCAGACAGTGCATATCAAGGAAATACCCCTTACTGCTGAGTTTTTATATTGCCCTTAATTTGGAAACAGTTGGCTTTCATAGTAGAATATTTTCTTAATTTCTTACAGATATATAATTTCTGATTGACATTTTGGGGAAAATTACTTCAATTAGTGACAATTACAATGTGTTTTGTTTTCTAGGGCATATCTGGAATCTGAAGTTGCTATATCTGAGGAGTTGGTTCAGAAGTACAGTAATTCTGCTCTTGGTCATGTGAACTGCACGATAAAGGAACTCAGGCGCCTCTTCTTAGTTGATGATTTAGTTGATTCTCTGAAGGTAAGTTTATTTTGCCTTTCATTTTTGATATACTCAGAATTTAGTATCAAAAGAGTTGAGTGTAAAATTATATTTTCTATATTCAAGTGAATGATAAAAATTAAATCACATGGCTAGAAACTTGTGTTTTAAAATTCAGAATCCAATCAGATAAGGATGAGTAAGTGCTTTTTTTTTTTTTTTTTTTTTTTTTTGGGTAATACTTAATACAGAGAGTCCTGTTTTCCTTTTTAAAGGAGAATAAGTTATAAATCATATTTTTGGGCCGGGCGCGGTGGCTCACGCCTATAATCCTAGCACTTTGGGAGACCCAGGCGGGCAGATCACCTGAGGTCAGGAGTTCGAGACCAGCCTGACCAACATGGAGAAACCCCGTCTCTACTAAAAATACAAAATTAGCTGGGCATGGTGGCGCATGTCTGTAATCCCAGCTACTCGGGAAACTGAGGCAGGAGAATCTCTTGAACCCGGGAGGCAGAGGTTTTGGTGAGTTGAGATCGCGCCATTGCATTCCAGCCTGGGCAACAAGAGCAAAATTCTGTCTCAAAAAAATTGTTTTGTTTTTTAATATATATATATAAAATCATACTTTTGGAAATCATAAAGATTAAAAGGAAGAGGAAATTAAAGGGAATTTTGACTATAAGCATAAAGATCGTCTAATGCCAGTTTTAATACCAGATGTGATTTATTCATTCTGACTTTGTTTTACAGTCCAGCACTTAGTTTCTTATCTTATATGTGATTCATACATACATGAAAGCTATTTCATATCTTGGACTCTTCTTATTCTAGATAAGATTTAATGTTTTGAAACACCTCAACTGATCTTCAATTGGTCATTATTGGAAGTTTTTCTTTAGTTTGGGATCTTGCTGCATAAGCAGCTGTTAAGAGTCTCACCTTGCAGATAAACTCTCCCAAAGTTCTGACTGACGAAACAGGCACTAAACCAGAGTTGTGTAATTTAATTAAGCCTGAAGCACTGGACTTTGTAGTGCTTTTCTTTTTCATAGAACTTGGCATTTGTGTTTTATATGCTGTTGCCTGTGACTCTGCAGAAAACAGGCAGACTTGTTTCCAATCTAAGCCTGGACAGAAATGTAGTGGTGGTAATTCTCATAATTTTTCATTTTTCATTTCCAAGAGAAATGTTCTAGTTTATATTTATCACACATGCCAAGGATATAGTAGCAATAAGGGGGTGACTGGGCCTTTAGACTCAAAAAAACAATTTCTGAACTGGTCAGAATAGGTGTAAGTGCTTAAAGTGCTTTTATTAAAAAAAAAATGTTTAGCCTTTATAACCTGGTAGTTGATACATTATTTTCAGTTGTTTGCGTCTCTGGGATTACAGGCATGAGCCACCTTGCCCAGCCACATCTCTTATTTTATTTATGACTTGGAACTTAAGTTACTTCCTAATAACATCAAGGGTAAATCATGTAGTTTCCTTTTATTACTTATCTCTTTCATATAGAGTGGTTGCATTTAGTGACTAAATCTGTAGTGATGTTTTAAAATGATCTGATGTCAGTCTGTAAATAAAAAGATTATGGTTATGTTGTTTGGCATGTTTGATTAGTTTCAAAAGAGATAAAGTAAAAATATTTTGGAGCAAATGAAATAGAACCTTGTACATACAGCCTAGAGGAAGCCAGTTCCTATTCATGTGTTATTACCTTCTGTATGTAGCTGACTTTTAGGGTAGAACATGTGTGAAAAGTGATTGAGTAGGAGGTACTGATGCCATTTAAGATGGATGGTTTGTGGATAGGAATTGACTGAGAAGAAACACTGTCTATAGGTAGTAATTCAGAGCTTCAAACGGCAAAGGACCATCTCTGAATTTAAGTCAAAGATTGGTGGGGGAGAGAGGTGACTTCAAAGAAAAGCCTGGTGAGCTTAGGAGAGGAGAGATGGTTGTTGTTTTTATGGATTCAATAAACATGGCAACAGAGATACACCAAAAGTCATCCTCCATGTTTGCACAGTATAGCAGTGAAGGCAGCTATATGTCTACAATTTAACATTTTTCTTGAGAGAAATGTCATTCTTGAATAAATCTATTTATTTAAATTGATGTGTGAATGATGCATTATGCTCTAGTTTTCTGAGTTTGAGTATAAAGTTTCCACTTGTCTTTAATCAAAAGAAAACTTATTCTTTCAGAGAAAATTTTCATCCATACAAAGTCCAACGTGTAGATACTTACGTAGGTGTAGAAATATTTGTCAAAGGCAAGAGGAGAGAAAATATGTTAGGGGCTGATGAGATCTTAAGAAACGTTTTAAATCTCTGTTTTGCACAGGTATTTGAGAATCGAATATGAGGACTTTTTAAAATAAGTTTTGAGAAATAATTTCTTTGTTAAATCTTTTAATTTCTTTCGAAAACTACATTTTTTTATAAAAGCAATTATGTTATTCATGAGGAAGCTAGCATAAATGAGAGAAATCAAACTTGATAAGTTTTCGCGTTGAGTGACTGCTAATTTGAAAGTAACAGAAAGTGACACATGATGAGATAGATTTCCTTCCTGGAACGCTTGTTGTTTCTTAACAACTTGTTGGAAAAAAGGACTTTGATTAAAATTTAATTTCTCCTTAAGGATTAGCAATACTTTTAAAAAGAAAAGCGAAGAAAAACATACTTGATTGGTTTCCCTGTGTTGTGTTTTTAGCAAGCCCAGAGCTCAAGGAAAACGGCTTGGTGACTTCCCCAGATTGCAGTTCATTTAGGACTGCAAATAAATAACAGTTGCTTCATCATGTTAGCACTTAAAGTGAACCTGGCATTTAGATCTCAAATTCTAGAGGCAAATGAATAAGGCAGGGAATGTGTCCTTTTCTCCTCATGAAAGGTGATGGGTATGAAGCCCTTGGTGATTCTGGTGCACACTCTGATCATGTACATGAAAGGTCTTCCTTGATAACCCTTGTGATTTTGCCACACAAGAATTTAGCTAAACGCTTTCTTAATGTCGTTGTATATGAGTAGTACAGATTCCATCTGTTTGTTTCCATTGAATATGAGGGTACTACAGAAATACTGAATACTTCCTTAAAACAGCTTTTATTGAAAAAGGAAGCTGATAAAAAAAATATAACTTCGCCTTTTTATAAACATGCTTGATAGGGATTACCTTTCTAGAGAGACTTCTGTGTATGGCCACACTTATCCCCCACAGTTTTTGTTTATATAGAGAGCATTTTAAAAAGAAAAAGGTTTTCCTGGCCATGCACGGTAGCTCATGCCTGTAATCCCAGTACTTTGGGAGGCCAAGGCGGAAGGATTGCTTGAGGCCAGGAATTTGAGACCAGCCTGGGCAACATTGTGAGACTCTGTTCTATAAAAAGATACTAGAAAATCAGCCAGCCATGGCAGCGCATGCCTGTAGTCCCCGCTACTTGGGAGGCTGAGGCAAGAGGATCTCTTGAGTGAGCCCAGGAGGTGGAGAATGTAGTGAGCCATGATCATACCACTGCATTCCAGCCAGGGTGACAGAGTGAGACCCTGTCTCCTTAAAAAAAAAAAAATTATTAAAATCTTAATCTTAAGTTCCTTAATAGTGGACTGTATTACTTTTTGACTTTTAGCCACAAAAACTGGTAGGGAAAGTTATATTTTCTAGCCCTAAAGCAAGCAAAAAATGTGTTTTTCCAATTCCCATTCTTTTTTTACTTTTTCAGCATAAGGAAAAATGTATTTACCTTGTTTAAAAGGATTTATTTTAATGCCTTTTAGTCAGATTTTAAATTTGTGGGAAGTTTGCTAATAGCCCCAGTCTCTCCAGTTTAGATGAATGTTTTATTTAAATAACAATGAGTTTTTAAAAATTTATAGGAAGCAACTTTTTATTGGAATTACATTGATTTTATATGATTCATAGCTAGGAAAATGGAAACCATCTTAATTTCAGGAAAATGTAGAAATTCTCATTTCTAAATTTTTGTCATTTAGAAAAGATAATTTTATCAAGCTGTGTTTACAAAATAGTTTTTAAACAACAATTTGAAAGAAGTATCTCTATAACTCATTGTCTTCATAAATGCAAGATCTGTTGTGTGCCCTCAAATGTATATCTACATTTTTAGATTCTGGGTCACAATTATCACTAGTTCTTTTTTATTTTTTATTTTTTTTATTAAGATGGAGTCTCACTTTGTCACCTAGGCTGGAGGGCTGTGGTGCGATCTTGGCTCACTGCAGCCTTTGCCTCCCGGGTTCAAGTGATTCTCCTGCTTCAGCCTCCCAAGTAGCTGGGACTACAGGCATCCGCCATCACGTCCAACTAATTTTTGTATTTTTAGTAGAGATGGGGTTTTGCCAAGTTAGCCAGGCTGGTCTCAAACTCCTGACCTCGGGTGATCCGCCTTCCTTGGCCTCCCAAAGTGCTGGTGATTATAGGTGTGAACCACCATGCCCAGCCTACAACTATGACTATTTCTATTTGAAACCATCTTCCTCAGAAATTGAAATTTTAGAGCCACTGTTGCTAGCATGTGAAACCTTTTCCTTGCTTATTGCCTTTTGGAAGGGGCAGTGAAGGACGAGCCTGGCCTTTCAAAATGGGATCAAAGAAATAACCAAACTCCAGGGCTCATTCGTCCTTTTGTAAACGCCAGTGTGAAATGATGGGCATCCGTGTGCCTGGTCCAAGTTTTCTGGTGGTTGACTTTGGTGAATAAAATAAGACATGTTCTGCAGAGTTCTCCTTTTAAATTCTTGTGTAATGTTCCATTTGTTTTGCTCCTTTGCAAATTAACTACAAACTTCTAAGTCCTAGAAAAGATTTCAAGTGTTTATAGAGTGAGCAGCGACCAGTTTTCTAGTCAAATAGTATGGCAAAAATCACTGTTTTAAACATCTGTGGCATGAAACCGTAAACCCTCCCTACCCCCACTTCCCACCCCCAAAAATGAAAGAAAAGCATATGACAGTGCCTACTGGGCTCAGCTTTTGGGCTAATTGAATATGCCTCTGAGTCTTCTTAGCGGGTTCCTGTCTTTTGAAACCTCAAATCCCAAAAAGCTGTCTAATAATTTTACTTTTGAAGGGACTAAGACCAGGTATTTTCAGCAGAGGGTCTTACTTTCCTGTAATTGAGGCAACTATAGTGCTCCAGAATACAATCTTAAATCTGAAAGTGAGGGGAAGCAAAAAAAAAAAAAAACGGCCTGAGCTCCAGAAATAGCTGACCCAAAAGAACACAAAATCTAGCTCTCACGCTCATAGATAGGCAGCTGTTAACATTCACATTTTGACAGCTTCCTTTCAGGTTCCTTGAGCTCTCAGAAAAATTAGAAGGAAATGGTCTGGGGATGTAGAGACAGTCCAGACAATACCAACTAATGAATGAATCTGAAGGAGACAGAAGGGCAAGTAGAGTTTAGAGTTTGAGAATGCAGAAAAGTTTTGAAATGGTCAGAACTGCCGGAGTAATTTCTGAGATCTTATTAAGCACTCTCCCACCATTTGCCTTAAAGATGTCCCCTTTCCCTAAATTGAAACATCAGAAATCTGCAGAGCTTTTTCACCAGGTGTGTGATACACAGTGAATTTAATTCTCTTATTGCCCAGAAAGAAAGATAAACCAGACATGGCCCTTACCCCTTTTCAGTAAGTATTTGTTAGATCTTCATTACATTTTGGGCCTCCTTCCTCCAGTCTCCTTACTGTGCAAAAGAGGGATAAACTTTGACCTCTTCAGTTAATAAGTATTGGCTATAATGTTGCAAAGTATTTGCCATGGAAGCTCATGGAATTTCTAAGTCCAAAATGAGAGCAGCCTGTTTGCTTCTTTAAAGTGGTGTTTATTGACCTTCTTCCTGCCGTGTTACAAATCCATCATTTGTGGTGGATTCCCATTAATAATGGTTACTCTCTAGGTTAGTTCTCGCTGCCACCCATTTCTCTCTTGATGGTGTGTCCCTGGATACACTTACCTGCTATTTTTGTTTTGGGCCCCCGAAGTTTCCATTTTCTCAACATAGCTGCAACATTTAAAAATTAAGTGATAGCACACAAAAGTGTCCATTTCTGGCAACACTGGCCTGGAGTATTTGCATGGTGACAGCATATGGAGCAGGGCTGTTGTAAGTACCCCTTTGAGAGGAAGAATGCATATCACTGTGTGCCTCAGTTCTCTCCCAGCCCCTCACATACATGTGTGTCACCTGTCTGGCCCTAAGGACATTTGAGACCTCCCTCTGTTCTTCTCTTTGCCTCGGAATAGCCTGGCTTTTAGGAAGTGTTCTCAAAGAGGCAAGTGACATATGAGCCCCTTCAGTGGCTCAGGTGTGAAGTCTTGGGCTTCTCTCCTATGGACTTGGAGTGAAGCCTTGTCAGTGACTGTAATGACCAAATGAGGACTTACTTTAGTTTGTGTTTGTTACTATCTTCTGTCATGTTAAGGGCATCTTTGTTGCTAAAGCAATTTCTTCTAAAATGTGGAAGGTCAACACTTTTCCCTTTACACTTGTGGACAGTGATGGATAAAAATAACTCCCTTGCTCTATAGTAAACTTGCTCAAGTGCAAAACTTATATTTAGCTTCAGCAATAGGAGTCTGTAAAACTGTGTGAGAGAAAAGCCTTACTAACTGAAGTCATCCTTCAAACCTTTCTACCAGGGGTTCCAATAGCAATTGCTAAGAATAGGACAGCTTAATTTTTTTTTTTCAATTGACAGATATTAAGAATGCCTGATATTTACTGACTTGAACATTAGTTAAATTCAGTTAGGGTGACCAGAGTGTTGCTATTTGTAGAATTGTTGCTTTGTAGAGTCATCCAAGGTGTCTTCCTAAGGTGTAACAAGTATGCTTACTAATGTTTGACTCCTTAATGCTCAGTAAGCATTCAGTCAGAGTTCGTTTAATACATGGAGAAAGATAAGCTTTAGATCAAGGGTTAGCAAACCACTGCTTGTTTGGGCCATGGCCTGTTTTTGTATAGTGTGGGAGCTAAGAGTGGGTGGTGTACATTTTTAAAGGGTTATAAGATAACAACAAAGAATAATATGAGATACAAACCCTATGTGGCCCATAAAACCTGAAATTTTACTGTAGCTCTTCACAGAGAAAGTTTGCTGTTCCCTGCTTTAGATAATGGGGGTGCTCTACTACTCCCCTTTTCATTTATACTGTTATGTAAGACTAAATAATCACTGTAGATGGTGGCATCATGTTGTTTACCTATGAAATAGGTCAGAGTGATTGCCAGACATATACATGAAGGCCTTGAATTAGAAAGCAAAGGAACTGATGATGACCAGTGTTTAACAAAATTCAGACTAACTTTGTACCTGATCCTTCAAAGGCTGGAGGTGGTATTTTTGGTACCTGAAACATAATTTCCCAGATAAGTACTCTTTGCCCAATTATTATCAGCTGTCTGAGATATTAATGTGTGAATTATTCAGCTCATATATCTTCAAGCACTCAACTGGTTAGTACTTTGAAATCAATTTTAATAGACAATTATCATATTACCGTTCTAGTCTTCCCATTTAAAAGCTAAATGCTGGCCAGGCGCGGTGGCTCAAGCCTGTAATCCTAGCACTTTGGGAGGCCGAGACGGGCGGATCACGAAGTCAGGAGATCGAGATCATCCTGGCTAACACGGTGAAACCCCGTCTCTACTAAAAAATACAAAAAACTAGCCGGGAGAGGTGGCGGGTGCCTGTAGTCCCAGCTACTCGGGAGGCTGAGGCAGGAGAATGGCGTAAACCTGGGAGGCGGAGCTTGCAGTGAGCTGAGATCTGGCCACTGCACTCCAGCCTGGGCGACAGAGCGAGACTCCGTCTCAAAAAAAAAAAAAAAAAAAAAAAAGCTAAATGCTGTTAGTGCTGGAGGGGTAAGATGTACCCTTGGTATATTTTCTCATCTCAGCAGAATCAACTACTTGGTAGTGTAGTCCAGAGAAAATGGGTCAAATCTACTATTTTAGGATTCTGAAATTCGTAATTGAGACTGGTGACTTAAAAGTGAGCTGTTCATGGTACTTTACCCAGTCTTCAAGTTGTATGCCTCTGTAGGTTGGCATTTAGATGGGATGCTTTTGAAAGCATAATTAAGAAACGTTACTTGAATTTTATTTATAATGGGCTGTTATTTTCTTATAGTTTGCAGTGTTGATGTGGGTATTTACCTATGTTGGTGCCTTGTTTAATGGTCTGACGCTACTGATTTTGGGTAAGTCTACAAAGCCATTGGGATGAAAAATTGCTGGAAAAAAGATTGTGTGCCAGGAGAGCTTAGACATTTTAGTGGGGAATATTCTCACTGTATGAAAAGTAGAGGATGAAAGTTTGGGCCGGGCGCGGTAGCTCACGCCTGTAATCCCAGCACTTTGGGAGGCCGAGGTGGGTGAATCACCCGAGGCCAGGAGTTTGAGACCAGCCTGGCTAACATGGTGAAACCCCATTTCTACTAAAATTACAAAAAAATTAGCCGGGCGTGGTGGCGTGCGCCTGTAAGCCCAGCTACTCAGGAGGCTGAGGCAGGAGAATCACTTGAGCCCAAGAGGCGGAGGTTGCAGTGAGCCGAGATCGCGCCATTGCACTTCAGCTTGGGCAACAAGAGTGAAACTCCATCTCAAAAAAAAAAAAAAAAAATGTTTGAGGTTGTATTCTCTTTAAATAAGTTGGTGATACTGCTTCCCAGTTTATTGAAATGCTACCTTAGGTGCTGAAGACTGCTCCTACTAACAGTGACAGACCAGATAAAGGGTGGCCTTATATGATGGTGCAGTCATCAATCTTACCAGGAATACCTGTATTTTATGAAACCTGTGATATGAATGAAGCTAGGAATGGTTCCTGGCTCTAATGAATAACTAACTGCAGCCTCACACCGTTCATTCACTCCTGGAGTGGCTCCTCAACAGCAGGTGCAGCCAGAGATCCTTATGTTCGTATTCATTCATTAGCAACACTGCTTGGTTATCTTGAGGTGCCAGTTTCATAGTTTTTTGAGTGTTTATTTCTCCCAAATCATTCCAGTCTTTTTGAAAAGTTGTATATTTCCCTTTTCAGCTCTCATTTCACTCTTCAGTGTTCCTGTTATTTATGAACGGCATCAGGTAATTTCCTAACTGCTGACTTCAGAATAGAGCGCCCACTCTATTACATGGGATTTATGAATGTATTAGTGCCCATTTTCAATGTCTTATAAAAATGAGAAATGTGATAGTTTCTTAAGCCTTTAGTTTGACACATAGTAGTGGTTAATAAGATTCTTTAGCAATGGTAATTCATAATTCCTTTATACCTCTCTTTCAGGCACAGATAGATCATTATCTAGGACTTGCAAATAAGAATGTTAAAGATGCTATGGCTAAGTAAGTATTTAAAAATCTGCAGTGTTTTTACTAGGATAAGGTATGCTGGATTATGAGAACAGTATTTTCATATTGCAGGCATAATGAGTAACGAATCTCTGTCAGACCTCAAGTGTGACTTCAGAGTTGCCAAAAAAAAATTGTTTTTCTAACAACATTTGGACCATTCATTTCTGGGTTTATTATGTGTTTAAGGCTTTGTTTAAATCTAATTCATGAGGCCAAGGTGGCAAAATTACAGTGTAGAATTAGGCAGCTTCAAGGATTTCATTTCTTGTGTTAGCTGAATAACATACAAGTGGTTCTTGGAAGATGGTATGTTAAGCAGCAGCAAACAAAACTGATATTTACATTGACTTTTTCATTTTCAGAATCCAAGCGAAAATCCCTGGATTGAAGCGCAAAGCTGAATGAAAACACCCAAAATAATTACTAGGAGTTCATCTTTAAAGGGGGTATTCATTTGAGTATACGGGGGAGGGTCAGGGAAGTACGAACCTTGACATTGCAGTGCAGTTTCACAGATCGTTGTTAGATCTTTATTTTTAGCCATGCACTGTTGTGAGGGAAAATTACCTGTCTTGACTGCCATGTGTTCATCATCTAAGTATTGTAAGCTGCTATGTATGGATTTAAACCGTAATCATATCTTTTTCCTATCTGAGGCACTGGTGGAATAAAAACCTGTATATTTTACTTTGTTGCAGGTAGTCTTGCTGCATCTTGGCAAGTTGCAGAGATGGTGGAGTTAGAAAAAAAAGCCCTTTTCAGTTTGTGCACTGTGTATGGTCCGTGTAGATTGATGCAGATTTTCTGAAATGAAATGTTTAGACGAGATCATAACAGTAAAGCAGGAATGGAAAATCTTGCTTTTCTGGTATGTTCTAGGTGTATTGTGACTTTTACTGTTATATTAATTGCCAATATAAGTAAATATAGATTATGTATATATAGTGTTTCACAAAGCTTAGACCTTTACCTTCCAGCCACCCCACAGTGCTTGGTATTTCAGAGTCATTGGTTATACATGTATAGTTCCAAAGCACATAAGCTAGAAAAAGAAAATACATTTCTAGGAGCACTACCATCTGTTTTCAACATGAAATGCCACACACATAGAACTCCAACATAAATTTCATTGCACAGACTTCCTGTAGTTAATTTTGTCACAAACTCAACTCTATGGACTGAATCTAATGCTTCCAAAAATGTTGTTTGCAAATATCAAACATTGTTATGCAAGAAATTACAAAATGAAGATTTATACCATTGTGGTTTAAGCTGTACTGAACTAAATCTGTGGAATGCATTGTGAACTGTAAAAGCAAAGTATCAATAAAGCTTATAGACTTAAAATGTACTTTGGTATTTTCATTTCATGAAACGAAACTGCAGATTAAAAATGCACATAGTGGGTAGACTTTGCTTCAACCAGTGAATGGTAGCTTGTGCTTTTAGAAAAGTTTTTTCAGCTGATGGTGCAGCTGTTTACTTGGGAAACAAAAGTCAACAAATGTGTTTACATAATCAAATAAATTTATTTGACACATAAAATGTTTAAGTGATGTGTTTTATACTTTGAAAATAAATTCATGCACCGATATTTTAACGTATATCATACAGTGCAGGATTTATGAACATACATAAAATCATACCATATAAACGTTTACAAATAAGTTTTTCATGACACACGGACACTATTGCTCTTTAAATATGGTTGTACATTTCATAACTAATCGATTTATTGTTCTTCCACGTGGTTATTTCAATGCAAGATCCGATCAGCATGAAGAGTCTAGTACAATATAGGCAGACATGGTTATCACTCAGCATCACCAGTCACATGGTTACAGAAAACAGAATTGGGACTGCATAGGGACTCTACTGTGGGCCCAACAACGTATTCGTGGATTGATGTAAGGCATTAGTAAATTGGCATATAAAAATAGCTTAATGAGTGATCTAATCCATTTAGAATGCTGAAGCACTTCTGTGGTAAATGTTTGTTAGTCTATTCTTTAACTGAAAATGCTTCATTTTACCTTTTCTCTAAACTGACAAATGCAAGTAGCCAGTAAATGTAGATCTCGAATTTGTGTTCACTGAACGGAAGGACTAATAGGCGTCTATGTGCTCAGAACGACCAATCCCTCACCAGCTCTCCTTTCAGTGAGCACTGTCGGCCACATCCTGTAGTTACTGGTCAGCTACATGGAAAGTGTGACTGAGGGCCGTACGGATGGCTTCCGGTAAAGATTGTCCAAGTCATATTCTGTCATACAACCAACTCCAAGGAACTCTAACTCACTTTATAATTTTGATTTACCAGCTATTCCTTGGGTTTACAATTTGTTCTGCAGGTAATTTTTTTAGAATCTGGACTTGACCTACATAGTTCATCTGAAGCAATCAATGGAGTCACCTCAACTCCACTCAGGGTGGTACAATAAGGTGCAGCCTTGGGTTACCCCATTTATCTTAAGATTTAACGAGATAAGTCAGCTCATTCTCCTGGACCTTCCAGAGCCTTTTTTCCCTTCCATTTTATAGTAGAACTTTGTTTAATTTGAATTCTATTTTGGATTTTGTGGGTTTGGCACGAAACACAATGAAAACCCATGATTCTACCCCGTCCCGAACTTCAGTTCCTTTGCTGCTCACCTTCCCATAAGCAGGTAACTGACGTCTTTCATTTAGGAAGCCTTGGCATGAACACAGGACAAGGGTGACATGCTGAATCTGCTAAGGGTCCTGCAGCCCTCCTCAGCTGTGAAGTTTTAGCACCATATGGAGAAAGGAGAAATTGGTGGGAGGTGAGACAGCAGCCCACACAACTGGAAACTTTCAAAGGCACTTAATGGATATAAAACTCTGCAAATGAAACATTAAAAAATTAAGTTTCTCAACTCCTTTATACATGGCTCATTTGGTTTTGAAAGCTAAATTGGAGAACAGAGGCTAGTGATACTTCTAGTACTTCGGTGCATCTAACTTAGGCTGTCTTGTTCAACTTATTTGTAAAAATGAACATTCTTGAAGTGTATAGAAACAATAGCAAAACATCTTTGTAAAAGTTTTGATGCAAATTAAAAGCTACATATTGGTTTAGGGTAACCGAGGCTTCAAAATTTGTCAGCGGGCTACATTATCAGATAGGAGTTCTTTGTCAATGTAGTTAGTATGTATAGTGTTTAGTCTCAGGAACAGAGGCAAGCAGTCTTAACATTTTACAACTTGACCTTCCTTCGTGGCATCACAGTTTTGGAGAGTCCAGATATGGGAGCAGCTGTGTAACTTCCGCAGCATTTTGAGCTTGTGCGTCCGGGGCAGCATGGTAGGCATTTCCCAACGGCTGGTGGCAAGGAGGCACCTCAGCGTGGCCTCTGCAGTTGCTGGCTGGTAGCAGCAGCAGCAATAACATAAGAGGCTTCTGGCATTTACAGACATCGCCACACAAATACACTGAAAAGGCAGACCAAACAGTCATTTTGCATAGCTGGACGTCATACTTGTGTCAAGTGGCAAAAAACAATCTTGCCAAGTGCTCAAAAGTCAAGCTCAGGTGACGTACTGAACATTTTGACTTCAAAAGGTAAACCAGGGATCTTGCCACCAAATTAAGATCTATTGCTTTTTTTTTTTTTTTTAAAGGTCTGTTTTTTCAATTGAGTTCTGTTTGGTTCTTTCAGCAGTTTGAATGTCTGTGCTGAATGTTGGTCCGTGAGGACTTTTGGCACTTTGATATCACACTCTCTCCTGGTACTACTGAAAAGGTTTATCAACTCCACTTGAGTCAGAGAGCCCTTTCGAGTGTTTAGCACAGAGCCAGGGGTCACAGCATGCTCCTGTGCCTACAAAGGCCTATAAGCCCTGCATGGTTAAGGTCACTTCTAAGTCTTTTATATTAAAACAAGTCTGTATCCCCTGCATTGGGGTGACCAGTTCATTTATGTCTCTTACTCCTAGCTTGTTGATAGTTTGGTTGGTGCTGCTTTGAATGGGTGTCTGCACTTCGCAGGGAGCTGCTGTCAGTCCTATCTCAAGGGCTATAAGTGCCAGAAGTAGCCAGCACAGCAGGCTGGAGATGGGTGCTCCCAGGCAGGCCATCAGAAATATGCAGTGCTTTTGAGTGGGAAGTGGGACGAAATTCTTTATAGGTGCCTTTCTTACAACCTAACTCAGACCACTAGGAAGTATCAGAATGCATGTATTTCTTCTTTATCCCCTCAAGAGTTTTGCTTGGGCTGAATAGAACCCAGTATTCCTGCTACAATGAAGCTCATCAGAAATGGGGAAGCTGAGTGAGTTAGAATGACCTAGTCCTGTTCCTCTATACTATAAATAAATAAATTCCCAACACTGGTGATCAGCTGGGAGTTCTATGGATGAATTTCCATTCTAACCTGATTGTGCACAACAGCCTGTGGGCTGCCAAGAGCTCCTACTCCAATCAGCCGTCTCAGGTCTCAGCCACCTGTCCCTGTCCCCCAGCAGTGCCCAGAGTAGCTATCACATGCCCACGCCATCCCAGGACAGCTCCAGTCACAACCATTGGGTTGACAGTCACCAAAGAGTAAATGCCTTATCTCGGAAAGTACTTGCCTTCATGAGGACTCATGGGATTACCTGTTTATTAGCCCAACCTTAGCCCTCCTCATGCCCCTGGGTGAGGCTGACTCACAGCACGCCTGAGATGGGGAGGGAGAGCTGGCCAGGCCTGGGGAGTAAGAACTGGGTCAGCTAGGTTAGTACCTGCAGTCGTCTCCTCCAGTGCTGACCACATACTTGTCATCATAAGAGAAACGGATGTTCGTCACGTGAGCTGAGTGACCAAAGTATCGCTTATGTTTGGCCTGTGAGCAAAAGTGAATGGAGATGGTTAAGAGACCCTGGCTCCTCTCAGCAACCACAGGCTACTTCCAGCACTCAAATCCCCTGTCCCAGAACCAACCTTCACTGGGGACTCCCATTTGGTCTGGACTCATCTATTAGCCAGCCTTTGGCTGACTTTCCTGCCTCTCATCCTTGCCCCACTTCTGGCCATTTTATCCACCCTCCATCCTCCCTTCTGGCTTCCAGGACTGCCCCTCCAGGAGGTGAAAAAGTCATTGCCATATTTCCACAGTACTGGGACAGGGTTTCTCTGTGTCTCCCAGAGGTTCATCTAGATGTGGCCCCTATCTCTTGCAGACGGCAAAACAGAGAACCTGCAGAAAGGTTACTCTGAGGAAGACTCACAAATTTCTCTGTGCACGGAAAATCAAAGAGCTTCACCAGCCCAAAGTCATCTCCTGTGACAATGTTCAGGCCAGCGTGGGTCACACATGCGCAGTTGACATCAGCTTTGTCTGCATTTCGTGGCCAGATTCCAATGACTTCATCTCCCAGGACACTGTTCCAACAGAAAGAAGGGTTAGAAGGAAGTCACGTGCAAAGGTTTCTTGCAGTCAGTCATCACCTCCCAGGGAAAAGGAAGAGAGGGATGTTTAACATCAGGGGTCCCCAAAAGCCAGGCCGCGGACCGGGACTGGTACATGGCCTGTTAGGAACCGGCCGCAGGGCAGGAAGTGAGCAGTGGTGGCTCCACCTCCTGTCAGATCTGCCGTCTCATTAGAGTCTCATAGGAACCGCGAACCCTAGTGTGAACTGAGCATGCGAGGGATCTAGGTTGCAAGCTCCTCGAGGTGGAACAGTTTCATCCTGAAACCCCACCACCGACTTGGTCTCTGGAAAAAATTGTACTCCATGAAACTGGTCCCTGGTGCTATTTTATGTAATTCCGTACAGCCATGTGGCCCTCCTGGCATGAAAGCATCTGTCTTCTTCCCCTCTGTACATTTGTGCCAGCTCTTACTGTTCCCCCTCTGCCTCAGTCCCCTACACTCCAAAAACAAAAGTTACCCCCATCTTTGATTCTCTCCCTGTTCCCTGTGGTCCCCTTGAATATGTGTGTGTTGGGGAGAACAGCAGGGGTTCCTTTCAACTCACAGGCTAAATGGCCTCTTTTCCCATGAATTAGCCATTGTTTCTCATCCTGCTAAGCAGGGGTCTGGCCCTCCCACTCCCTTCCCCTGGTGATTGGAGACCTCACTGTGCACTAGGATTGGCCAAGAGACAGCAGATGGTTTCCTGTTGAACTTGCTGGAAGGGGTTGGAGACTTGTAGGAGAAATTACACAAAAAGAGGGACTTTGCATTTCAAAAACCTAGGTCAGATCAAAGCCAGTGTCTTACACTACTAGTGCCAAGAAGCCTCCCACCCTCACCCCCAAAAGAAAAGACAACTCCATTTCTCAGCTTCTCCAGATCCTGCACAAACTTGGAGGCTGAGCCTGAGACAAGAGACTCTCTTGTGACCTTTTCCTCAGGTTTTTTCTTCCAGTCAGTCACCTTGTCCAGGAGGCCCAGGTGATCTTCTCAATGACCATGGCTTCAGTTACCTGCTTCCCCAGGGGGACCTCATGCACCTGGCGCTTATAGGCACCTGTTGACACCTGTAGGTAGAAGAGAAGCCATGTTCATCAACGTTCTTTCTCAGTTCCACAGACTGCCTTTGGGTGCACTGTTTCCCGGAACACTGGCCCAGCCTCTACATCCCGAGGGCTTTTCTCCAAACCCAAGCTCAGCTCCAGGCTGCAAAGCCTATGGCCAGCCCACGGCAACACCAGCAGGCCATTTCCCCATCTTTCTTCTCATCCATTTTCTTGCTATTTTCCAGAGTCCTAAGGCAGCGATTCTCTTGAGTGTGGTTCCCGACCAGCAACCTCAGCTGCATCTAGAAACCTGTTAGAAATGCAAATTATTGGGCCCCACCCCAAACCTACCCAGACACTGAAAGGGTGGGGCCCAGCAATGCTGGCTGTAACAAAGTTGCCAGGTGTTTCTGATACACAGCAATCCCAGTTCTCAGGAAACCAAGAACCTTTGGTACAGAGGTAAGGCAGGTTTCTCACACCAGCAGCTGATACAGGGGATCTCTGAGGTGTCTAGAACCTGACCCTTGGTGCTCTGGGAATCTTCCAAGGGAAACAGACCACTTTTCCTACCATCAAGGACAGTTGCAGTGAATGGCTGCTGCCTTCCTCTTCAGCCTCCTCTGTCCCTGCAGTGCTTCTCCTGGAATGAGCTGGGAAGCTGAGCTCTTTCCTGCCTCGGGCCTTTCATGCAGATGGACTGGAACAGTGTTCCCACCTCTCTGCTGGCTAACGCCTACACACCCTGCAGACCTCAGCTGAAATATCGCTTGCTGAGAGGAAGTGCATCTAAATTCAGCACCTTGTTACATGCTCCCCAGAATGCTGTACTTTTCCTTCTTGGCACATAATCACAGTTTGTAATTGTATTTATATTTTGTGATTGTTCAGTGCTTGTCTTCTCTGTTACAGAGCAAGCTCCAGGAAACAGGGACTGAAACTGCCTTTGCAAAATTATGACTGAGACAGTGAAAGAGATCTAACTTAACTGGCTCCATCTTGCTTCCAACCTACAAGCTGTCCTTGTTCATTCCTGGACTTAGGCTGAACTATGGGAGAGTTCATAGTTTATGGTTTAAACAAAGATGGTAGTAGCCCTTTCCCAAAGCAGACCTCCTTGCCTGGGAACTAGATTGCCTTTGTAGGACTAACAGCCAAAAGATTAGAAATTATGGTTTAGGAGTCATGCAGCTGGAGGCTACAAGATTCTGACCCTCAAACTGCTCGTAAATTCAGTGCTTGAGACATTTTGCAGACCCTGCACTTGATGGATCAGCTGGCCCCACCCAGATCAATAAAGTGGCTCATCTGATTTTGTGGCCCCCCACCCAGGAACTGACTCAGTGCAGGAAGACAGCTCCAACTCCCTATGATTTTGTCTCTGACCAATCAGCACTCCAGGTTCACTGGCTTCCACCCACCCACCAAATTTTTCTTAAAAACTCCGCTCCCCAAATGGTCAGGGAGACCAACTTGAGTAATAAAACTCCGGTCTCCCGCACAGCCAGCTCTGCGTGAATTACTCTTTCTCTATTGCAATTCCCCTGTCTTGAGAAATTGGCTCTGTCTAGGCAGTGGGCAAGGTGAACCCCTTGGATGGTTACCGGACCAGTCTCCTTTTGTCCATCTAAAAGTCTAGCATAGTGCCCGGTTCAGCAAATAGTTCAATGAATAAATACATCCTCTCTCCTTTTGCAGTGAATATCCAGCTCCAGGCCAGCTCACAAACGCAGATTTGTTGAGTGCTGGAGAAATCATTCTGTTTTCAGGGGTCAGTCCCAGCAGTGGACCCCTCTCCCTCCCTTCCACTGGTCAGCTGCCCTGGGACCCAGGGATGAGCTTTCACTCCAGGCCCACTGGCTGGAGTCCAGGGCCCACATATGGAGGGGCCATTCTACCCAGTAGAGTTTGGAAATTACATGAATAAATACCAGAAGTGGCACAAGGCTTAGGTGTACCCCAGAAAACTAGAAATCAGGAAACTCTGAAAAGGAGGTGGTGTCAGGCCTCTAAGCCCAAGCTAAGCCATCATATCCCCAATGATCTGCACATACACATCCAGATGGCCTGAAGCAACTGAAGATCCACAGAAGTGAAAATAGCCTTAAGCGATGACATTCCACCATTGTGATTTGTTTCTGCCCCACCCTAACTGATCAATGTACTTTGTAATCTCCTCCACCCTTAAAATGGTTCTTTATAATCTCCCCCACCCTTAAGAAGGTTCTTTATAATTCTCCCCACCCTTGAGAATGTACTTTGTGAGATCCACCCCTACCCCTAAAACATTGCTCTTAACCCCACCACCTATCCCCAAACCTGTAAGAACTAATGATAATCCACCACCCTTTGCTGACTCTCTTTTCGGACTCAGTCCACCTGCACCCAGGTGAAATAAACAGCCATGTTGCTCACACAAAGCCTGTTTGATGGTTTCTTCAGGCAGACACGTGAGACAGTGAGGGGCAAATTAAAGATGATTAGGGCTTGTGTTTCCTGCTTTTCTCACTCTTCACTATTTTAAATTCTCTAAGTCTCTGTTTCTACATTTACAAAACATGAAAAAAGTAACTACTTAAGGAGTTCTGGTGAAGAGTGAGCACATTGCCTGGCACACAGTAAGGACTCGATTAATATAGGCCATTGTTATTATTGCTGTTATTATTGGTTGCCCCAGATATCAGTAAACCCCAAGCATACCTGAATGTATTTGCCATCCGCAGAAAAATCCATCTGAATGACAAAGCTTGGAATATCTTTGCAGTAGCCAATGCGGTTCAGATTTGTGCCCTGAGTGAGGTCATAGAAGTCAACTGTGTGTTCAGAAGAACCAACGGCTAAGAATCGGTTGTCTGGGCTGATTCTAGAAAAAGCAATCCAAGAGCAGGGTCCATGAGGAGGGCTGTTTGGGGCTGGTCAGGCATGAAGGCTGCTCTGACAGGCCTTCCAGGCCCAAAGGCAACGAGAGCTGCCTTGTGACTCACATGTGGTCACCTCTCCTGGCATTCTATAGAATTCAACAATTTATCTGGATCGAATCCCCGGGAAATATGGTAGAATGACATTTACAAGTAATTTTAACCACACTTATATGGAAATTAGCAAAGCCTTGTCTGAGAGCGAGCGTGGGAGAAGGTATTCTTTCATAGGTGACTTGTTGAAAGTGACTCTCTCACAGCTGAATTCTTTATTCCAGCCGTGGCTGGAATGGGAACCACTGGTAAGCAGAATGCTTGCCTTTCTCCTCCACGCCCAGACCACCCACTTAGGTACCTGATATCTTGGATAGCAGATTTCCGGTCTCTTTTTTTCCCCCAAACTTTCAGGCTGTTCACCAACAAGATGACAAACTCTCCATTCTTCATGCCAATGGCCACCATCTCCCCGTCAGGGCTGTAGGCTGCACACCTGGCTGCGTGGCCCAGGCTCACCTTGTTTAACAGCTTCTGCATTGATGCAAAGGAAAGTCACCTGAGCCCTTGGCCCCCTCGGCTGGTCTCCAGGAGACATCGTGCACCAGGCCAGAGAAGTCAGGCTGACCTGGCAGCCACTGCAAGCCACCAAATCTCTTACTTCTTAGAGTAAATGTCCCTGAATAACTGAAGTGGGCTGTATGTTTTGATTAGAGCAGCTTGGGGGACAACAAGTTTTAGGGCTGTGGCTGGCAAACTTTTTCTGTAAATGATTAGGTAGCACCTACTTTAGACTCTGTGGGCCATAAAGTCTGTCGCAACTACTCACCTCTGCCTACTGTAACACAAGACAGCCACAGTACCTGAATAAAACAGGGCAGCTGGACGTGTAGAAACAGGCCACAGGCCAGATCTGGCCTTTAACTATAGATTGCCAACCTCTTGTTTAGGGGAAAGAGTTTGAGCTTCTGCCTCTGCTGGTTCAAATCCTGAATCCTGGCCCTGTCACTTATTAGCTGGGTGTGTTTGGGTAAATCACATCTCAGTTTCCCTAGTTTTACTAATAGCGATGTTAATAAGGGCTTTGCGAGGTTATTGTAGGCACTGATCATGTCCATGAAGCAGCTGGGGTTATGTAGGTCGTCAAGTAGTGACAGCTGTTGCTAATGATGTTTAATAAATAATTACAGAAACTAAGGAGTCTAACAACCATACTCAGGCTTTTACCTGTCTATTCTGTGACTATGACACTAAAAATACAACATTTACCAGCCATTTTAAAATGAAACCAAGCATTTTAATTAGTAGAACCTGAGTACTTGTTTTAACACTGGATAGGGCATGAGGATTGGGAAGAACCCTTTGTTCCCTCCCACTCACCCCCTCCACCCAGCCACTCCCTGCTATCTCACAGTTTTACTCCAGGTGAACTTTAACACTGCCTTCCCAAACTCTAAGAGAAACCTTGTTGGGATTTTGACAGAAATACATTAGGCCCATTTGGGAACATTGACATTTTAAATCATTTTTAGTCTTCTCATCCAGGGAAAACATCATTTGATTCCATATTTTTAGTTTTGTGGGTTCTTTCATGACAAGAGAATAATCGTTGTCAAATATACTGTTTAGATGGGTTGTGGTGAGTGGGCCTTCTTTTATTGTTAGGTTTTCTACCTTGATCTCCTATCTGGCCCCATCCCTGTCTCTGCCATGATGCTGGCTGGGCCTCCCCTCACTCAGCTCCCACGGCCGGCAGCCCACTCGTGGGCATCTGAGTTTGGGCAGAGTTGGCCTCACCTTGTCAGCCAGGTCCCAGATCCGGGCTGTGCCGTCGTTGCTGGCAGAAATGAACAGGTCCTTGGAAGGGTGAGTGGCCAGGCCCCAAATCTCCCCTTCCATGTGACCATCAATCAGGATATTAGAAGCAGCATTTTTTTCACCAACTTCAATTATTTCTCCGTCTTTGGTTCCCACTAAGATTTTTCCCTGTTGTAATTGAAACACTATTAGAAAAAGGACAAACAAAACACAAGTAACTTGGGAAAATGCCTTTGCAGGGTTAATATTAAAATAGGAAGGGGTGAGAGTGTTGTTTTTGTTTGTTTTTGAGACAGGGTCTCACTCTGTCACCCAGGCTGGGGTGCAGTGGTGACATCTTGGCTCACTGCACTGCAACCTCTGCCTCCTGGGTTCAAGTGATTCTCCTGCCTCAGCCTCCCCAGTAGCTGGGACTTCAGGTGCCCACCACCACACCCGGCTAATTTTTGTATTTTTAGTAGAGATGGGGGTTTTACCATATTGGCCAGGCTGGTCTCGAACTCCTGACCTCAAGTGATCTGCCTCCCTTGGCCTCTCAGAGTGCTGGGATTACAGGTGTGAGCCACCACGCCTGGCCAGTGTTTTGTTTTTAACAACAAACCGTCCGTTCCTAATTGCTCTTCTCCACCCTTTCACTTTGCCTTTTCTCCATCAGCTACCTCAGGTGAGAGCTTCAGCACAGACCTGACCTTCAGCACAGCTCTCACCTGGGTGAGAGCTCCATCACCCAGCCTCTGCTAGAATATTCCAGTGACTGCAGAGCAAGGCAGCCAATTCCTGTTCTTGGACAGCTCAAACTCTTAGTAAGTTCTTCCTTCCACTGAACAAAAATCTGCTTCCTGGCCAGATGTGATGACTCACGCCTATAATCCCAGCCCTTTGGGAGGCCGAGATGGGTGAATCACCTGAAGTTAGGAGTTTGAGAGCAGCCAAGCCAACATGGCAAAACCCCATCTCTACTAAAAATATAAAAAATTAGCTGGGTGTGGTGGCGGGCGCCTGTAATCCCAGCTACTCAGGAGGCTGAGGCAGGAGAATCGCTTGAACCCAGGAGGCATAGGTTGCAGTGAGCTGAGATCACACTGCAGCACTCCAGCCTGGGCAACAGAGCAAGACTGTCTCAAAAAAAAAAAAAAAAAATCTACTTCCTGATAACTTCCAGGCTCCAGGTGTAGTCCTGCCTTCATGTCCGATAACTACCCTTCCAGGTGGGCATCACTTAGCTATTTAAGAACAAAATCCCCAGTTTCGAATCACGTGGTATTCCACATCTGGTTTGCCTTTTTCATGGAGAGCATCTAGAAAGCAAATTCTTAGACTGATATTCAAAAACAAACACAAGGTATTCGATCAAGGTTTGGAGATTGGCTTTTAAGTGCATCAAATCTCCTGGGGGAATTTAAATAGAAGGAAATAGAAGGGAACATACAAGTCAAGGCCCCATCCCTGAGATTCGGATTCAGATTTTGGTCCAGTCCCAGGTGGATGCCCGGACATCCATATTCTTTAAAACTCACCAGTTGTTTTGGATGTGCTGCCAAATGTGAGTTGGAAACCAATGGCTTTGAGTCAGACAGTTTAGTTTGCTGGCCCTTACCTCCTCCTTATTGACCCTATAACTTAGGCCATAGGCAAACTATTTAGTATCTCTGAGCTTATGAGAATATCATCTATAATACTAGTAGCTAACACCTCCTGAATGGGACTACATGCCAGGCAAGATGAAAGGCACTGTCATGTATAAATATGTGACCCTCATGACAAACCTGTGTACTGGACACAAAAACATTAAGGAACACACCCAAGGTCACCCAACTGGTTCTTCCTGGGGGAGTCTGACTCTCTTAAGCTGCTTCCCACTACAGCACAATTCACATCTTGAAGCCTTGTTTCAAGGATTAAACCAGTCCAGGGAAAGTGCCTGGCTCGGAAGGTACCTACACTTCCCCCTTCCCTGGCCCAGCCCCCAGGGGAGCTGGCTGTGCTCACTTTTCCACGGCACACAGAGCGCACACACTCCACCAGCTGCCCGGTCTCCAGCTGAAAGGCCCGGCAGCGCTTCATCTCCTGGTCCCACAATTTTACAGCACCTCCTTCTTTGGTCCTAAAAAAGATTGAAAGGGACTCAGGCTGTTAACCCTCATCCTAAGACCTACTCCTGCCTCCAGGCCTCTCCCCTCTTTCCCAGTCATCAGGGTCCTTCCTGGCTGGTTGGAGCCCAGAAGGACAGACCCTCAGGGGTCCGGACCCTCCAGGCAGCCTCCCTCTTAGGCCCTGCTGCTGAGCGATCCCAACCTCCTGAGCTTGCAGATTTCCTAAAATGCCTTCGAATGCTACTATCTTGGGAGGAAAGAAAATGTAATTTGGAAATTCAGACTTATTAGATTATAACACAGAAACGTTTCTCCTGTCTTCAGGCTTCGCTTCCACATCTCCCCTCTCCTTCCTCCATTCCTCCACAGAGCTACCAAGAATAACATTTTATCAACAGCAAAGTCACTGTGGTTTGTTCAAGAATACCTCTCAAGATTTTGTTTTTAATTTTTATTTATTAATTTATTTTGAGATGGAGTTTCGCTCTTGTCACCCAGGCTGTAGTGCAATGACACAATCTCGGCTCACTGCAACCTCCACCTCCTGGGTTCAAGCCATTCTCCTGCCTCAGCCTCCCAAGTAGCTGGGATTACAGGTGCCCACCACCATGCCCAACGAAATTTTATATTTTTAGTAGAGATGGGGTTTCACCATGTTGACAAGGCTGGTTTCGAACTCCTGACCTCAGGTGATCTGCCCACCTTGGCCTCCCGAAGTGCTGGGATTATAGGGGTGAACCACTACACCTCTCTCGGGTTTTTAAACTACCATCAAACCACTTTTGCACTCCTCTCTTCCTTCTGAGGATCTTGACCTAGGGCCCTCTTGGAGAGAGAGCAGACTGATCTTCCTAAAGCAAAAAAGATAGGAGGATGACAATCTGCATTTTCTCCAAGCTGGGGACACTTCTGTCAGTTTCTCCCAAGATAACAACAAACGACAAGTTGTTTTCATAGGAGCTTTGGCTTACGGCCGCTCTTTTCCGCCGGTCACTATGAGTCCATCCCGAAGGGTTGTGTACATTGTGAACACGGGGCCTGTGTGAGCCTTGGCCACCAGCCGGATGAGGAAGTGGTCCTTCCACACGTAGACGTCTCCATTGATGGCACCCGTGAAAGTGAGGTTGTTCTGTAAACAAAAGAACATATTCTATACCTGGAACACACTCAAGCAGGTCCCTCCCCAGGCACCCGTTCTCTCATTAAGGAACCATAGCTAGAGACGCAGACATGCCAAGGCGGTTTGATCTTTTTGTGCTAAGGAAAGCAGCAGAAATTGCAGAGAAACCACTGAGAGCACATCACAAGGTAGTCCGCCTGGCTTGGAAATTAACTATATGTAATTGGCTTGGGCATTTGACTTCCCCTCTGAGCACAGCTGTGCATTAGCAAGGACTTCTCTTCCGTGAGCACTGCCCAAGTGACAGCAGGGGCAGGGGCAGACTCCGGGCCACAGGACACTTTCCTGGAGCTCCTCTATGAAAGGGAGAAACCCACTCCTGGAGGACCATGAAGTGACTGTGTTCCAACATGTCCCCATTTTGGAGCCTGCATTGGCTGAGGGCACCCCATAGCTCATTTAAGGGTGGCAATTGGGGGCATCTGTGGCACAAGAGGGCTGGGAAGAAAAAGGATCATTATCTAGCAGTGGAAATTGGTCCCAATATTCTCTGGGGCTTGCAAGTCAGGGTTGCCCTTACAACAACAAACCTCCTGTCCTGGGTGGGTGTCCTACCTTTTCTGGTTAATATTTTAAGAAAAAAAAAAAATATTGGCCGGGCAAGGTGGCTCACGCCTGTAATCATAGCACTTTGGGAGGCTGAGGTGGGCGGATCACCTGAGGTCAGGAGTTCGAGACCAGCCTGGTCAACATGATGAAACCCTGTTTCTATTAAAAATACAAAAATTAGTGAGGCATGGTGGCAGGCGCCTATAATCCCAGCTACTTGGGAGGCTGAGGCAGGAGAATCACTTGAGCCTGGGAGGTGGAGGTTGCAGTGAGTCGAGATTGCACCACTGCACTCCAGCCTGGGTGACAGAGCAAGACTCTGTCTCAGAAAAATATATCTATATTTATATATAGATATAAATATCTATATATATATTGTCAACCCACCCATATGTGCTACAGAAACGGAACAATGGTTGCAAATAAGCCAGTACAGGAGCTAATGTGGAAATGGCTTTCCTGCTGTTTTCAGCCTCTGCCCATGCCCAGGGGGCCTGGGTCCCCTTCTCAGGGAGCAGCTGCTAGAACTCACAGCACCGAAGGCCACGGAGAGCATCGTTTGCATTTTGGCAGCTCCCAGGGACCCGATGACTCCTTTCTTGTAAAGCAAGGCGCTGCCTGCCAGGGTCCAGAACTTCATATGTTTGACCCCGACAGATACAAACTGCGTGTCTGAGTCAGGGCGAAATTCCACCACGAATATGCGCTCCAGGTGACCCCCTCGGCTGGCAACCTTGGCACCTGTGTGGGTGACAGAGTCTGGTGAGGCTCCTCATTGCTTCATGGGCCAGGCAGGGGGAGCCACAGCCCAGGAGGTCTCCACCCCAGCAGGCTTGGGGCATGCCTCAGTTCTTCTTTACAGCACTTTCTCTCTCCCCTGCAGACACTACTCCCAGGTAGCAGTGGGGAAAGTGTGTCTGGGAAGTTTCCAGAGCAGCAGGTGCTGGTAACAGATCCCCGCACCCAGGCATTCATGAACGTAGCAGGAAAGGATGGTCTGTGAGACGGAAGCTTCCAGATATGAGAAGGCAGCAAAGTGGCTTAAAGATATCCCCCATCCCCCTTCCATCAGCACAGGAGTCATCCCCGCACAGGACGACAGAGCTGCTCCCAGAGTGCCACTGGGACTCACATTCCTCTGGACAGCTTTTCTTTTTTTTTTTTTATTTCTAAGATTCTCCTGCATTTTCTTTCTTTCTTTCTTTCTTTTTTTTTTTTTTTAAGCTCCCCATTTTCCTTTGTATTTTGTGGTGGTTAGGTTTAAATGTTTTTTACCTTTTAAGTACTAGTTTTTTCCTCAACCCCATTTATTTATGTTTTTGACTGTCTCTTGAGTTTTATTTAACCTTCGTCTTAATACAATTCCAACTCTATCATTTACTTGTAGAACAACTTTAGACAAGTTATTTAAGCTCTCTGTGCTTCGGTTTCCTTACCTATAAGATGGGGCTAATAATCGTTCCTATTTCAGAAGGTGCAGTGCAGACGAAAAGAACTGACCTAAGTGAAGCCCTGAGCACAGTGCTTGATGATCTGAGCAATCATGTCTTAGCCAGTATTATTATTAGTAGTAACAGTATTATCATAACTCCTTTAGCCCCTTTTAAAATTTCTTGGCTTCTATTCTTTTAGCCTGTATTTTAAACCCACCTTTTAAAAAATCTCATTATTTTTAAGCTCTCGAGTTTTAAATTTTTGTTTTAAACCTATTACCCTTTAACTTACTCTGAATGTTTTTGTTCCAGTTTCTTAATTGTCACCCCTCCCTTGATTATTCACACACATATTTGTTTCTTCTTCGTTCTCATCACTTCACGTATGTTTTTACGACAGCTTTCTAGCACCGTGGTGGTGGAAAGCCAGAGTCCTTCTCCCAGCTGTAATTCTGTCTGCATGTGGAATCCCTGACTTACTGTAACAGATCTCTCTCTACTTAGGGCTCAGAGGTTTTAAGATCCACGATCTTCAAGGACACCATAAACAAAGTAAGACAACACACTGGAAGAAAGCATTTGCAGTGCTTGTAAGATTCAGAGGATTAACATTAAAGATCTATAAGGAACTACAAATTATAAGTAAAGACAAACAACCCTCCCACCTCAAGTAGTAAAAGGATTTGAGCAGGTGAATTACAAAAGCAGCATACAAGTGGCCAATAATGAGATGGAAAGAGGATCCAGCTCACCAGTCTTGGCAGAAGTGCAAACATACAATGAATTGGATATTTTTTCAAGGCCACCATTTGTATTTTCCTTGTTTTCATTTCATGGACACTTCTAATTGTGGAGACACCTGTATCCCTCTTTGCATTGGTTTCTAGTCTGCTTAGAGCAAATTACACATATACCTAGGACCTAACAACATGGATTTTATGTAATAAGTTCATTTTAGTTCTATTTTATTTTTACCTACACACACACACGTTCCCCAAAACAATCCTCTAATAAATGAAGAATGAATAATAGGCTCTGGTGATATACAAAATGTATATAAACCTCCCCAAACACAGGGTATTTATCTGTAAGTAAGACTTGAAATGAAGGCAAACCCACACTGGAGAAGGAAGGGAGGAGAGATGACATGTCCGTGGTCAACCCGGAAGAGGTGGTGGTGGTGATATGTCAGATATCAGCACTGGCTCACAACCCTCTGTACAAACAAGAGCAGGCTCCTCTTTCCCCTGGGAGCTTGTTTAAAAGCCCTGGCTCCTCTAAACCTCCCCTGGGAGGTCAGAAGGGACCCTGGGTGAGCAAGAGTCTGCTGGGGCAGGCCAGAGCGAGCAATGCTTGGAGGACAGGTAGAGGGAGTTAAAACAGTGAGCCTGAACCTAAAGAGACAAGGCCGTGCAGCAGGACCAGTGTGAGAGCTTTCTTCCAAGGATCTAGGAACAGAGTTAGCAGCACAAAAGGAAAACATAATGAAGCAATTTATGTCCCCACATAAGGGGCTTTATGCAAGAGCTTTCTGACAGCGTGTGGGATTCCTAATGAAGTGATGAGAACCACATCCTTGAAAGTATTCAAGCACAGGGCAAAGGGGTGCATTTGGAGGAATTTCTCCTTAGGATGGGTCCGGACTGTGCAGGAAGTCTTCTCTAGTTCTTCCCATTCCAAGATGCTCTATATCTATCATTTAAGATGCTCAATTTCTCTGGGCTGAGTCTGGTCAATCAGTTGGCCACTTAAGATCACAAGGAATGAATCTGCACCCAAGATACTGACTATACAGCCAACTGGGCGAGATATACTGGTGAACAAGAGAATGGGAAAATGTGGTTTCCTAGAAACCTTAGAGATCATGTCACCTTCCGAAGGAATATGGTATCATCACAAATGTCTGCAAGCTGTCAGCCTCTTTTCCTCATATGGGGTGCTCAGGAGGGACTGGAACTTTCCTCCCATTGTGCTGATCTCTTTACAGCCTCCACACACCATCCCCTCCACGGGAAGATGAGGAGATAATGGGACTCCAGAGCCCTGGATGGGAGAAGTGCCACCTCTGCGCGTGCCTGGTAGAGCGTGTCCCAGATACAGGCTGCCTGGCTGCAGACAGACCTCATTAACGTCCTGACTAATTGGATCCGCTTTTGCCAGGGCAGTACCCAACCTGAGAATATACGTGGAAGACTGCACATCTTTAGTTCTAAGATGACCATACATTCAGTTGCAGCTTGCGTGTGTGCATGTGTGTGAGGTGTGTGTGCATGTATTGGGGGAGCACGAGAAAGAAATCCTGTTACAGTAAATATAAACCTTGATCGTAAGATAAATCCCTATTTCAAATGTGTTAAAATGTTAAAAAAAAGTTTAATTGCTTCTGAGACTATGATAAAACATTACCCCATTTCCTAAACTAAAGCAGACAGAGTGATAAGGCTGTAGTAGGATCCAGGGGCCATCAGAAAGAGCATGGAAGACAAGGACTCTTGGGTAGGAAGGTGGCTAAGATAGATGTCGGGGAGGCTGCTGCCCTCCGAGGAGGAGGGCTGCCAACATCGGGGCACCTCCCCAGAGCCCCTTCACTAATGGGCCCTGGAGTCCCTGGCCAGCCTCCTCCTGGCCCTGGGACCCAGGGATGCACTGGCATCAGTGGGGCAGCTATACCAGGATCCCCAGTGCCCTGTTTTCCGCTTGCCCAGCAGCAGTCAGTGCCTACGGCAGGCTTCGGAGTGAGGCAGATCTGGGTTCGAGCCCAGTCCATGCCACAGGCAGACACCCTGGAGGGACAGAAAACCCAGTGCTGGTTTACCTTCCTGCCATCGCCAGACGGTGATGGTGTGCTCAGGGTCCACTCCCACTGACACCAGGAGCTTTCCGGTTGCACTGAAATTGACGTAATTCACCCCCTTGGAGTGGAAGCACCGCAGCATGGAGAGGGTGTGTTTGGTCATGGCGTCCCATACGTGGATGGAAGGTGTTGTCCCTGAGTGTGGAGAGGCATGACAAAGAAGACTGATGAATAGCAGAGCCAAGGCAATGCTTATGTTCATGTAAAAGCCTTTTTTTTTTTTTTTTTTTTTTTTTTTTGAGACGGAGTCTCGCTCTGTCACCCAGGCTGGAGTGCAGTGGCCCGCTCTCTGCTCACTGCAAGCTCCGCCTCCCGGGTTCGCGCAATTCTCCTGCCTCAGCCTCCCGAGCAGCTGGGACTACAGGCGCCCGCCACTTCGCCCGGCTTATTTTTTTGTATTTTTAGTAGAGACGGGGTTTCACCATGTTAGCCAGGATGGTCTCGATCTCCTGACCTCGTGATCCGCCCGCCTCGGCCTCCCAAAGTGCTGGGATTACAGGCTTGAGCCACCGCGCCCGGCCCAAGCCTTTTTTTGTTGTTGTTTAGATGGAGTCTTGCTCTGTTGCCCAGGCTGGAGTGCAGTGGCACCATCTCGGCTCACTGCAACCTCCGTGTCCAGGATTCACATGATCCTCGTGCCTCAGTCTCCTGAGTAGCTGGGATTACAGGTGCGCACCACCACACCCAGCTAATTTTTGCATTTTTAGTAGAGACAGCATCTCACCACGTTGGCCAGGCTGGTCTTGAACTCCTAACCTCAGGTGATCCGCCCGCCTCCCAAAGTGCTGGGACTACAGGCGTGAGCCACTGTCGCCCAGCCTATAAAAGCCTTTCTTAAGACAAGCGTTTAAGGGTGTTACAGTCATTGGGCATAAAAGACCTATAGCCTGACCTGGCCAGAGGAGAAAGACTACAGGAAATTTGCTTTTAAAGGCAGAGCCCTACAGACATTTATGTTCAACACACACACACTTGTGGAGGATTTTATACGAAGGAAACTGGTGAGGTCAATGATTTGTATCTGCAATTCGGCAAGATACAATCAGCAAACATGATAGAATGACATGATTTTGCTGTGCAGATTCAAACTACTCACGGATGGAACAGCCTTACCTGGGGTTTCCGTAATATCACCTGCATTGGGTGAGCAATGGCAATGAGGAAGCGTCAAGGGAAAACAATAGCTAAAATAAGTCACGTTTCCAACAGTGAAGCACTCAACACCAGCATCAGAAAGTTCCAAATTAAACTTAAAAATGGACATGGGTTCAATGAAAACAAGCAGGAAGTTGTAAAAATTGCTCTTGAGATGACAAAGCAAAAACAAACTTCTCATAAATGTGAATCAGTTCACATTTGTCACTGGCAGTTTCCCAGGGCACAGGGGGTCCAGGCACACTTACTGAAATCTACCCTGGCCAAGCACAGTCACCAGGCTTCAAAACACACGGAGTTCTTGACACTTGGGTCTGAAAAACGACTCTTACAAGTCCACAGGGATGGGGCCATCGTGTATTTAGACTCTCAGGCACTGGTCAGACTTCATGGTCCCTCAGAATCACAGTCACTGGATGTGTCAACTCAGGTGACACAGATACATTCAGGACTCAAAAAATCAACAGCAACATCAACAAGAAGGGATGGATGTAAGCAACCCACCCACTCCCTCTCCCAATAATTGCTGACAAGTCAGTGTCCCTGCAAGCTGGGAGAGCCTCAGCTGCCGCAGGACCTCCTACCTATCTGGCTGGTGGCCACCACGTTTCTGTACTTGGGGTGCTGGTTCACTGTGAGACAGAGGATGTCATCCGTATGCTCCAGATAGAAGCTCTGGCTCCCTAGGGGAGAGAGATCATGGGAGGGTGAACAGTGGAACCTAAAGACCTTTCAGGGCAACTCCAAAGCATCGTATGGAGTCTTTGGATCCTCGTTATAAAAGTGACAGCTTACAGCCCTCAAATTCTCACTTCCGGAATTACACTTGGGGAGATGAAGGATCATTTTTCTGAAATGTTCATATTCTGTTTTGGGTCCGGGAGAAGGGACGCTAGTGTCTGTTATCTGATACATTCAAGCTGCTCTTCGATACTTCCCACTGCTCTGTGTGGGTGCAGAGCACAGTTCAAGTACAGGGGCTTCCAGAGACCACGATGATGAAGATCAAAGTTTCCTCCTCTCCGTGGCACAGGAGTGGGCTTCTCACCGTCCACATCTGGGAAGAAGGAGGGGTGGGGGCCTGGAGATGATGTTTCACTGAACAAAATGGTGCCACTTCTTCATGTGGAATATGAAACTCTCAGGGACTCATCATCTTTATTTACCAAATGCCAATCCACTTGGGGGCCTGGACGGCACAGGTGACGGCTTTACCCCAGAAAGCCCTGACTCGACATACGTCACGGGAAGTGGAAGAAAGAGCACTTCATCATCTATCACAGCAAATGGGTTTGCTGACTTCCAAAGTGGCCAATTTAAACCCACCCAAATGCTCAAGAACCTAAAGATGAAAGATGGTGTAGATACATACACAAGGAAGGCATGTACTGCTACCAATATGATGGCAGGGCTAGAAAGTGAAGAAAATATATACACAATGTCAAGGTCCTCCTCCCTCAAATAACACAAATCAACATGTGCCCAGTGATTTCACTGGCTAAATCTATGTATGAACAACTACACAGAATTGACAAAGAGCAAGAATTTAAAATGAAGGTTTTTTTTTTTTTTTTCTTGAGGCATGAGCAAATAAGGCAAAATGTGAACCTGTTTAAATCTAGTGGTAATAGTATAGCTTTCTGTTAATTTCTGAATGGTTCTTTTTGTTTGAAATGTTCATTTGTAAAAATTTGAGTCATCATGTGGTTTATTTTTTTTTTTCTTTTTGAAATGGAGTCTCCCTCTGTTGCTCAGGCTGGAGTGCAACGGCACGATCTTGGCTCACTGCAACCTCCACCTCCCGGGTTCAAGCAACCTCAAACTGGGTTCTCCTGCCTCAGCCTCCTGAGTAGCTGGGGCTACAGGCACCCGCAACCATGCCTGGCTAATTTTTGTATTTTTAGTAGAGACGGGGTTTCGCCATGTTGGCCAGGCTGGTCTTGAACTCCTGACCTCAGGTGATCTGCCCACCTCGGCCTCTCAAAGTGCTGGGATTACAGGTGTAAGCCACCTCACCGGGCCTGGTATTTTTGTTTACTGTTTAATTGTTTTCAACCTCATTATAAATGTGGCTAAACTGTCAAAATACAATTTGAAAAATCCGAGCTGTTAAAAAATGGCTCATTGTAGAAATGAATAGGCAAAGTTCTGTGCTTTCTTCTTGGTTATGGTCTCTAAGGAATTCCTCCACTCCTTACACCCTGTCTCTGGCTTCTCTCCATGGCTCTCGGTTACAGAGGCTGGTGTCAACATGGAGGCCTTCTCTCTAAGGCCTACGACAAGGTGAGGTCAAGCGCCGGTCAGAAAGAGAGAAGGCTCTGGCTCTGGTAACTGAGCCTGAGCATTACCAGGCCTAACTGACACCATGCTGGAATTGGGGGAATGGCTCTATAAAGGAAGGAAAATGCTTAAGCTTTTGGGCATTTGAAGAGTGGGGAAAGCATGTAAAAAAAAAAAAAAAAACTAAAAGAAAAACCTGTATTTTTAATCCCCTGGTCACCTGTGGAGAGGTTCTGAACGATGCCAGCCGCTGCCGTGTGGAAGATGATGTCGGTGCCATCATTAAGGTAATGCAGGTTATTTCGACAGTCGAATCCTCTGTAGCCAAACACATGGTCTAGAGCCAGCTCCTGCATTCACACACACAGATCAACATGACCCTCAGAGGAAGGAAGGGAGAGCCGAGGAACACACCCACATCGCGTGAGCGGCCTTGTGTGTCCCGGGAATGGTATGGCTGGTGAGGCCAATACACGCTCACTGAAAACATTCTGCTTCTTGACTGGCTGAGAAAATGTAACCCCTTCTTTAGTTTTCTGAAATGCTGGGGTGCCAGGCTAACACACAGAATCACCGTGACTTTCCAAAAAACCCAGATTTACTTCCTGGCTCTGTCGTTGTGCCAAAGTCCAGAGATTTGATGCCCTGTCAAGAGTACCTAGCAGTTTTGTGTCTGTGCCTTGGCAGGCACTCTGGGTGAGCTGAATGGCGGCTCAGAGGTTTGCTCTAATAAACTCTCATCAACGCGCCAGGGCGGGCAGAGCAGAACACAGAGACAAAGGCCATGCTCGTTCTGCCGCCTGGTGCTTGCTCTACAAAGTTACTACATATGTGCTATTTTTCCCTCCCAAACTAGATACTGTTAGGGTTTCTAGTCTTTCTCTTCTTCCTGTCTTGTCTTCTAAGACAAAGAACAGTGGCTGATTCAGATCAGTTCTTAATCCAACACGGACCTCTCGGGCAGCTCCTCTGTGCCCAGCATGGTGCAGGTGGTCGGAGGCGGGTACCGGCAGGGAGCTGCAGGAAGGTTTCAGGTGAGAAGCATCAGGAAAGACTGTACAGAAAAGACACCAGGGAAGGTCTTGGAAGGACCAGGGTACTGGGAGCTGGCAGGAGGAGCCTTCCAAGCAGAAGGAATGACAACACAGGGACTTGAAAGTCCCAGGCAGCTTCCGAGAACACAAGCAGTGGGTTTGTGGGGCTGGAGATTTGCACTGTGGTGAGGAATCATAGGCAGTAAGCTTAGAAGGTGGCTCTGGGTAAGGTTTTGAAACCATGAACTTGAATCCCACTGGCAATGTGGGACTCTCCCAGGTCTGAGGGAGAGGGGACAGAAGAGAGCCAAGGGACCTACTCCATTTCACTTAACTGTCTTTGGGACGTGCAGATGGGGCTGTCCACCAGGTAGGTCTTAGAACGTCAATATCAAATTAGAAGTAATTGTTTAACTTACCTCAACCAGTTTCTTTTTTTTGGTGATATTGTTCTTCTGCAGTTTCTCAGGCTGGGGAGCTGCTCGGCTAACGGGTGGCCTGGAAGAGAGAGTGGCCAGAGGAAGCACAGCGTTGAACGAGGGCTGCAAGGCCGCCTTCCTGGTGCAGCCTGTCTAGGCCAGTGCCAGCCTCCTCTCTCCTCCCCCGCCTGAGGCCCCTCCACCTGGATCTGTTTGGTCCTGCCCTCCTCTCCCCCTCCCCACCTGCCGTGGGACCTGGCCTGAATTCACAGGCACTGGGTTGGGCGTCATCCCTCTGCTTAACCTTCACCTGGGAGCAGGAAGACCACGTGGGCTTGAAACAAGAGGGGCTTGGTTCAAAAGCAAGGAGGGGCCTGACCATGAGGGGAGAGAGGCTACATTTCCTGGACTTGCTGACCTTTTTCAGACAGGGATGTGCTCATGTTGTTCAGAATTAAGTTGTCAATGGCCGTGGTGTGGTGTGAAGTGGCACTTACAAGCCAGGCTTCGGAACGGGCCCTAAGGACCACGTGCCAAGTGCCTAGGTCGGCCTCACTTCTCAAACAGGCAGGCAGGAAGCGGAGGGACAGCAGACAGACAGCACTCGCGCCTCCCACTCCGCCCTCGCCTCAGGACTCGGGTCTGCCTTCAGCTGTTACACCACACCAAAGGTTGCTTTTCCCACCTCAGTTTTGGGGACTGGGGCCTCCAGATTTAATGAAGAGATTTTATAACGTGTAAGCCCTAATGGAATCCTAGATGAGTAGACCAGTTCTTGGTCACGTGGGGTTTCCTTAAATGAGATTTCTCTATGGATGGGTCGAGAGAGAGAACTGTACCAGCTCCCACCGCACGTTCCAAAGTAATTAGTTATTGCTCCCGGGATATGCAAAGAGAAGGATTACCTTGATCCCCTTGTAAGCAGCAAACAAAGCCAAGTGAGAAACTTAGTACAGTTTAGAGCCGTATTAGCAACCACCTCATTCATGCACAAGCATTTTCCAAGTGAACAGACATTCCTGTGTGGCACACACCATGCTTCCCCGGCATGCCAGCAAAGAACTAAAACAGAAATGAAAGAGTGCACCAGTCTACAAATTCAGAAAGCTCATACCCCGGCGTCTCTGGGCAAACTCTGCACTAAAGCGCCTACAGAATAGGGAGAGAAAAGGAAGCTTTGTCAATGCTTCCCGCACACTCTCCGTGACTTTACGAATGCGCCCGGGGACTCTGCTTACTTTAGAGTGTGCTGGGGACAAACTTGCTGTCAGAAAAACAATGACATCTTCCTGGATGTCGTGGGGAGTTATGTACAATGGATACTTTGTTTCCAAATCAAGTTCAACTCATAATTTAGCCTAATAATTCCCAGTGTTTCTTGGTAGGTCAGCTTGCCTGCTCCAGTGGCTTGCGGGGGTTCTTTTTGTGTGCAGGGGAAGACAGGGTACCTTTATTTTCTCAGAAACTCTTCAATCAAAACATGTTATGCAATCATAAGTGATAATTGGACCAAATGGTATTATAATCACCACTGAAGAATGGGTAGAGAGCACATCTCTGCAAAACGACACCCCCGGCTGACATCATCGCCACCAAATTGAGCAAAATTGGGAGACTGGGGGCATGCCAGTTCTCACAATGAGACACTTCCTTCACATTAATTATCGCTTCCCAGGACATCTGCTCTTTCTTCTGTTTTAGTGGCACTTTCAAATGAAATCCGTGGGTTTCTTCTTTCACCTAAGAATGTTTAAGTGTATGACAAAAGCAAGCCAGGGGCTACGAGGAGAGCAAGAGGACACTGGAACTATGGCATGGCTCATAAGGCATAATTCAAGGATAAACACAGGGCTCGTTTTCAGGGGACACACAGGTTGTATAATATGTAATATATTATACAGTGAATATAGAGTATGCATACAAGCACAAACACCGTGTACTTATATATACAGGAGATTGTATATATATACACAGAGGCAATCTGATGCTTTTTTTTCACCTTGATTTTCAGAAAAAAACCGAAAGGTAAAGCAATCTCAATGTTTCTTTCTCATTTCGCAAGCATATGTTTACAGCTGTATTGCTTCAAAACTGAAGATGAGAGGAGCAAGGGGAAGAAACCTGCATTGTGGCAAATTCAGCGGATTTTAAGTATTGACCCTTTGCAGTTGTGGGTTCCGCGTGAACACTTAGTACTGGATGTTCACCGA
Organism: Chlorocebus sabaeus; assembly: GCF_047675955.1. NCBI lineage: Eukaryota > Metazoa > Chordata > Mammalia > Primates > Cercopithecidae > Chlorocebus > Chlorocebus sabaeus. The sequence goes on along the minus strand of NC_132917.1, from coordinate 54,849,839 downwards.
ACACCTGTGTTTTTCTCCAGAGCGGTGTGAATACTTACTTGACAATTCCCTGCCTCCAAAGGAAAGCAAGTTAAAACACAATACAAGTATTAAAGGCTTCTTTCCAGGTATCTATAAACAGTGTTCATAACATCAAATATGGGAGGGACTGCCAGAGGCTTCACACACAGCCAGACACTGGAGGTTTAACATTTCTCTGTGGATCTAAATCCTTCTAGATTCAGATTCCATCAGAAATGGGGCTCTGAAAAGCTTTGCTGAGGTGGGAAAGAGTGGAGGCATGAGGACATTCACTCACTTTCAGTCCCATCAACTCATTAGAGTTGGTCGTTCCCAGCTGTCATTCCCAGCTGTCATTCCCAGCTTGGCCCCACTGGGTCTCCCTGCCAATGCCCGGTTGTGCCCATGGCCTTCCTCACACTCCTCGCGAGGAAGGCCATGGGCACAACCGGGCATTGGCAGGGAGACCCAGTGGGGCCAAGAGCTGGGAAGGTGAGAGGGTGAGAGACTGGAGGTGGGAGGAGCAGAGACACAAAGGGGCCTGGTGGGGCAAGTAGGCTTTGAGGTGATTGGGGGGGGGCGGGGGGGGCGCAGGGTGGGGGGAATAAAGGAGGAAGAGCTTCCATTGGGCAAGAAATTTAAGGAGGGAGCCTGGCAAGACAGCAAACAAACTGGATAAACAGGGAGAGGGTGGCAGACAGGCCTAAGCTCTGGAGAGCAGGAGAAGCCTGCCAAGGAAGACACAGTGAAGGCAGGAAGCCCAGGGAGAGGCCTGTGAACTCCAGCCTGGGGCTTGGTGTTGAGTAACAAGTCGGCCCTGCTCTTCAGTGCCTGTGGGGAGAGTCACAACCCTATATTCCCTGTGGGAACAGGTGGCACATTCTGTGGGCAGGGCAGGATCATGGGAAGGCCAATTCCTGCTGTCATCCCACTGCCCAGCAGCTGGGCTGCTGAAGAGAAAGCTTAGACTCAGCTGAAGATGTGGGGAGTGTTATCCTGACAGGCGCTCTTGCCCTGCACAGACCCCCAAGGCAGGCCAATGCCTGGGCACTTGTCCCTCCTTTTCCCCTCCCCAAGGCACTGGGCTGACAGAGCAAGAGGTGGAGCAGAGCACACAATGACCTGAAATGTGTAAGAGCGTTCACGTCCAACGTGCTCAGGGAAGCTTCTGAAACCACTGAGGTCACGAGTCAGTTGCAACCCAAGATAAAGTACAACATGAGAGCCAACTGGGGAGTGAGGCTTGGACAGCCTGTGAGAAACCAAGTCGTTCCAACCAGTTTCTATAAAGAGGGGTGTGGGTGTGAGTGTGGGAAAACTCAGATCCATCTAGCCAAGAAATGCAAGTTTGAAGTTGTTTTGAGTCGTGTTCATCAGACAATATTCAGTGTCCTTGGAGGAAACAGCTTTCTTCAGCTTCCAAAATGTGGCATAAAATACACCAATGGTTTTAGGATGTCTTAGGAAATCCAAAGGGGAGGGGGAGGGGGAGGGGGAAAGGGAGAGGAGAGAGAAGGCAGAGAAGGAGGGGAGAGAGAAGAGGGAGGGGGAAGGGACAGAGAAGAGGGAGGGGGAAGGGAGAGAGAAGAGGGAGGGGGAAGGGACAGAGAAGAGGGAGGGGGAAGGGAGAGAGAAGAGGGAGGGGGAAGGGAGAGAGAAAAGGGAGGGGGAAGGGAGAGAGAAAAGGGAGGGGGAAGGGAGAGAGAAGGAGGAGGGAGAAAGAAGGGGGAGGGAGAAAGAAGGAGGAGGGGGAGAGAAGGGGAGGAGAAGGGGAGGGGAAGGGGGAGAGAGGGGGAGAGAGGGAGAGAGAGGGGGAGAGAGGGGGAGAGAAGGGGAGGGGGAGAGAAGGGGAGGGGGAGAGAAGGGGAGGGGGAGAGAAGGGGAGGGGGAGAGAAGGGGAGGAGGAGAGGGAGGAGAAAAGGGGAGGGGAGGGGGAAAGGGGAGGGGAGGAGGAAAGGGGAGGGGGAGAGGGGAGAGAGAAGGGGAAGAGTGGGGGAGGGGAGGCGAGGCAGAGAGAAAGGGAAAGGGGGAGGGGAAACAAGGGGGAGGGGAAACAAGGGGGAGAGGAAACAAGGGGGGGCGACAAGGGGGGAGACAAGGGGGAGGGGGAGACAAGGGGGAGGGAAGAAGGGGGAGGGAAAAAGGGGGAGGGGAGAGGGAAGAAGGAGAAGGGGGAGGGGAGAGGGGAGAAGGGGGAGGGGAGAGGGGAGAGGGGAGAGGGGAGAGGGGAGAGGGGAGAGGGGAGAAGGGGGAGGGGAGGAGGGGGAGGGAAGAGGGGAGGGGAGGAGGAAAGTCGGGGGAGGGAAGGGGAAAAAAATCTTAGGAAAAATCTCCAAAGCCATGGGGCCTCTCTGTTATCAAGACCAAACTTGACTGTGTTAAGTGCAGTCTTCAGAACTGGACTCTGCTGAGAGTATTCCTAAGAACTGGACTCTGTTAAGTGGATTCCTATATCTTCCAGAACCATGTACAGAGATGCTTGGTGATGGGGTTGATGGAAAGGATTCAGGCAGAACTACAAGATGTCCTGAAAGAAAATGCTCTTGAAAATGAGCATACCCTCTCGAAAATGCTCTTGACTGACGCTATCACACAGCCTTGTTTTTTTTTGTTGTTGTTGTTTTAAAAATCAGGATATCATCTTAGACTTGGCTATTTTAGGTGAATACAAAGTTATCTGGGTGAAAAAATGAGAGCCCAAAGGGTGGAGTGAAGGGAACTAAGATGGGCAGAATACTGAAGAGGCCACTGTGATGATCCAAGAGAGGAATGATGAGGCACTTGACTGGAGCAGTGGTTGTGGAGAAGAAAACAGGGGCATATTTAAAGAAATACTGGTGGAATAGACTTCGCAGCACTCTGTTACAGATTGCTTTTATGGGATGAACTAGGGAAAGCAACCCAAGGGCAATACCAGTTTTCCAGGCTTGCATATCCGGATAGATGGTGGCATCATAGAATGAGACAGAGAGAAAATATGAATGAGGGAAGATCATGAGTTCAGTTTTGGCATGTTGAGCTTTGAACACCCGTGAGATAGCTTTGTTAGTTGGAAGTTCCACTGACAGATGGGAGTCAGTGATATGATCCTGGGAATCACTAGCCAATGGGTGGGATATGAAAGATTAATTAAGAGAGAGGGTAGATGGTAGAGGGTGAAAAGAGGCCAGCCAAAGGTAAAATCCTGAGGACCAACAGCGTTGTAAGGGGCTGGAAGAGGAAGCAGAGGTGAGACACTGAGAAGAGAGAGGGCGGCATTAGGAGGGCCAAGAGAGATTCTTTCAAAAAGACGAGAAAAGTATGTTTATATTCTTCTCCAATATGCACTGTCCAATTCGGTAGCCAATGCCACATGTGGCTTTCAAGAGCCCGAATTGTGCTATAACTGTAAAATACACCTGGAATTTGAAGTCCTACTGAAAAATTTTTAAAAGAATGTAAAATATAATTTTATATTAATTACATATTGAAATGTTTTTTAATATATCAAGTTAAAATATATTATTAAAATCAATGTCACCATCCCAAATTTTCTAATGTGCCTGCTAGAAAATTTATACCTGTGGCTCACATATTTCTATTGGACAATGCTACTCTAGAATAAACAAGTTCTTTTAGTAGGACAGAGAGAGGTCACTGGACTCAGGGGTTAGAGAGCCCACATGTCAACAGAATGGCAGGGACAGAGGACAGGTCAGATAGGATAGAGACTGAAGAAAAGACTGCAAGGCCTGAATGAGAAAGGAATAAAGTTGGAGGGAAGGTGAGGGCAGAAATGTGTGTGTAAGTTGAGAAGATCAGTCAAAGGACCTGTTTTTTTCCTGAGGAAAGTTGGGTGGAAAGTTGGGAGACTGACATGGGAGACACAGATGAGGGGACAGATGATGAGGGATCACAGATGGACAGGAGGCCAGGGCCAAGCACCAGGTGAGGGACCTGTCTCAAATAGGAGAAGGGACTTACTTCCTCTGAGAAGAGAAGGAAGAAGGTGAATGGCTTATGTGAGTGAAGGATGGGAAGCAAGATGGAGGAGAGAGAAAGAAGCGCCAAGATGGAGTGCGTGCCAGTGGCTTCTGTTTTCTCAGTGAAGGAGGGGCAGGAAGTTGAGAAGGGATGAAACCTGGATGACTGCTGAGAAGCAGCAGAGAGAACCTACCAAAGAAAAGGATGAAAATAGGCAGTAGCTTGGAGGGCCACGTGCAGCAGCCAGGCAGGCTCTCTGGTGGTGGCCATCTGTGCCAACATGGGACTTGCTATCAGAAGAGTGGAGAGGTAGGTGGTAGGAGGAATGTAGGGGAGAAGGGCCAGCAGGACTGGGAAATGGCATTTGAGCAGGCACAAAAAGTGAGGCCAGGAAGGGCTGATGAACTTGGGGGAAAATGACGGTGTCTAGGCACTCATTTGTCAGGATGAAGATCAGGTGTACCCGGGAATGAGCAATCCTGAGGACAGTTGGTTAAGACACTGAGGGACAGAGGAGTTCCAGGTAATGATGTAACCCAGGGCATGGCAGGAGCTGGCTGGGGTTGGCCAGTTGACCATGAGCTGAAATGCTCAGAGACAGGAAGTTGACAGATGACAAGAACATGAAGGGGCAAAAGATGGCAGAGCACAACACGAACTTCTAATGAGCGGGAGGGAGTCGGGTAAAGAGCACGCCAACATACTTTAAACACACCCACAAGAGCACCCTGATCCTCCACACCTTTCACTCCTGCAAATGCCTCCTCGGTTACCACATCTTGACCACACAGTAATTGACAAGAGGCGGGTCAGCACCCCCGGTAGTTCCCATTCCTCCCAAATGAAGAATCTGTGAGATGTTCAAACACTTGCCTAAAATAATCAGACCCAACTCTGCCACAGTCTTCGGAGAGACACTCCCTTTTGACAGAAAAGTGCTTACATATTTTTGAAGTGTTCTTTTATCTCCACAAGTGAGTAGGTTTGATTCGATGATTACACTGTGGGAGTGTGATTTCCTAGGCACATTCATCTTTTCTAAAAATCATTTTCCATCACTTTACTTCTGGATTTTTATACACTGGCTACTCTTTGTCATCAAAAGTGAACAAACTATTCTATAATGAACAGCAGGTTTACTTCCTAAAATTATTAGATAGAAGTCATTGCTTTGCTTCAAACCAATACAGAAAATCAAGGGGTTTGAATAAAGAAAATCATTTATAAAAATAGCATCATATTCACTTAGAAAAAAATCAACGAATGATTCGGCTTTTAGTGGAGTTACCTAGCTAAGCAATAGGTCTAGGAGATGATTAATTTCAGCACTTCTGGGTTTAATAGAATTTCAGTCCCTTGCATCTTCATACAGAACAGGAGTCTTGCCGTTCTACCTGCTCGCCGCAGCTCTGCAGGCAGAACTCTTGCAGAATGAAGGGGTGGCGTGAAGAAGAAAGTAGCTTAGAGAGAAGGGCTCTGGAGCAGGAGTGCTCCTCGCCCTGTGTGCATTACACGTGTGCCATCACTCTCCCACAGGGAAGGCTGGGCTCAGCTTAAACAACACACACACAACCGCAGATCTCTGTACCAACTCTCAGGCTCTGTAAGGTCACTCCAGCCTCGCGAATGGGATGGAAATGTAGAACTAGAGGTTCCTCCCCATTTATTGGACCAAGCTCCAAGATAGGATGGAGCAGTTTTCATCAATCTCCAAATGGTAAATTCAGCAGCACTAGCTTAGCAGGATCGTCAGTTCTTAGCAACTCTAACAATACAGGCCCACAAAGCAGCTATTGATCAATGACAACAAAGGGCCTCTGTCCGGCTACACTGACGAAGGAGCTGGGAGCGCAGGCTGCTCATTTGCCGTTGACACTGTGCCACTTCACCATGCTCATCGTGCCTCAGGCGAGCTTGAAATTCCCACAGATCTCCTGATTAAATAAGGTGTTCAAAAAAAACTGGGGGCAGCTTCCACATATGAGTGAATAGCAGAAGAAAGGATTTTGAATGGTCCCAACACAAATAAATGACAAATGTTCGAGGTGAAAGATATGCTAATGATACTAATTTGACCACTATACATTGAAAGTATTGAAACTATTACCTTATAAACATAAAATTATTGCATCCATTAAAAAATTAGAAATTAAAAACCAACTGGGGGCAAATTCTCCCAGATTTCTGTCTCCAAGCACAGCATAAAAGGTTAGAAGGAAAACTGGGATTACTTATATATGGTGATTTGGTGACTGAAGGAAATCTATCTACATCCTTCCCATTTTCTCATAGTCACTTGTGAACACATTCTTTGTTTCACTGTAAATCTGCTGACAAAGCAGCTTGGTGTGTACGATAGGCATGATGGCCACAGTGACACAGAATCTTCTTAAATAGATTTAAACCAAACAAACATTATAATTCCTGAAGGACAGATACTACAAAGATTAAAAAGTCATTTGCCAAGTGCAGTCCCAGGGCCAGTTGGGGCATTCTGGATTCTACATGAGTCACATCATTTCCCATAAAGACCATCCAGAGTTGCTAATGAAGTGAAGGAAAAAGTGTCGCTGACCAAGAATGGACTTGCACGGCATTTTGAAGACAGATTACTTAAATATTAAGAGAAGCAGGCTAAGTAAATTCATCCATTCATCTATTCATTGGAAAAGTATTTGTTTCCTGGGTACTAAATGCAAGGCCCCGTGTTAGACACACAGTGGTCCCATGGTAGATACAGTACCAACCACTGGGGAACTGATAATCCTACACAGTTTATAATCCAGTGAAATTTTATACTAATGCCATAGACTCATATACTAAGGAATCAAGGATTAAAGAAGCTATTAATTTGGAGTTGAAACTAAAACATGACCAAAACAAACAAAAAAAATCTCCGAAACCCCATAAAAAATTTTTAAGCCCACAGTATATAGTTTTCTTTATAGAACTTTCTTTTTGTTTCAGTTCATAAACCCATTCAAGTCAACTCAGAAAGAATGAGATAGAAGATAGGTTTTAAGCCCTCATCTATTCAACTGTAAGCACAGTCTAAGAAAAATTCTGGAAAATGCTAATGCCAGAGTGGAATTTTGAGGTCATTTGGTGCTAGCGCCTGTCAGTTCACAGGTAAGGGCACCACCATTTATAAAAGGCTTAGAAACTACTTCTAATTTTGGTTTGGTAAAAGTTCCTTGGTTTCCTAAGGAACATATGCCATAGACTGACAGTGAATATATTCCACAAGGACTAAAATATTAATGTAGAATATTCACAGATTCCTCCTTTATAATCTGCTGCTAAGAATAATTCTGGCACCGCCTCCTCGTGTTTGCTTGTGCCGGGCCGCTGAGATGACTGGAGAGTGAAGTTGCCTCTGTGGTGGAAGGCAGTTTGGGAAGTGAAATGGTTCCTTTCCCCTCTCTTCACAGAGAATTGGGAGAGGAATTCCACTTGGGACATACCCCCAGACTTGTATGGGGTGCCCAAACCTCATAAACCAGGGTGACCATCTCTTGTGTGAAAGTTGTTAGCCTCTGCTATTGCATGGAGGGAGGGTTAAGAGAGACCGAGCAGAGCCCAGACAGGGGCACTGCAGGGAGTGGGGAGGATGAGGATCACCCTTCAGGATTCTGACTTGCCTGCTGGTCCACAAGTGGGGGCTACTGAAAATGATGGAATGCTGACAGCTGGGATCAGCCAAATGTGGGTGCATATTGCAAGGGGCTACTGGTACCTGGGAATGAGTCCTTGTCCATGGGGACTGTTGGAAGCACTACTCATCCATCCACATGGAAGTAAACTTACAGCAGGTAAGACAGAGAAAGCAGAGTTGCCTGATCCTCTAGACCCCTCCTAAACATCCACTATCACACATTCCTTGTCAGAAAAAGCAGAAAATTACCCTCAACACCACTGAGATGCAGTCTGGGGTAATGGCTTCTCCACTTCAGACCACTGTTTGGAATTGCCTAAAGGCAGAACCCAGATGGAGAAGGCTGCAGCCTGAGCACTGAAAGGGTGACCAGTGAGGCCAGCTGCTTAGAAGCAGAGATTTCCTAGCTGGATTATGAATTTTAATGACAAAGTGTCAACAAGATCTCAACCTTTGATATCTAATCCATGGGCTAGACTGAAAATGAACCTAAATCTTGTTAAGTTGTTAAGGAGTCTATTTATTCATTCAACACTTATTTACTAAATGCCAGCATGTTCTAGATTATAGAGATAAAGCAGGTATAAAACAGGAATTTTGCTTTCACAGAGTTGACAACCTACTTGGGAGAGGAGAGCCTTATGTGTAACCCTGATCAGGTCAACAGCAAGAGCCTGTGATTGTTCAGTTCTTAAGGCAACTCACAGGTCTCCCACCAACAGAAATGAGATAATAAGGAAACCAAAAAGGAAGCCCTCAGAAGCAATTCTCCCCAGTGCCAATCTCAGACTTGGCAAGACAGAACAAAGACAAACAAAATCTTCTCAGAGAGCAGAACAGGTGCAGCCAGAAGATGGCCAAGGAACCCATCACATTGTGCTGAAGAGAACTTCAGACAGCCTGAAACCTGGGCCTGAGGTAGGGTCTGTTGAAGCCAAAGTCAGTTAGTTCCCATAGTAGACATGTCCAAGTGTGTTAGAATTGTTTTGTAGTAGTTAGTTACACTGCCTGAGCTGGTAGGCATGTACTCAGATTCTCCTAAACATTTGGGTATGTGTTTCAGGAGGAGATGGTAGAAAAGTATAAAATACATCTCAAAGAAATAAAGGAAGCCTCTGGTGCTTGGAAAAATGCTAATAAGCATGGCTGTATGTCTCACTGGGGCATGCTAAGGACTTGGGAAGCCCTAACAGTGCTGCCTAAAAAAATGCTATTAGCTCCTGCCTTATGTAACTGTAACTATAGCTTTCTGCATACCCTAAAATTAGAGAAACGTCATCTAACTTTTTTTTGAGATGGAGTTTCGCTCTTGTTGCCCAGGCTGGAGTGCAATGGTGCGATCTCAGCTCACTGCAACCTCCGCCTCCTGGGTTCAAGTGATTCTCCTGCCTCAGCCTTCCCCTGAGTAGCTGGGATTACAGGTGCCTGCCACCATGCCTGGCTAATTTTTGTATTTTTAGTAGAGATGGGGTTTTGCCATGTTGGCCAGGCTGGTCTTGAACTCCTGACCTCAGGTGATCTGCCTGCCCTGGCCTCCCAAAGTGCTAGGATTACAGGTATGAGCCACCACACCCGGCCCCACCTAACTTTTATACAATCACTTTTCCATCATTCACATCATTAACATCACTGTCCTGTGAGGACTAAGCAGACTGGTGTCAGAAGTGGGATTAAAGCAAAGGATGTCTTTAAGAATGTAGCTGTCCACTTTCAAGGTAGACACTAAATTATTCTGAGGTTTTATATGTAAGAGGAAATCCAAGGGGAGCCGAGTTTTCCTTTGACTCTCATTGAGCCAACTCTTGTAGAAGTTAGAGATTCCATAATGATTTAAATACAAACAGTATTTAATTAATGCACAAAGTTTGACTGATAGAGTATATAAACACAATGTTGCTTGAAACTGTTTTTAGATGATGGCTGCGTACATGTCATCTACCCAGGTAAAACAGCTGAATATCTGGATAAAATCTAACACATCAGTGATAAAACTATACATATCACAGTATCTACAGTTATCCATTATAAAGTAAACTACACTAAGTTGAAGCTAAGGCAATACAATTTAAGCATTAAAAACTCACTTTTCTACATTTTTTTTTTTTTTTTTTTTTAAAGACAGAGTCTTACTTTATAGCCCAGGCTGGAGTACAGTGGCATGATCATGACTCGCTGCAGCCTTGACCTCCCAGGCTCAAGTGATCCTTTTATCTCAGCCTCCCAATCAACTAAACCACCACATCGGGCTAATTTTTAAATTTTTCATAGAGATAAGGTCTCCCTATATTGTCCAGGCTGGTCTCAAGCGATCCTCCTGCCTCGACCTCCCAAAGTGCTGGGAGAACAGGCTTGCCCCACTGTGCTTAGCCTAAGACTTCTTTTTTTTTTAGATAGAGTTTTGCTCTTGTTGCCTAGGCTGGAGTGCAATGGAGTGATCTCGGCTCACTATAACCTCTACCTCCTGGGTTCAAGCAATTCTGCTTCAGCCTCCTGAGTAGCTGGGATTACAGGCATGTGCCACGACATCCAGCTAATTTTGTATTTTTAGTAGAGATGGGGTTTTTTCATGTTGGTCAGGCTGGTCTCGAACTCCTGACCTTATGTGATCCACCCTCCTTGGCCTCTCAAAGTGCTGGGATTATAGGCGTGAGCCACTGCGCCCGGCCCAGACTTTTTTTTTTTTTTTAAGAGAGACATGACCATTTTAGCCTGAGCTAAGCCGGAGAGACTGGCAACAAGCCCAAAGTCTACTAAAGAAGGAAAAAAAATATGCTTTAGGTGACTCTGGGATTTTGACTTTTGGCCATAAGTTATGCAGCTTCTCAGGTAAGAAAAGAAGGGAGCAGTTGAACCTCTTTTCAGTGATAGGTGAAAAATGCTGTAAGTAAAATAATGCTATAAAGATAACATAGAAACAGAAAGTATTAAGTCTAACATTCTTTTATTCATCCCTGGATAGACAGCCAAAAGCTGTATGCCTCAGCAGTTGTTAATAAAGGGCCTTGAAAAAAATACAGATGGCTGACTCAGGTGCATTGAGAAAACAATCCTTGAGCTAATTATTGTATCCTCTTCAAAATACAAAGGTTAAGTGAGTACTTATATGCCAATTTTTATAATAGTTTAATTCTTCTATTTATTCTGTATCTTGTCATTATAAAACTGGGTTTCTATAGAATGCAAGTTCCAACTGTATATAGCAAATAAAAATATCCATTATGACCAACCCCCATGTGGCCAGTTAAGTGAGGAAGAAATGAGGACATCCACCTATGTCAAACAGCAGGCATTTAAAAATAAATTACTAAGCATGGCCCCACAAGATGTAAATAGGAAGACTAATACCTGGTCAGCTCATATGAATTTCAGTAAAAGATCATAACCCATACTTAGAGATATTATTAGATACTACCTACCAATTATCAAAGAGAATGTTCCCTTGTGATCATGTAGTTACCACAGTATACAAAATTGAAGCTGCATGATAATTTGATAAGAACAAAAAATGTGGACATTGGCACTAAGTATTGCTGTAGTTGTAAGTTTCTAATTTCTGGCTTTCTCTTAATGGAATAATGAAAACTTCTGGAGATGAGTCCAATATGTTTAAACACACATTGATTCATTCATTCACAACAGGGTCTCGCTCTCTTGCTCAGGCTGGAGTGCACTGGTGTGATCACAGCTCACCGCAGCCTTGAACTCCTGGCCTCAAGTGATCTTCTCATCCCAGCCTCCTGAGTAGCTGGGATTACAGGAGTGTGTTTTCATTCCCAGCTAATTTTTAAAAATTTTTTTGTAGAGACTGGGCTCCTTATGTTGCCCAGGCTCATCTAAACTCTTGCCAGCCTCAACCTCCTGGGTTTAAGTTATCCTCCCACCTCAGCCTTCCAAAGCGCTGGCATTACAGGTGTGAGCTACTACGCCTGGCCTTAAACATTATTTTTAAAGGATATATGGGAATAACAAAACATAATGTGAATACAAGACTACAATTTTTAAAAGCAACAAACCTCAGCATTAATGTATTTTGTAAGCTGATTGTTGTGGCATGCTCAGATGGTGGTATAAAAACTCACCAAAATTGTTTCACTTTACTTGGGTAAAGTTTTACATGTCTCTAATAAATTCTTGACATTGATTTGGTTGCATTTTTACTGGCATCTCTGATTTTTAAAAAGTTACACAGCTATAATACTAGTTAATAAAAACATATGCAAAAGTAGTTACGAATGATAGTAATTACTGTTCCACAGTGAAATACCCTAAGGTTCTTTTCTGTGATAATCATCACTTTCCATTAGAAAGAACAATTAAAGGAGAATGAACAAGATTTTGTGTGTTCTCCAAATCTCCAACTAATGTGTACTCATAGAGCCCAGATGCCACTCACAGGACAGGAATATCAAAGATAAGCATGGGACCCCTTAGCAAAAAGCAGACGATATCAAAGGTACATGGTGGTAGCACAAAAATGACACGCACACCAACCCAAAGGTGGGTCTGCTAACGTGACAATCTAAACACGAAGCAATGCCAATACCAAACCATTAATGAAAATTTGTTGAGCCTACAAAAGGTTATGATATTCCTTCCAGAGATAAATAATATAAACTACACTCTTAAAAAGGAATATCTCCTAATAATAAATTAACTCATATTCAGTTTATCACCAAATATGCGGGCAGAGTGACAAATGATTTAAGAAATAAAATAGTAATTTGTTTAATTGATATATCTTTCCCTTGAGAACTCAAGTATCAGTTGGAGATGTAAAAAAATCTATTTTTTGAGCTGGGCACGGTGGCTCTCACCTGGAATCCTAGCACTTGGGAGGCCAAGGTGGTAAGACTGCTTGAGCCAAGGAGTTTGATAATACCCTGGGAAACATAGTAAGATCACCCCGTCTCTAAAAAAAAAAGATTTGCTGGTATGGTGGTGCACACCTGTAGTCCCAGTCCCAGGTTCTTGCGGGGCTGAAGTGGGAGAATTGCTTGAGCCCAGGAGGTGGAGGCTGCACTGAGACAGGATCACACCACTGTACTACACCCTGGGCAACAGAGCCAGACCCAGTCTCAAATATATATGTATACGCGCACACACACACACACACACACACACACACACACACACACATATATATATATATTTTTTTCTAAGTTGATATTATAAAACTCCAAATCTTAGGCCAGAGGACTAAATGACAAAAATGGAATTTGGACTGACCTGAAATGTGGGCCTCCTGGCAGATGTCTCTAAAAGTTGACCTTCCCTCCCACAAAGTGACAGCTTATGCATGTCTGTGGAGTAGCCAAGTCCTGAGCCAGTCTCTCATCAACGGAGGAGCTCATGGGAGGGCAGGAGGATACAAATTTTCCCATGAGAATGACAAAATATAGGGGCATTACTGACATCCCAGTAGGAACCTGGGACACTTGGAGAGCTGTACTTTTAAGAGAGTATTATGTTACTTCCTACTTTTATTTTTCATTTCCATATGTGTATGTTTTGAAACAACAAACAAAACCTTTACATCCTGACTGCTGGCATCTTCCAACATTCATATTACCACCCAGCCATATAATACTCGCACATGGCTAGGGCAGGAATCGTTGACTGTCAAGTCCAGCTGAAGGCAATATGGTTTGGACCAGTGACCACTGCATGTTGTCTCGTTCTCCCTCCTCCAAAGTGGTGATTCAAAAAAATTGTCTTCATTCTGTCCTCTCTTTACCACTATTTGGCAAGTTAGGGTGGTTAATATTATCATTAGCCACAGGACCATGAGGGGTTTATCTGGACCTGGATAAGAAAATTTCACAGTACTCTGAGATCCTGAATGTGGCGACTGGCTGAGACTTTGAGCCGCCTCTTTTTGGGAAGGTGGCATAACTGCATTTCAAATTACATATAGGATAGTGGGGTTTCATGGTGGTTTTTTTTTTTTTTTTTTTTTTTTTGAGACAGATTCTCGCTCTGTCACCCAGGCTGGAGTGCAGAGGTGCCATTGTGACTCACTGCAACCTCTGCCTCCTGGGTTCAAGTGATTTGTGCCTCAGCCTCCTGACTAGCTGATAATACAGGTGTGTGCCACCACACCAGGCTAATTTTTGTATTTTTAGGAGAGATAGGGTTTCACCATGTTTCCTAGGCTGGTCTTGAACTCCTGGCCTCATGTAATCTGCCTACCTTGGCTTCCCAAATTCTGGGATTACAGGCGTGAGACACCGTGCCTGGCCTATATTTAGGATAGTTTTAAATGGGGCCATTTTAAGAGGATATATAGGACAAGAAAAGGGTGAATTGTAGTAGACATTTTCTATTTTGGGTCTGTCCAAATCACCTCTGGTGTAAGTGATTATATTGCTAGTCTATGGTGGCAGGTGACTATTTCCAAGGGAAGAGTCAAAGACTTTTTCTCCCTAGCTCACAGTGATTGGTTCAAGGGTAGCCTGGGGCTCACCAGAGCCAATAGCACCTCAAAAGACATTTGTAGGGGGGACTTGTGAATCAGAGGCAATTCTTTCCCACTGATTTTGAACCAGAGACTGTAAGTTCTGTAGCCATTTTTCTGTCTGAAGAACTGTAATAACCCAGAGGAAGCAGAACTGAGATATGAAGGAAAAAATCAGAATCCTGGCAGCAAGATTTGATACAAGTGATACCTGAAGTTGCCCTACCCCTGCATACTTAGGTGTGTAAACCAGTAAGTTCCCTTTTGCTTAGGCCAGTTTGGGTTGGGTGACCCCCTTAAAAGCCTCTACGTTATAAATCAAAAAACAGTATGTAAGCTAGGCGTGACTTCAGTAATGTGAAAAGAAAATTCTTCATTTTACAGGCAACTCTAGTAATTTGGTACTGAGCAAACCTTAGGGATTTTACCGCTTGATGAATTGGGGAAAACTGTTTTTACTGAAGTCTGAATACAGGATTTGGGCACCATCCCTCATGTTGAGATGATATAAGCATTTTGCATCTTAAATTGCTCTGAAAAACTATGCTTCCCCCTTCATTTTTTTCTCCTCAAAAGGAACTTTCCTGACATTTTAAGTATCAATGAAATATCTTAAGTTTGTAGATGGATAAAAGATTACATTATAAGAAAACATGGCAAAGGAGGTGAGGTCAAAAGCTGAGAGCAAGAGGTGTGTCAGGTTGGGGCGTGGCACTTGAGAGGCAGGAAGGTTTGGAAGGGTTCCTCTAGACCAGAATTAGCGTCAAGTCGGCTGGGGATGAAGGAGGGTGGCGTGGGGTAGCCCTGAGTGCCCAGATAAGGAGTGAAAGCATGGATTCCCAAAAATAAAAGACTTCATGAGTTTCCTCAGCCACGCACCACACGTGCCAGCTGAGCAGCAACAACACCCAAGGGTTCACCCAAGGTTGGGGACCAGCCAGATGAGTCTAGGTCACGGAGGCAGGGCATCCCGGTGTGCTAGAGGAAAGCTGGAGTAACTGGGCTACCCGCTGAACACCTCACGGACATTATATATCTGGTAGGGATAGCCCAGGATTCTTTTGAGACCCGTTGTAAATTTCTTCTCAGCTTCCTCATTTTTTGAAAGATTAGAACTAAAGATCATATGGCTTCTGAAGAATAGGAACTCACAATGTAATTAGCAATTGTACAAGGAAGCATGATCTGAAGTCTTACAGCTATTTTAAAGTCAAATAACTGAGTCTAATTAGAAGCAGTCCACAGCTATCTTAAAATTTAGGAATTAGGAATTCAGTTGCTTAAAAGGTAACTGATGCATAAAGCACAGCTGCCTTCAAGGCATTTTTCTCAGTACCACAGGTGCTACAGTCATCTCACAGTTTCTAATTGTTTTTAGGTGACAGGGGATTTACCAGAGGTAGAGCTGCCTGAAACACTGCTAAGAGACAAAACAGTGCTAAGGATCCTGCGTGGAGTGGCTGTTCCAAGCTCACATCTCTTTCAGTCCTCGAGTACTCGTCTCCCATTAGTCTCATTGGTGCATGTCTTGAACCAAGTGTTTAGAAAAAGCACCCAGGTATATAGAGGTATTTACAGGTATATACAGAAGGCATCATGACGGGAACACCAAGGAAAACCCCTGCCTCTCAAATCTTCAAGCAGGGCTTGAAGTAGCCAAAGAAAGCAGTGTCAGGGGCTGTTGGGCAACAGCCCTGAATATTCCCAGGGAGAAGCTGGCTACTGCTGCCTGGCTTCATGTGGTTCTGATGTCAGCATTTTTCTGTCTCAGGCCCTCTGTCATTCCAGGATGCTGGAGTCCACGGGCCCTGTTTTATACCCTAGCTGAGGACTAAGATATGCTGTTTAACATCTTGTGCCACCCTCCCAATTCCATCACTCATCCTGCTTTCTCTCAAATTCCCTGAATGCCCTGACTTGCCTGGCAATGTTCTCTTTTGTGGTCCAGAAGCTGACTGCAGTCTGATCTCTGAGATTCAGGCTCCCCTAAAATTACTGACCAGGACTGGTGCAATCTGCTTGTTCTTGGTTCTGATTATGATTTGCCCCCATGGAGGCTGCTAAGTTGGGCATCATTTAGTGCTCTTTACTAGCTGACCCTACCTGGCACGGCCCCACTCTGCTCCCAGCATGCTGTGCAGCTGGCAGTGTGTGCTCCAGTTACAATTCCTTCTGGGAATTGAGGCTGTCAAGGCTTTTTAAGTTATCTAGGAAGTTGCTCTCCACAGAAAAGGCTTGATTATTCCTCCAGACCCTAGACTTATCTCAAAATCGTTTTCTTCGCTAAATCCTGGTGTGAACTTTTTGTTAATGCTAGTAAAGTACTGAACTGCCTACCCCTATCTCATAATATTATAAGGCTTTTTCCTTTTGTTAAAAAAAAGAGTCAATCCAGTGTATGCTACTATACAGCTTCCTATCTGATGTGGGTATAGCTTGATAATAAAATGGGGTAACTTGAAAATTCTGAATTTTAAAATAAAAAATTATTGGGGTCCTCTCTATCATCAGTTCTCCTACCTTTCATTAAGTTGGGTAGTATGAGATTTTGACAGACTTGCCCAAAGAGGCAACAAGACAAGAGGAACAGGTGAGCCTTGGTTTGGGTTCGAAATCAGCTGCAGTGTTTGGAATTTGGGGCTTGGGTTAAATGATTATATTTTGGTGGCTAGCAAGAATCTCAGCATGATGTATGATTGAGTTACAGAAATCAGTCAGAAACACCCTTGGGATAATGGCCATGTCAACTCATTTCATAATGGTATGTGAAACTAGAAATGAAATTAGAAAGACTGGGTAGTTTTTTTTTTTCCAAAGGAATGTATAATTCAGGTCAAACATTTTTTTTAGAGTGGATTATTTAAGTGGGAGGCCTATTCATGCACTTCTATGCATATGGTTCTTTTTTCCCCTTGATTCTTAGAATTAGGACTTGGAAAATTATTTTCTGTTTGTGGCCACTTTAAAACCATGTTGCAAGCAAAATGAACTATAAAGACCACTGCAGAAAAATCTCTAATTTTTTCTTAAAAGAGAGCTCTGAATCTTTGTAACATCTAACAAAGACGCTAGGGAAAAATTAGGGCTTTTTTGCATTAGATTCAATCTTCTTGCCAGTAGCACACCCACCATTTACCAAGTTTACTTTAACATCTGGCACTGAATTTAAGGAGGAGGAGCAGGAGGAGGTTACATTTCTTTGCATCTAAAACCCCACATAATAGTAAGAAGTGATAGGTCAGACTGATTGGTTATTGTTAGGCAGAAAGCCATACTAAATGCAAACTACTTGAATCTCATAAATTACATATTGTGGGACTAGTGTATTGTGAACATTGAGCCTACCTCAATGTGAACAGCCAACAGAATTCTTAAAACATCTTTGAGATCCATGCAATTCTCTTTAGTTATTAGAGTTTTTATTCAATATCCTCTCTTAGCATGAATATGATACATTAAGTAATATAGTAATTCTGAGCTTTTCTTTTTAGAAATGCTAAAGTGCTTAACCATTCTTATCAATACTTAAAATAGCACATTGAAAAGCCCTAAAATAATAACAGAAAACACACTTTCTACATAGAGGATCCAACGCAACAAAATCAAATGGGATAGGCTGGAACTGCCAAACCTACCTAGACAAATCTGGGCAAATGAAGACACAGTAAGAGAAGATACACCAAGTGAACGGAGTATAAGGCACAGCTTCTGATTAGAATGGAAGATGCTTTTTCACAACTCCACAACTATTCCTCCATGACCTCAAAAGCCTGTCCTCCCTCCTACCTTGCTGGTCAGCAGGCTTTCCTATCAGCTGCCACAGTCAGGACTGTTTTTGAAATACCCTAGCATTTTTTCTGGGCATGGAGAAGCCTAGCCCAGCCAAATTTCATGTCTATGCAAGTCACATTCCAGAACCAACTTCCACAAAGTATAAACCACCCTTTGTCACATACTGTGATGTCGTGCATTTTTTTTTTCCCAGCTTAAGCCTGTGTACAGGTGAAGACCCTGTGCAGATTTATAAAAGACTTAAGTAGCAACTTTGAGGGCAAAGAAAATGCACTCTGGTTTAAACAAGTTTCTTGTCATCAGATATAAAAGCAAGCAAACCTGGCAACACCATACCTTTCTTCCACGGAAACTTCCTTCAGCTGCTGGTGTGGCTTGGTGCCTTCCATTTCCCTGATGCTCACAGCATAGATCTTGGTGGTGTAGTCAATGGCCTTTTCTCTAGCAACATCGCTGTCATAGCCTCAAACAACAAAAAGAGATTGGGGAGCCAGTTGGTTTGCAGTGGCCCAGGAAGGGAGGTGGTGGGAGGTACAGTCGGCACAGGAGGCGCGTGGCAGGTGGGGGCTCACCTCCATCCTCTTCCACGTCGGTGTCCGACTCCTCGCTGTCCACCAGCTTGCTCTCCTGGGTCCCCACAAACTCCCTGGTCCAGATCATCAGGGCTGTGTCGGCGCCGCCCACTGTGAGCAGCACAGAGTCATTGTGCAGCCACCTCACGTTGGTGACGTGTGCACTGTGCCCCACATACTTCTTGAATCTTGCATGCTGTCCCTGTAAAGCCCGAAATTGGTGATTACCCCAGCCACTGTCTCATTATTTCTTTCTCTGGGCTCATTTATCCATATTAATTTCTACTGGCTTCTACTGGATACAAAGGAAACAGTTCAACAGCAATTTCCCTACATTTCAATTAGAATGTAAGCTCCATGTGGGCAGGCACTAGGTCTCTTTTTTTTCTTCAAACAGTACCCAGCTCACAATAGGTCCTCAATATATATTTTTTGAGGGAATGAATGAAACGTTAGACTACAGAACCTATTTTCTGGGAATCTGTGGACATATAAAAAGCTTGTTCTGGTTCTCTCAAATGTCAAATGTGCTGTCTCCACAGGTCTTTAGTGTAAACTACTCACTGTGAGTCTGGCTGACATCTGAGATCAAAAGTGTCTTCACAGCCATCCCCTACAGTGACTTTTGTACCATAGTCGAGGCAGTGGCAGAAGAGCAAAGGATCTCTTATAAACCTGGGGCCCCAAGTAAGATGTAAAATGAACTAACAGTTTCTGCCACAGACGCTAGAAAGCATTTTTAACAGAAACACTCAAACACTGATTGAAAGACAAAGCTCCTTTTCAACAAACGTAGCCAAATGCATAAAACCCAATTTATCAGTAACGACTAAAAGCTTTTTGACTGGTGTGCCCAGGCCACCCCACCTTTATCCCCAGTTGAGGGCAGAGGGCAGAGGGTGGAGCGTGGAATGTGAGTCAGCTGCTCACGCTAGGGCAGTCCTGACAAGTGGTGCAAAATCAAAGCTGGCACCAGAAAGAGTTTCCATATTCAGCTCATGAGCCACAGCCTGGCAAAAACAGCTGCAGCGGGAGCCATTTAAAGAGGTGGAGTTTTTCCATCCTCTCAGCGACTCCGAGGGAATACCTTACACAATCTGGAAAGCCACATGCACTCTCTGAGGTCGTGAGAGAGCCACCAGTATCCTAGATGAAAATTTTATTAATTTACAAGTGGCTCCCAGAGGAGTTTGGACTGGCATGCTGGAGAATCTGAAACCAGCATAGACACACGGCAGCGAACAGGTGCAGGAGCGTTCATGACTTTGTAATACTCCTGGTCAAGATCTCCCTGTATTTGGCCAACCCCTAGCTGACAGCAGAGTGGAACTGCCAACTCCTCAGTAGAGTACTGAGCCTAGAAAGATTCCTGAAGCAAACAGGCAGATCTATTTCCAGGAGGCCCTCCAGAGTCATTAGTTTGCTAGCATAGGCAGAACAAAAGAATTTCCAAGAAAAACCTGTTCGAACATGTGAGATCCAGAAGGCATGGAAACAGAGGACAGTCACAGCAGCTGCAGCCATGTGCCCTGCTGGTCTTCTAGCTGGAAGCAGGAGCACATCCAGTTTATATACCACAAATGCAAGCTGTTTCTTTACAGAAGTAAAAGAGCATGAGAAATGCCTCTCTACACCCTTAACTTATAAGAGGGACACAGGGTTTCCAGATGGGAAGAAAAAATGCAAAAAAAGGTTCAGGGAAAAACAGACTCTAAGGGATGAGATTCAGGTTGCAGAGGGAAAAAAGGGACATGGAGGAAGAGAAAGAGAGGAAAAAATTCAGGGCCAATGAAGAGATTTAACAAGGCAGAGATTCTCCCAGCAGTGGGTGATTCAAGATTCTCAGAATAGGAAACGAGATCACTGCTCCATGCAACAATAAAGGGAATTGACACTGGGTAGAAGGTTCTGTGAAACCAGCTGCTGTTTCAGGAGGAAGACGCTGGCAGCGATGTTTAGTGGTTCCCGGCAGGGCCCATGGAGGAAACATCCTCAAGACCTGGCACAGCCAGTGGGATGAATGACCCTTCTGGGTCTTCAAGCCGAATCTCCATTTGTTACACCCATCAGAACTTGCTGCTTCCCCACGACTCTCTTATTCATCGAGTGATGAAATAATGGATGATAGCACCAGAAAAACCTGGAATATGGGCGGGTGCAGTGGTTCATGCCTGTAATCCCAGCACTTTGGGAGGTTGAGGCGGGCAGATCACTTGAGGTCAGGAGTTCAAGACCAGCCTGGCCAACATAGTGAAACCCCAACTTTACTAAAAATACAAAAATTAGCTGGGCAGGGTGGTGGATGCCTGTAATCCCAGCTACTCGGGAGGCTGAGGCAGGAGAATTGCTTGAACCTGAGAGGCAGAGGTTGCAGTCAGTTAAGATCACACCACTACACTCCAGGCTGGGCAACAGCAAGACTCTGTCTTAAATAAAAAAAAAACCTGGAATATGTCTCCAGCGTAGTGGTTGCCAATCCCTTGTAGGGAGGAAATTTCTGAGAATCTCATGAAAGCTGGGCACTCACCCCCTACATTCACATTTCAGTTTCCCTATCTGTAAAATTTTCCATGCACAGTTTCTCTCTGAAAAATCATCCTCCAGAGCTTTTGACATTCTGAGCAGGAAACTTAAGGACTTGAGGGAATGGAGGGTTTTAAAAATGCAAATGACATAGTGGTGTTTTCCTCTCTCCATTTAGCAGAAGGGTCTAGGTTTGGAAGGGAAGGGAGGCTATGGGAAGCAATCAGCAGGCCATACAGATCGAGTCAAAAAACAGAATTTGGTTTTCTGATCCATGGTTTAAGATACTACAAAAATGGGTCGTGCTCTTGTTAAGGCTCTGACAAAGGTTAGAGTCTGTCTCATGGAGGCTGGGACAAGATGGTTGTCAGGGCACTAACGATCTAATTGAGAAGGCTTTAACCTATAAAACTGAATATTAATAAAGATACACATCTGGCATGGAAAGAAAAATGCCTGGAAGAAATACCCACTCATGGGAAAGTAGAATGAGAAAAAGAGCCAAGATAATGACATGATTTTAGCTCCTAACAAATGGAACTTGAATTTTGGACACAGAGCTGTGTGGTGGTAATAAGATCTCACAGGTATCACCAAGACTGATGACATAGAACTCAATGCGAGAATATAGCAATGGCATGGTACATTAGTCTGCTTGGGTAGCCATAACAAAATGCCCTAGGCTGGGTAGCTAAACAGCAGAAATTTATTTCTCACAGTTTTAGAAGCTGGGCAAGATTAAGGTGCTGGCCAATTTGGTTCCTCGTGAGGGCTCTCTTCCTGGCTTGTAGATAGCTGCCTTCTCACTGTGTGCTCACATGGAGAGAGTGCAGTGTGTGTGTGGAGACAGAAAGCTAGCTCTCTGGCATCTCTTCTATAAGGACACTGATTCTATCAGATTTGGGTCCCTCCCTTATAAACTCATTTAATCTTAATTACTTCCCTAAATGTCCTATCTCCAAATACAGTCCCATTGGGAGTTCGGGCTTTAACATAGATTTGGGAAGACAACCATTCAGTTCACAACAGATAATGAACTTTGTTCAACAGAGTGAGAGCAGTTGGACAAGTGTGACTATACAGCTGGAAATATTCACTGGCAAGAGATTCATGTATTTCAGAAGGAAAGTGTGCCAGAAAAATCAGATTTTTTTTTTTTTTTTTTTAAAGAAGAGGCCAGATGCAGTCGCTCATGCCTATAATCCCAGCACTTTGGGAGGCCAAGGCAGGTGGATCACCTGAGGTCAGGAGTTCGAGACCAGCCTGGTCAACATGGTGAAACCCCATCTCTACTAAAAATATAAAAAATTAGCCAGCTGTAGTGGCAGGCACCTGTGATCCCAGCTATTCAGGAAGTTGAAGCAGGAGAACCACTTGAATCCAGGAGGCAGTGGTTGCAGTGAGCTGAGATTACGCCATTGCACTGCAGCCTGGGCAACAAGAGCAAAAACTCCATCTTCAAAAATAAGTAAATAAGTAATTCTTTTTAAAAAAAGAGGAAGACAAATGATTCTATCAAAATAATTCGTATTTGGCTAGTAGTCTTTTTAAGCTATGAACCTATTTCTTCAATCAAATCTGACACAGAACTTAAGAATGAAAAGATAATTTAAAAGGATAGACAAAAGATTTGTATAGATACTTCCCAAACAGCAAATAGACGAGAAAGTGCTCAGCATCCTTAGTCATCAGAGAAATGTAAACTGAAAACACAACTGGATACCATTATCTACTCCCCAGAACAGCTGAATTTTATGCATCTGACAATACTGAGTATCAGCAACTGGAACTCTTACATTTCTAGTGGGAATACAAAATGATACCACTTTGGAAAAAGGTCTGGCAGTTTCTTAAAATGTTATATATTTTCCCCATGACTCAGAAATTCCACTCCTATGTATTTACCTAAGAGAAAGAAAGCATATGTCTACAAAGACTTGCCTAAAAATGTTCACAGCAGCTTTACTATAACCCAAAACTGGAAAAGTATGTTCATCATAGGAATATGGATGAACAAACTGTTATATCCATACAATGGAATTCTACTAAGCTATGAAAATGAATGAACTATTATGCAACATGGATGCATCTCAGAAACATCTCTGAGTGAAAGACGCTAGATAAAAAGCAGTACCTATTTCATTTATATGAAATTCTTAAACAGGTAAAATTTATGGTGAAAACCACTGGAACAGTTGTTTGACCTGAGGAGGGAGGGGGCATGGGGACTGGCCCAGAAGGAGTATGAGGAAGCAGCCTGGGGTGGCAATGGCCTATGTATCTTCATAAGGATGGTTATATAGGTATATGAGCTTTTGGTCAAAGTTCATCAAATGGAACACTGAACATTTATGTATTTCAACTGTATATAAATTTTACTTAAAAAATAGCATAAGCAAATCTTGAACTCTAGATAATAATGTGCATGATGTAACATTTAGGGGTAAGAAATCTTGATATCTAAAATGTACTTTTTCCTTCCAGCTTTACTGAGGTATAATTAACAAAGATTTTATATATTCAAGGTGTACAACAGAATTTGATATATGCATACATTGTGAAATAACTACCATAATCAAGCTAACTAATGCATTAATCATGACATAGTTACCACTGTGTGTGTGTATTTGGTAAGGACACTTAGGATCCACTCTATTAGCAAATTTAAAGTAAATAATACAGTATAATTAAATATAGTCACTACGCTGTATGTCAGATCCCCAGAACTTATTTATCTTAAAAGTTTATACCCTTTGCCCAGATGTGGCGGTTCACGCCTGTAATCCCAGCATTTTGGGAGGCTGAGGCAGGCGGATCACCTGAGGTTGGGAGTTCAAGACCAGCCTTATCCACATGGAGAAATCCCATCTCTACTAAAATTACTAAATTAGCCAGGCGTGGTAGCACATGCCTGTAATTCCAGCTACTCAGGAGGCTGAGGCAGGAGAATCAGTTGCACTCAGGAGGCAGAGGTTATGGTGAGCCCAGATTGCGCCATTGCACTCCAGCCTGGGCAACAAGAGCAAAACTCCATCTCAAAAAAATAAAATAAAAAAGTTTATACCTTTTGACCAACATCTCCCCATTTCCCCCAACTCTCCAGTCCTTGGCCACCATCCTTCTACTCTCTACTTCTATGAGTTCAACCTTTTCAACTTCCACATATATGTGAGATCACAAAGTATTTGTCTTTCTGTGCCTGGCTCATCTCACTTACCATGTCCTTCAGGTTCATCTACACTATTGCAAATGACAGGATTTCCTTCTTTTTTATGGGTGAATAATATACCGCCATATATACATGTGTATACACACACACACACACACAAATACTTTCCTTATCCATTCATTTGTTGATGGATACTTCAGTTGTTTCCATATCTTGGCTATTGTGAATAATGCTGTAATGAACATATTGGTGTAGATATCCCTTCAAGATACTGATTTCATTTCCTTTGGATACATACCCAGAAGTGGGATTACTGAATCATATTTTAGTTAATTTTTTGAGAAACATTCATATTGTTTTCCATAATGACTATACCAATTTGTACACTGTTGGTGGGCATAACAGTATACAAGAGTTCCCTTTTACACCCTCACCAACACTTGTTCTTTTTTTAATAGACATCCTAACAGGCATGAGGTGATATCTGTGATTTTGATTTACATTTTCCTAATAAGTAATGTTGAACATCTTTTCATATACCTGTTGGCCATTTCTATGTCATCTTTGGAGAAATGTCTATTCAAGTAATTTGCCTATTTTAAAATCATGGCTTTTGCTATTGAGTTGTCAAGTTCATTATATATTTTGTATATTAACCCTTTATCAGACACATGGTTTTA
This sequence comes from Chlorocebus sabaeus, assembly GCF_047675955.1. Taxonomy (NCBI): domain Eukaryota; kingdom Metazoa; phylum Chordata; class Mammalia; order Primates; family Cercopithecidae; genus Chlorocebus; species Chlorocebus sabaeus. The sequence goes on along the minus strand of NC_132917.1, from coordinate 54,825,031 downwards.
CAATTATTTTTCCCATTCCATAGGCTGCCTTTTCATTTTGTTGATTGTTTCATTTGCTGTGCAAAGTTTTTTAGTTTGATGTAGTCTCACTTGCTTTTGTTTTTACCTGTGCTTTGGCTGTTATATCCAAGAAATCACTGCCAAGACCAATGTCAAAGAACTCTTTATATTTTCTTCTATAGAAAATATAGGAGTTTTATGATTTCAGGTCTTACATTTAAGTCTTTAATCCATTTTAATTTTTCTAAATGGTGTGAGATAAAGATCCAATTTCATTCTTTTGAATGCAGATATCCAGTTTCCCTGACACCACTTATTGAAGAGACTGTCTTCTCCCTATTGTGTACTTTTGGTATCCTTGTCAAAGATTGACTATATAATATGCACGGATCTATTTCTGGCATCTTTTTTCTGTTTCATTGGTCTATGTGTCTGTTTTTATGTCAGTACTATACTGTCTTGATTACTATAGCTTTGTAATATAGTTTGAAATCTGTATTTCAAAGTGTGACACTTCCAGTTTTATTCTTTCTTGGGACTGCTTTGGCTATGTAGGTCTTCTGTGGTTACATACAAATTTTAAGGATGTTTTTCCAATTTTTGTGAAAAAAATGCCTTTGGAATTTTGATAAGGATTACATTGAATCTGCAGATTATTTTTTGGGTACTGTGAACATTTTAACAATATTAGTTCTTCCACTCCATGAACACAGGATCTCTTTCCATTTATTTGTGTCTTCTATTTATTTCATGAGTGTCTTACAGTTTTCAGTATACAGTTCTTTTGCCTCCTTGGCTAAATTTATTCCTAAACATTTTATTCGTCTTGATGACACAGTTTTTCTTAGATAGTCTAAGTATATAAAAATGTAATTGAATTGTGTATGTTAGCTTCGCATTCTACAACTTCACCAACTTTATTAATTCTAATAGTTTTCTTGGGGGGGAGTCTTTAGGGTTTTCTATATATAAGGTCATGTTGTATATAGAGATAATTTTACCTCTTTCATTCTGATCTGGATGCCTTTTCTCTCTTTTTCTTGCCTAAATGCTCTGGCTAGGACTTCCTTGACTTGTTCCTGATTTTAAAGGAAAAGCTTTTGACTTTTCATCGAGTATGTTAGTTGTGGGTTTTTCATTTATGGCTTTTATTAAAATTCCTTCCTCCTATATCTGAGTTTAGAAGATATATCTTAATCATGAGAGGATGTTGAGTTTTGTCCATCCTTTTCCCACATCCACTGAGATAATAAAATGATTTTATCCTTTATTCTGTTTATGTGGTATATCACATTTACTGACTTGCATATGTTGAACCATCCTTGCATCCCAGGGACAAATTCCACTTGATCATGGCCTATGATCTTTTTAACGTGCTGTTGAATCTGGTTTGTAGTATTTTGTTTCAGATTTTTGCACCTATATTCATCAGGCATATTGGTCTGTAGTTTTCTTGTAATGTCTTTATCTGGTTTTGGTCTCAAGGTTCTTCTGGCCTTACAAGATGAGTTTAGAAGTATTCCTTCCTCTTCAATTTTTTTTTTTTTGAAAGAGTTTAAAAAGGACTGGCAATATTTTTTCTTTAAATATTTAGGAGAATTCACACAGGAAGCCACACGGTCTTGGGCTTTTCTGGGAGGTTCTTGATTACAGATTCAAACTCCTTGCACATTATTGATCTGTTCAGATTTTCTATTTCTTCGCAATTCAGTCTCGGTAGGTTGTATATTTCTAGAAATGTATCATTTCCTCTAGGTTATCCAATTTGTTGGCATATCACTGCTCTAAGTAGTCTCTTATGATACTTTGTATTTCTACAGTATCGGTTATAATGTCTCTTTCATTTATAATTTTGAGTCTCTTTTTGGCTAGTCTCGCTAAAGGTTTGTCAATTTTACCTTTTCAAAAAAAAAACCTCAACTCTTAGTTTTGTTGGTCTTTTCTATTCTCTTTATAGTCCCTATTTATTCCTGTTCTAATCTTTATTATTTCCTTCCTTCTGCTAACAGTAAGCTTAGCTTGGTCTTTTCCCAGTTTTTATGAAGTGTAAAGTTAGGTCATTTGAGGTCTTTATTTTTCTTTCTTAATTCTACAGTTTACTTTAAATTACAGAATTTAGGTTGTGGGTTTCTGTGAGTTCACTATATTATTCTCTCACTTTATGTGTATGCTTGAAAATCTTCACAGTAAAATCTTAGGAAAAAAGCATACACAGAAGCTGAATGTGCAAAATACAAAACAAAGTGTAACTCTGTTGAAACAGGAATAGGATTCCAGAGCTTTTGCACAGGTTCCTTCCTGGCCACTTGAGATATACCTCCCTGGAACTCTGGTCTGAGGAACACAACTTGAAATGACAGTGATATATAGATAAGCCTCCTTGTCAGGCAGGGAAAGTACTAGCAAGGTGCAATAGTACTGTGGGGGTTTTAGTTATCTAAACAGCTACTCCAAAACCTCGGTCTACTAAAACCAGGGTATCACTAACTTTTTGCCTTGTACTGCTAGCAATTTCATTTATACGTAGAAATAGCAAGAAAAATGGCTACTTAGAACTAAATTCTGATTAAACAAGAAGGGCTGGTAAGTGACAGATCATTGGCAGAAGGGTGCCAGGTGGCTTTGGGATGGGCAATGAAGGTAACACTGGACATAATCAGATGTGTATTTTAGAAAGGGCTACTGACAATAATCTAATCAGATATTAACAAAGGAAGGAGAAGAGAGGAAAAGCATCCAAAGTAACCAAAGTGGCCATAGAGGTAACTGGTATGTTCAGGTTAAAATGTACAAATGACAGGAGGAGCAAACAATTGAGGATGAATACAAAAGCCTTGCACAGACTTTTTAGTGTAGTTTCTGGAATGAAGACAAAAAATAACTTTTGAAAAGGATGTGAAAGATATATTTAGGGATAGAAGCAAAATAGAGAAAAGTTAGGAACACTTCTTAATCAGATGGCTTCACATGAACTGAAAGTCAATTTCTCATTTCCTCTGTCAAAGAGAATGCTCTTCAAACCGCGAAGGAGAAAACAACTCAGTTACGTGAGTACAGGTACCTTCAAACGTGACCACAGAAACAATACAGTAATAGCTGAAAAGTTTAGAAATCAGGAGAGGTGGCATCAAACATAAAGTGGTTCTTGTATCCCAATGGGAAAACAAATAGGTTCTGGCAAATATTGATTCATGAGGTGATGTAATCCCTTGAAAATTCTAGGATGAAATATTACACAGGAGTTCAATAAGCATTTGGAAAAAGAAGTAGTGATAACCAGACAGTAACGGGTACACTGTGAACTAACCTCACATATTTTATAGGTTGACTTATTAGGAGAGATTAAGGATGACAGAGACCAAATCCACTTGTCTTTAGGCAAGACATTAGCCAAGTATTTAATGATGTCTTCTTGGACTAGGATAAACGGCTGTACAGGGAGGTAAATTTAAATATTTGTTACTGATTAAAGAACTGTTACAATGTGTAGATTAACAAACAGAATGTCAGCTGGGTGTGGTGGCTCATGCTTGTAATCCAATATTTTGGGAGGCCCAGGTGGGAGGATTTTTTGAGTCCAGGAGTTTGGGACCAGCCTGGGCAATACAGTGAGACCCCATCTCTACAAAAAGTAAAAAAATTAGTTGGGCATGGTGGTATGCACATAATCCCAGCTACTGGGGAGGCTGAGGTGGATTGATCGCTTGAGTCTAGAAGGTAGAGGCTGCAGTGAACAGTGATTGTGCCACTGCACTCCAGCTTGGGAAACAGAGCAAAACCCTGTCATTCATTCACTCATTAGTTAAAATAAATAAATAAATAAATAAATGGAATGTAAAATTGAATTGACGAGGAGGTTCCCAGAGTTGACGTTTGATTGTTCCAGTCTCTCTTTTTTTCTATGATTTAGAACTCAGGATTGTGAAAGCAGAGGATGACATGATGCTGCAAGGGAGAGAAAATGCTTTGACAAGGTATTCAAAGATACAGATAGGATGGAACACTTAGAAGAAATAAATAAAACTTTTTGGGTATGAATGTAAAGTTCTGTATTCAGATCTTAGAACATCAATTGTGTAAGTATAGGCTGGGGGATAATCTGAACATTTTTGAGATTGACATCTATGAATTCAATTTTTGTAGTGTGGCAGGCAAAAGGGCCAACGTCATTTTCGTTTGATTTAATACAAATGTAAACATCAAAACCAAGAAGGCAGCAGTCCCACTGTGCTCTGACCTGATCAGATTACAACTGAAACACTGAATACAGTTCTAGATTAGACAGCTGAAGGAAGAACTGATAAACTGCAGTGTGCTTAAAGGGAGGGGACAGCTGTAAGCCATGGAATATGGGAAATGGCTGAAGGAACTAGAAATGTTAGGCTGGAAAAAAAATGAGACTTCAGGGGGTCAAATGTGATCTTACTAAAGATGATGGCTGTTAGAGGAATGGAATTGTTTAATGATGGTTCAGAAGGTAGAACTGTATTTAAAAAGAAAAGAGGCTGGGCGCACGGGCTCATGCCTGTAATCTCAACACTTTGGGAGGCCAAGACTGGTGGATCACAAGGTCAGGAGTTCAAAACCAGCCTGGTCAAGATGGTGAAACCCTGTCTCTACTAAAAATACAAAAATTAGTGTGGCATGGTGGCAAGCGCCTGTAATCCCAGCTACTCGCAAGACTGAAGCAGGGAATTGCCTGAACCCGGGAGGCGGAGGTTGCAGTCAGCTGAGATCATGCCACTGTACAAAAAAAAAAAAAAGAGGAAAGAAAAGAATTCAGCTCAACACAGAGGAAAACGTTTTAGTAATTGGAGGTATTTAAAAATCAGTTGGGCTGCTGTGTGGTATTAAGTTCCTCATCTGTGGAAGTATCCTAATAAAAGTTAGAAAGGCACTGGTCTGAGAGGTTGTAAAGGTAACACTTACTTTGCAGTTTGTGAGATGTTGGATTTGGTGACCACTAAAGGCCTTTCAAGGTAGAATTCTATGCCGTGAGAACTGCACTGAAATTAGTCACTCAAACACAATGTCATGGAGGTTTTTATACAGCATAAATAATACTCCGATAATATGAACTGCTTATGACTTCAAGTTTTAAAAAATGCACTTAGATACAATAGACAGATTTAAGGTTATTAATGAGACTGAGCAAGTAAAGACAATAAACATGCAATATTACCTTGACGGGATATGAGAAAAGCTTAACAAAACCAAAATCATCTCCAGTGGCTAAAAGGGAACAGTCTTTGGTAAGACTGGCAGCATTTACGTCAGTTATATCGCTATGTGCTGGCCAGATTCCCTCACAGGTGGGCCCCAGGACACAGGTCCATGTGTCCCACTGTATCTTCTCAATCTGAAAAAGAACGAAAGAGAATTATATTTTTGCACAACCTAGTTTGTTTTATTCAAAATAAACAGTTTGCACCTGAGTAATTCTAAACTACTTTGACAACAATAGGTATTTGTGTTGAGTGCTGAGGTACACAAATTCTAAGTTGCATATTTAAAGTGGTTATTTGCATTAAGAAACCAACACTGCAGTCAAATATCCAAGTGTTTTTCTCTAGATAAAATGAACATTTTGAAATTGTGGAAATTTGACAATAATAAGTTATTTTAGTTCTTAACTAGACATTTATCACTGTATAAGCCATAAGCTGGATCCAGATTCCCCAACCCCAGCACTGATGTCTTAGGCTTGAAAATTCTTTGTTGTTGGGACTGTCCTGTGCATGTCAGGATGTTTAGAGCATCCCTGGTCTCCACCCAGTGGATGCCAGTAGCATACCCTTGTCCCCAGGCATTGCCAAATGTTCCTGGGAAGCAAAATTGCTCCCAGTTGAGGATCACTAAGCTAAGCTGATCAAAGGAGATGATCATTTAGCAAATTATTTTAAGAAGTTATAAGACACAACTTAAAAAAAAATGACCGCTTCCTTGGAGGAAAAAGTAATAAGATTCTGCAGCAAGCTTAATATCCTGTATGCTCTAGAGAGACTACTGTAAAAATCCGAAGAGCTATTCATATTGTATTGCCATGAATCTTTTATCCTTTAAAACTGTTTTGTCTGAAATTCTTGGCTAGAATATTTGTAATTTTTATAGGTTAATTCTGGTAAGATTGAGGGTTTTCTTTCCATTTACTTAAAACAATAATAGACAATAACAACATTATGGCTTTCCTGGGAGATTTTGTCTCATTTACTTTCATTCAAGATCTGCTATTACACCTTAATATTCCAGTTTCTTTAGACAAAGCACTGTTCAGAAGGAGTATAAGAAATTAGAGAACTGTAGCTAAAATTAAAGCCCAGAGCTCTCCTTTTCAATCTGAAACTGCTTTGCACGTTGCTAATACCTTGCCTAATTTCTGCTTGTTGTTATTGCTTAGAAGAGAAATTACAAGATAAAAGATGCAGCCAGGAGTTTTAGTCACAACATGGTAAGATGCTATACATTTGTTAGTCACTCAAATTTCTCCTCATTTAATCTTGTGTGTTTCTTTTGGAGGCACACAGAAGTGGAACCAAAAATCTGCATCTGGTCCTGTGACTTGGGGGCCTCAGGTAGGAACACAGACTGAGGTGACTCAAGGTGGTTCCCCCAGAAATCATCTCAGTTTTAGAAGTAGAGTCCCTCAACCCCTTATGATGTTCTAACCTAACCTTCACAGGAAGAGAAGCAGGGAACCATCCCTTGCTGGTTCTGGAAGCAGGCTTTTGGCCATTGACTCCCTTCCAAATTCTAGATTCCATCTCCTAGTCTACTTGCAATCCCCACAGTGATGCTGGCCTCCTTATCCCAGCAGGAAAGGAAAGGGAGCTGGTATTGCTTCCCTGGCAGACACTGTAACACAACACCATTGGCCAGATCAGGACACCCTACTCTCCAGGGGAAGCAAATGTCTAACTTGCTGGAAGCTACAGAAACTGCACTTAAAATGGAGCATTAAGAATGATACCTATAATCCATCAATGCAAAAGCGTTAAATAAACTTGTTAAAAATGCTGGAACTAAGATAGAAGGAGAGCCCTCAAGGGATCCCTTCCTCAGCACCTTGCCTCAGGTAGATATGTTATCATTTTGCAAAGGAAGCAACTGAGGCCCACAGAGAGGTTACATCACTGCAGTCACAGTATGCTTAGGAAGCCGAAGTGGGAAGTTTGCTCCAGAGACTTTGCCTCCCAATATGGTGCTGCTTTAACTGTACTATTTGTATCAGATGGATTTGAAATAGGCATTTTAACATTTGTCATATTTTAACAATTTGCTGGGTAAGCTTTGTATTAGTTTACCATGATTGTTTCTGTAAAAAAAAAAAATGCTTATTTGAAAAAGATTTTTCAAAATCCCTCATGCTCAGTCGAAGGGCCTTGGCACCACTAGGGAAGTTGGCCAAGAAAGCATCAGTTGGAGGGACTTGCAACCATCATCATCACGAATCAGCCTCTGGAGTAACAAATGTGCACCATGGGGTAACAAATTAACTCTTCAGAGCAAGCGCCTGTCACTTTGGGGAGCATTATAACATTAATTTTCCTCTTGTGCATTTTCTTTTATATAATAATTGCTCATCTGTTCCAAGCCAGCCTCATCCTCCTCTACCATTTTGTTAAATTACATTTCATTTTAGTATACTTATTTGGGAGCATTAAAACAGGAAGGGAAAGTACAGCTGAAGTGATGTGAAATGATGCTTAAATCCATAGGAGAAACTGAGAGGTTTCATGGTTTAGGCCATGGAGTCACACACAGATGTCTCTGGGTTGAGATCACAGTGCTGTGGATCTTTTGCCCTCCCAGAGCCTTAGTTTCCTTATCTGTAAAACCACATTGACAACTATTAGGTAAAACTGTTATGAGGATTAAAATATAGGTGTATATATTCTGAAATTCACATGGAGCCAAAAAAGAGCCTGACTAGCCAAAGCATTTCTAAGCAAAAAGAATAAAGCCAGAAGTATCATATTACTGGACTTCAAACTACACTGCAAGGCTACAGTAACCAAAACAGACTGGTACTGGTATAAAAAGACATATAGGCTAATGGAATACAGAATCCGGAAATAAAGCTGCACACCTATAACCATCTGATCTTCGACAAAGTCAACAAAAATAAGCAATGGGGAAAGGACTCTCTGTTAAATAAATGGTGCTGGGACAACTGGCTAGTCATATGCAGAAGAATGAAACTGTACCCCCTCTCCCCCATTTCACCATATACAAAAATTAACTCAAGACGGATTAGAGATTTAAATGTAACACCTCAAATTACAAGAATCCTAGAAGAAAACCTAGGAAATACCATGCTGGACATTGGCCTTGGGAAAGAATTTATGACTAAGTCCTCAAAAGCAATTGTAACAGAAACAAAAATTGACAAGTGAGACTTGACAAGTTTAATTAACTAAAGGGCTTCCACATAGCAAAAGAAAACATCGATGGAGAAAAAAGACAACCTACAGAATGGGAGAAAACATCTGCAACCTATGCATCTGAAAAGGGTCTAATATCCAGAATCTAAAAGGAACTGAAGTCAACAGGTAAAAAAACAACCCCATTAAAAAGTGGGCAACAGGAGTTGGAGACCAGCCTGAGCAACACGGCAAAACCCTGGCTCTACTAAAACTATTACACAAAAATTACCTGGGCATGGTGGTGTGCATCTACGGTCTCACCTATTCGGAAGGCTGAGGCAGGAGGATCACTTAAGCCCAGAAAATCGAGGCTACAGTGAGCCGTGATGGTGCCACTACACTCCAGCCTGGGTGATACAGCAAGACCCTTAAAAAGGGGTCTTAAAAAAAAAAAAAAGTGGGCAAAAGATATGAACAGATGCTTCTCAGAAGAAGACATACAAGTAGCCAACAAACATGAAAAAATGTTTATCACCAATCATTGGAGAAATGCTAATCAAAGCCACAAGATGCCATCTCACACCATTCAGAATGGCTATTATTAAAAGTAAAAAAAATAACAGAATCTGGTAAGACTGAAGAGTAAAGGGAATGCTTATTCACTGCTGGTGGAAATGTAAATTAGTTTAGCCTCTGTGGAAAGCAGTTTGGAGATTTCTCAAATAACTTAAAGAACTATGATTCTACTCAGTAATACCATTACTGGGTACACACCCAAAGGAAAATGAATTGTTCTACCAAAAAGACACATGTACGCATACGTTCATTGCAGCACTATTCACAATAGCAAAGATATGGAATCAACCAAGATGCCCATCAGTGACCAACTGATAAAGGAAATGTGGTACGTATACACCATGGAATACTATGCAGCCATAAAAAATAATGAAATCATGTTCTTTGCAGCAACATGGATGTAGCTACAGGCCATTATATTAAGAGAATTAATGCAGGAACAGAATACCAAATACCACACGTTCTCACAAGTGGGAACAAAGCATTGGGTACACACGGACAGGAAGGTGGGAACAATAGACACTGGGGACTATTGGGGACTACTGGGGGGCAGAGAGAGGAGGAGGCAAAGGCTAAAACACTATCTACTGGGAACCGTGCTTACTACCTGGGTAATGCCATCATTTGTATGCCAATCCTGTGTCATACAATAGACCCACGTAACAAACCTACACATGTACCCCCGAATCTAAAATAAAAGCTGAAATTAAAATAAAAAATAAAGGTATATAAAGTATCTGGCAGTCAACAAATGACCAGTGAATGAATGACATAATTACAAATATCTCTTACTCAAGGCCATAAAAGCTCCTCTATATAAAAAAGTTAAAAAGAGGACTGATCAGAGACAAATAAATTGGAACTAGGGAGAGGAGTGAGATCAAACTTTCTCAGTCAACAATTTCCATTAATACAATGCCATGATCTATAACAATGTATATTTGTAAAGTACTACACATATACTTCCTTTACAAACAATGAAAATGCAAATGTACACGTGTCCAAATGTCTTTGGGAGAACCTTACAATACTGGGCCGGTTTAAGATACTGGTAAACTGAAGTGAGGGAGAGGCAGATGCCTGCCACTCAGAGGCACACCCTTACCTCCTTTTCCTCTAAGGAAGCAATATTTCTTCATCCTCGTCAACACTTAGACCAGGGCTCGTTATGTGTACACCGTGAAAGAGGTACATGTCTACAAAAGGCATCTAGCTTTCAAGAGGGTGTTAGTTTAGGGATTCAAAAATTTTATCTAGGCTTTGATTTCAGCAATTAAAAAATGATATATGTAGCTAAGGACATGAGGAAACACAGAAAAAAGAAAACAGTTTGATACAATACAATGGTCAGATTGCAGATTGTTTTCGTCTCAAAAAAATAATTTCCAGGCTGGGTACGGTGGCTCACATCTGTAATCCCAGCACGTTGGGAGGCAGATGTGGGCGGATCACCTGAGGTTAGGAGTTTGAGATCAGCCTGGCCAACGTGGGGAAACCCCATCTCCACTAAAAGAATAAAATTAAAAAATTAGCTGGGTGTGGTGGCAGATGCCTATAATCCAAGCTACTTGGGAGGCTGTGGTGGGAGAATCTCATTAACCTAGGAGGGAGAGGTTGCCGTTAGCCAAGATGGTGCCAGTGCACTCCAGCCTGGGCAAAAGAGCAACACTCCACCTCAAAACAAAACAAAGCAAAAAAACCTGTTGTTATAGATAATAATGTTCACAATTACAAATAAACATTGAGAAATCATGTTTCAAAATGTATGTTCATAAAAAGCTTTGCACAAAATGACATGTCAAATGGAAAAAGGAATATATAACATCCAAATTGTTAGCTTATTCATTGTCTTCAGGCAGAGAAAAATTAAGCAGAGCATCAACTGTACATTGCTCCACCAGCAGTGTGATAAATCCATATGTTCTGGGAATCTGGAAACCAGATTAAGCAATCGGATTTAAGACATGATCAAGCTTAAAGGTATACTAAATATAATACATATTAGTAGTTAACGTGATAGGTTTTATTAAAATGCACATATGAAATCTTCACAAAATATTTTTAAAAATCTTTGTGTATGATTGTTACCTCTGAAGGTCTTATTATATGCCGTTTGCCTCTTGGAGCTTCAAAAAAAAGTTGTTCTTTGGCACCCGAATTAACTTGCAGTAATTTTCCTGTTACGAAAGAATGAAGTAGAGAGACAATTAAACTCTGACTTTAACTCTTTATTATAAAATGAGAAGCATGGGTGCTGCTATTTTGATTCATTTTAATCAAAGCCTCATAAATTGAGTAAATACATTTTGAATTATTCAGAAGGGCATGTACTGCCAATTACATGATGTGGTACAAACCCCAAAGCTGTGATTTTCAGAATATGGACTTCATAAAATTTGACCTTGAACATCATTCAAATAACAGAAGAATAAAGTTTGATATGTTCTACTCTGCTGCACTGAAAACATAGTTTTCCAAAGCCTGAGAAAAATCAGTTTTCCCCCTCTTTTTCCCAGTTGCCTCTCAGCAAACTGTGCTGGCAAGAATATGGCATTGGAAGATTATGGCAATTAGAAGTCAATCGCTTATTGTGGGCATTCACATTTACTTTGGCCTGAATTCTAAGTTTGCCTTTAAAGCCTAGAAACAGAACACACAAAATAAACTATAAATGCTCATTCCTTCCCCACCCTCTGGTCCTACTTGAAAATTTGACAAGAAATCCAGGACTTTCCCCAAAGAAAATGTTGGGCAAAAATAGTCTTTCAGTCTGATGGACAATTATAATCTTGGATTTGATGTTGAAAAAGCTTAGATTTCCTAATTCTCTTCCTACAATGGCAACAATCTTGTAAGGCTTAAAATGTAAATGACTCAAGGTATATATGTTTCAACATTTTTGGCATTTTAAAAATATTACGGAAAGTTTCAAACACGTATAGAAGAGTATAAAGAACCCCTGGATGCCCGCTGTCCAGCCTCAATAGCTATTAACACATGGCCAAGCCTATTTCATGAACCTCCACCCTAGATTATTTTGAAGCAAATTTCAGACATCATAATATTTCACCTATGAATAATTCAGTATACATACACATAATGTTCCTCCTTTTGTTTCTTCCCCATAACTATGGCATATCTAGTAGTCTTGAAATATCTTTCTTAGAAAAATAATACCAAAATAAGAACTTTTCGGTTTAGATCGTGCTCTTTAGCACTTAAATAGGCACCAACTTGATCTGAAATCTAGCTTGGCTAATCTTTTTTTTTTTTTTTTTTTTTTTTTTTTTTTTTTTTTTTTGAGATGGGGTCTTGCTCTGTTTCCCAGGCTGGAGTGCAGTTGTGTAATCTCAGCTCGCTGCAACCTCCGCCTCTTGAGTTCAAGCGATTCTCTTGCCTCAGCCTTCCGAGTAGCTGGGATTACAGGCACCCACCACCACACTTGGCTAACTGTTGTATTTTTAGTAGAGACAGGGATTCATCATGTTGGCCAAGGTGGTCTTGAACTCCTAACCTCAGGTGATCCGCCCACCTCGGCCTCCCAAAGTGCTGGGATTATAGGTGTGAGCCACCACGCCCAGCCTAGCTTGGCTGATCTTAAGTTGTAGATCTACTTCTATATGACTAAAAATAAGGTTCTCTCATTTCTAAATGACAACTGTAATCATTTCTAATTTGGTGAATTATAACATTAGGGGATTTTTCCTTGACTTGGAGCAAATGTATCTGAAAATGTGTACTCTGAAATGGGCACATCTTCTGACTTTATGGCTGAATATATGTAAGTGAGAAAAGAAAAAAGGGAGTTAGTTATCTTTGGCTATTTAGAATTATAAGAAAATGAGTAACTAATACTGTAAAGTGATTCTATTTTTAGGACACTCAAGAGTGACTGCAAATGACAAAGCATGTGGACAAACAGTTAAAGTATTCAGTGAACACATTCTTTGAATACAGCTAATTTTAGATGATGTTTGGCCATGAGATACTAAAATAACTCAGAGGACTGTAATCCTCAGATAAATCCCAACAACTTACTTTACACCATAGTTTCAAAGATCATACTTCACTTAAAACCAAAAACGAGAAAAATCTCTCAGTGAGGTAATTTATGATTGCAAAAATAGTTGAGAATCTAAACACATAGACAAGTACCAGAAGTGCTGGATAGCGATGCAGACAGCTCGTAGGGTCCCCATGTAGCCCATGCCCCTTCCCTGAGAACTGCCTCCGTGGTCATGTTTGTACTCTGGGGGCAGACGTTGACCCTGGAGGGGCCAGGCTCACACTGGGCTGGGTAATCAAATTCTCTTGGGAAACTGGAATCCAAGAGGCTGAATCAGCTGGTGCCTACCGGGATGAGATGTGGACTTCGGGCCTGTGGGTGGCATTTTGGGGCAGCTGAGACTGGCCATGTGCAGATGAGGTAGAGAAAGGCCGCTTGTGCAGAGAGAGGGGTCATAGGCAGAGGTAAGACCCAGAAGAGCAGTGGATGCTGAAACTAGCTGCCTAAGAGTGGGAGAGGAGTGGAGAAGAACTGCTTGCTTGGTTCCTGTGCATTTTCTAGTTCATTCCTAAAGTTAGTTCCTTGGCAGATTGTTTCCTGCTCTTGGATTCTATAAAATATCTCTGTATCTCTCCAATAAACTCATCTTTTATTATTATTTTGAAATTTAAGCCGGTTTCCAGCCTGGGCAACATAGTGAAAGCCCATATTTACTAAAAATACAGAAAAAAAAAAAATTAGCCGGGCATAGTGGCGGGCGCCTGTGGCCTCAGCTGCTTGGGAAGCTGATGTGAGAGGGTCTCTTGAGCCCAGGAGGCACAGATTGCAGTGATCTGAGATTGTGCCACAGCACTCCAACCTGGGTGGCAGAGTGGGATCCTGTCTCAAAAAAAAAAAAAAAAAGTTTAAGCTGGTTGGTGGGTTTCTGTTCTTTGCAATCAAGGATGTGAAGAAGAAAAAACCAAACCAAAAAGCTATTCTTCTATGAGGAAGGAATAATTAAGAGTTTTTTTTTTTAAAACCAAAATTTTCTTTACTGCTGCTAATACACATTTTTTAAGCATAAGGAAATATTTGGGTCACTGCTCCTTTTTCTCTCTGCCTGCTGTCTCTCTCTCTATCACCACTGAAATATTCTGAGGGCGAGGAGCAGAATCAAGAACAAAAACTCTGTTTAATGCATTTATAATTGCTCTACAAAAACAGTAATCCTATTCTTTCAGAATCACATTTTTATTCACTGGAAATATCTGCTCTCACAGATTAAAAGCTGAAAGACACCCATGTCCTTACATCACACATCTTCCAGGTACCATAGAGCTTTGCAGCCCACAAAGTGATCCACATACATCACCCCGGCTGCTATATAATTTACAAGTTAGACTAATTCCAACAATTGGTACTAAATGTACCAAATATCAGGCCATTTGCAATAAAAATGGGAATGAAGTGTGCTATTATGGCTCAAATTGTCATTTTTATTTTATTTATTATTATTTTTTGAGACAGAGTCTCACTCTGTTACCCAGGCTGGAGTGCAGTGGTGCGATCTCGGCTCACTGCCACCTCTGTCTCCCAGTTCAAGCGATTCTCCTGCCTCGGCCTCCCAAGTAGCTGGGATTACAGGCACCTGCCACCACGCCTGGCTGATTTTTGTATTTTTAGTAGAGATAGGGTTTCACCATGTTGGCCAGGCTGGTCTCAAACTCCTGACCTCAGGTTACCCACCTCAGCCTCCCAAAGTGCTGGGAATACAGGTGTGAGCCACCACGCCCAGCCTTCAAATTGTTAATTTGTAAAGGATGTTACAGGCTGTTATTTCTAGAAATGAACTTACAGCATTTAGAAAATATCCTTTCTATGTTTTCTCTCCCTCCATACATTTTTTCTTTCTCAAGTATTCCATGCTGGAGCTTTCATTCAGGGGTAGCTGATGTTCCTGCAAAAGCCCAATGCACTTTTTGGTTTTCCAAGGACCTATAGTTGCCATGGGCACAAGAGGCTGCTGAGGCTGGCGGCTGTGCCATCCGTGCCGCTGAGAAGCCAGTTGGCTCTGGCAAATGCTTTCACTATTTTCGACAGGATCAAAGGCATGAAACAGATCCCTGCTTCTAATTTCTGCTCTCAACCTTGCCAGACCCTGGAGGCCCCTGCTGTGAAAGCCAGGCTGGTCTTGAGGCAGCATGGCATATTCTCGAGATCAGGCATTTTGGGGACTGGGATGTCGGGAATGCAGGAATATCAGGATGATACATGTCTCACGGCTAGTGGAGTTAGATCAGGCAAGATTTACAGGCATACTTCCTCTTATTCTCCAGATGGTATAATTCCTCCCTAAAAATCAGAAGTGTTTCTACTACTCTCAACCCACAGAAAGCACTGGGTCCAATCCTTTCACCTGACTGAAGGCACCCTTATGATGACAGGCAAGGTAGCTTTTCAAAGACCTTTGACTCCACTCCTCTCCTGCTCACTCCCAGTGCCCTCCCTCAGCCTCCTGAGCTCTAGGAGGCTGGCCTTGGGCAGGATTATGGAAATAGGGAGGTTTGCTTCTCTTTCCACCAAGTGATGGCTCCATATTGAGAGACTTTACACAGATCTTTCCCCAGGTCCCTCCACAGCAGTACCCCCGATCCTGGCTGAGATCTTGTGCTTTCTATCTGGGACTTACTTCTCTTTATACCCCTAGCATCTGACACAGGGCCTATACGTTTGCAGAATTAAGAACAAACTCCTTAAATGCAAATGAAACCCACAATGAGATACACTTCACATCCATTTGGACAGCTACTATCAAAATAAACACATAAAATAAGCTTTGGCAAGGATGTGGAGAGATTTGAACTCTTGTGTACAACTGGTGGGAATATAAAATGGTAGAGCTGCTATGGAAAACAGTATAGTAATTCCTCAAAAGGTTAAAAATAGAACTACCATATGATTCAGTAATTACACCCTTGGGTATATACCTCAAAGACTTGAAAGCAGGGTTTTGAAGATATATTTGTACATCCATGTTCATAGCAGAATCATTCACAATGGCTGAAATGTGGCAGCCACACAGGTGCCCCTCAACAGATAAATAGATAAGCAAAATATGGTCTATACATAAAATGAAACATTCAGTCTTTAAAGGAAGGAAATTCTGACACACACCACAACATGGAGGAATCTTGATGACATTATGCTAAGTGGAATAACCCCATTATAGAGAGACAAATACTGTATGATTCCACTTATATGAGGTACCTAGAGTGGTTACATTCATAGAGACAGAAAGTAGAATGGTAGATGCCAGGGGTTGGGGAAATGAAGTTATCATTTAATGGGAATAGAGCTCCAGTTTTACAAGACAAAAAGAGTTGTGAGACAGAGGCAGCGATGGTTGCATAACAGTGTCAATGTTTTTAACAT
Source organism: Chlorocebus sabaeus (assembly GCF_047675955.1). Taxonomy (NCBI): domain Eukaryota; kingdom Metazoa; phylum Chordata; class Mammalia; order Primates; family Cercopithecidae; genus Chlorocebus; species Chlorocebus sabaeus. The sequence goes on along the minus strand of NC_132917.1, from coordinate 54,808,672 downwards.
CCTTGAACTGTACACTTAAAAAATGGTTAAAATGGAGCTGGGTGCGGTGGCTCACACCTGTAATCCCAGCACTTTGGGAGGCCAAGGCGGGTGGATCACGAGGTCAGGAGATCGAGACTATCCTGGCTAACATGGTGAAACCCTGTCTCTACTAAAAATACAAAAAATTACCGGGCGTGTTGGTGGGCACCTGTAGTCCCAGCTTCTAGGGAGGCTGAGGCAGGAGAATGGCGTGAACCCGGGAGGCAGAGCTTGCAGTGAGCCAAGATCACGCCACTGTACTCCAGCCTGGGCGACAGAGCGAGACTCTGTCTCCAAAAAAAAAAAAAAAAAAAAAGAAGGTTAAAATGGTAAATTTTTGTTATGTGTATTTTACAATTCAAAATAATTAAGAAATCTTCCCAGCCAAAATTTACTCTTTATATACCCTCTTTTCTCTGGACTCTTCACTGCCTAATAGAAAAAATAACGGGTTTTAACCCCTAATAGTCACTGGGTAATGGGATTTCACATATCGTATCAACTATTTTGTGTGTATGTGTGTGTGTGTGTGTGTATGTTGGATTCTAAATAAAGTTAATCACACCCTATTCTACCTGGCAAGAGAATAGCAAGATAATAAATAGGGAGAAATCACTGCTTAAAAAAAAAAAAAAAAAGCAGAGAATATCAAAGAAGAGTCTGAGAAGCAACTGCTTTCATCGGCCTCACCAGTTCCTACATAAGTCATAGTGCCCTGACTGGTCTTAAATGCCGGTTGAAGCCCTCAGCACTGTGTCCGGCTGTCACTGCCCTGACATGAAAGCGAAATGGACTTATCTGATCTCCCTTTGCCCTTGTTGGGACTTGTACTACCTTGTATAAATGCAGTGCATCGCATGCTTTCTTCTCTATCTACTGCACTGTATAAAACCCCTGAACGCTGTAAAGCTGAAATAAAGTCCAAATTCCAGTATGGCAAGTGTAGTTACAACTAAATGCCTGTCGGGCAGAAGGGTTTCCAAGTCCTGGTCTAAGGCCACTACTCCAAGAATTACTTGAAAAAACAAATGTTCTGGCATCTCTGAAATACCTTTTTGGCTGAAGCCTTCATCATCGTTCTCCTGATTAATTTTAACTGCTCCCACTCCAGGCTCACATCTTCTCCCCAAGATGGGAGGGAATGCCCCACTCTAGATCCCTCAGAGTTACCTAGTACCTACAAGTACACAGTTCAGCATGAAACTTCTACTCCGTCCCAGCCTGCGTCTCCACATTCCCCTCCCTGTACACCCTCAGCCACTCAGCACTTCTATTTCTTCATCACCCCCTGGTTCTTCCCACCTTTGCTCTTCATATGCCATATTTCTTCTTGCCTGAAATGGCTCTTCCTTGATTGCGCTATCTGGTGGATTTCTCCTCGACTCTCAAGATCAACCTCAAAGGTTACTTCCTTCTATGGAGGCTCCGTGGATTACCTCCAAGGAGCTTTCCCTCAGAGCATACATTGGGCTTGGTGCTTTTCTACCACAGTGGACTACAATGTCTCTGAAGGCGGGAATGCTGCCCATTCCCAAGTGCCTGCTCCAGACTCTTAACACCAGCCGAATCTCGAGGATAGGATTTACAGTGACTCACCCTACAGTGCAATGTTCCATCCTGGGTACTGAATGCTGCCGTGGCCCGTTCTGAGTCCCTGCTCACCACTTCCCCTGTGACTCACCACTGCTTACTCACACCATACCCACTTTGTGCTCTTGTATTATTTATGGATGAGTATGTCTCCCTCACTCAATTATAAACTCCACAGGGAGCAGAAACCATGTCTTACTCACTTCCAGAGCCTCCACATTTGCTAGCTTAAGACTTTGCAACACCATAAAAGCTAGATTTATTAAAAAGACAAATCCTGATGGCATTTGTGGGCATGACTTGGAGGAGGTGGGAGTAGGCTGGGAGCTTTATAGAGCAGAGAAACTTTAGGCAGGCTGAATGTAGATTTCTACCTCTGCTGGAGGAGGAAAATTGCTGCAGGTTTTTTGGGTGGTTCTCTAAGAGGTGGAGAGTCTTGGGTGAAAAAGGGAAACAAGCCAGGAGGAGAAAGAGGAGACCCAAAACAAGGAGAAGGCACGCCCAACTAAAGGTGAGGTGGTGGCTTGCGATGATAACAAAAGGCATCATGTATCTTTAACCGTCTCAAAACTCAATGGCTTGAATCAATAGTGACAATAATAACTTTAAGCATAAAAAGATGGAAAAAGTATTCAAAATGTTAGCACCAGCTGCCTCTGGGTTGTAAAATTACAGTCGTTTATATTGTTTTGGGTTCCCCTTTCCCATTTCTAATACTCAACTGCCATTCTCTCTAGAAACGATGCATAAATGGACATTATTTAAACACAGAAATTCTATTTTAAAAGCCACAACATACTTTACCTCTAGAGTCCCAGTCAATGTGTGTAATATAACTCGAAGCACCTTTACAGATGCCAACCCTTTTGCTTGTAAGTACGTTGTAAATATCCACAAAGTTATCATGGGATGCCACGGCAAGGTATTTTCCCGTATCTATAAAGAAAAATGTGGGGTTAACCCCAAAGCATCTTATATAGGAATTTACTTCCAGGAACTTAGTATTTTAAAAGTGGGGAAATGGTCAAAGAAACATCTAAATAGTTCATTCTTGTAATTTTTTGTCCCAAGATTGTGCTATTTTAAAAAGTATCTGCTGTCATCTTCACCTTTTGAAAACTTAATATCAGAGATCATTTCTTTTCTGTGATGGAAAGAGACCATGTCTTCAACAGTGTCAGCATTTACAACCAGGAAACTCCCATCGTTCAAGCCAACTGCTAAGGCTTTCCCATCAGGGGAAAAGGCACAGCATCTTCCACCTACAGAAGAATCCACAAAAAACACTTATTATCCAAAACTTCACTGTCAAGCAAACCACACGAAGAGATGAAGAAATCTGATCATGTGCATTATGCACAGACATGTGACTGCCTTTAAACTGACACTAAACTTGTGAAAACTAAAACTTCATAATTTAAGGCATCCCTTGGCTGTGTGCAGTGACTCGTGCCTGTAATTCCAGCAGTTTGGAAGGTCGAGGCAGATGGATCTCTTGAGCCCAGGAGTTCAAGACTAGCCTGGGTTTGCAACATTCCGAGAGGTAAAACCCAGGCTCTACAAAAAATACAGAAATAAGCTGGGTGCATTGGCTCATGCCTGTAATCCCAGCACCTCGGGAGGCCAAGGCAGTTGGATTGCTTGAGCCCTGGAGTTCAAGACCAGCCTGGGCAACATAGCAAAATCCCATCTCTACAAAAAATACAAAACTTAGCCAGGCATAGTGGCACATGCCTGTAGTTCCAACTACTCAGGGGACAAGGTGGAAGGATTGTTTGAGCTTTGGAGGTGGAGGGTGCAGTGAGCAGTGATCACGCCATGGCACTCCAGCCTGGATGACAGAGGGAGACCCTGTCTCAAGAAAATAAAATTAAACATCTCTTCTCCCGAAATCCAAAGAAAATGATCATAATATCAAAAATACATTTTCAGCTTCTATGAGGTCTATTCATTCATTTATGAGTATTTAAATACTTGGGGTTTTCAAAAAATAAGTGGGGTAAATGGAGAAAAGGAGTATAGTGTAGGGTTAATAGGACCAGTATCTTTGCTTCCAAGAAAAGAGGTAATATTTAAGAATAGGAGTTCTATAATAAAATTTTCAGAAAACTTTCTTTAAAAAATATTATGCCTTACATACAACTTGCTTTAGAGGACCTCGTTCGTTTAGTTGCTCCAATTCTCTGATTCAGGGATTGTAATGCATAACTCTAGGGGTGAAAGATATTGCTCTTGCCTCTTCTGTCATGGGAAGAATGGAATCTGAACATTCTCTTGAGGGGTATCTGGAAAACTAATTGGCACTAGGGTGATGGTACTGCATGAACCATGTTTTCTACTGCTTTGTAGGGTCACAAAGACATTTCTGAATCAGGAGCATGGACTTTGCAAAGGTATGTCTAAAAGGAAACAAATTAAGAATATGCCTACCCTCTGCCACCATTCTTATTGTCAAGAGTTGTAAGCACAGCCCCAGGGATAGGACAGCCAGGTGGCCTTGTGCCAGGGCATTTAATACCGAGCCTCTTTACCAACTCCTCTGTTCATGGTATGCTGAAAGCTATGTTCTCACCCAAAACTGATGTGCCAGTACTGCAACAATGAAAAGACAAGCCTGCCCTTGAAGAGCATCATCAAGATTTGGTTAACCACAATCTACTGTACAGACCAAGACACATTTGAGAGTGAAGAGGAAAGCTATTAATAATTATACCAGAACAACAGGGGTAAACTAGGTTGAATGGTTATCCTATCTAAGATGGGTCAACAGTTGTTCTTTTTAACTAATTTTTAACTTAGGGAATAAAGTCCATTGACTGACATTCAAGTCCTCCACAGTGAGGACTTGGCCTATCATGAACTAGTGGCCAAAATGATTCTAGCCTGTAGTGATTAAGAGCATGGGCTTTGGACTTGGATTTGGGAAATCTTTCCTCCACCATTTACAACTCCCAGGAGTCTAGTGTAAAGAGAGGCAACACGGCAGAGGGAGATAGTGTTAAGCAGTGGTCACAGGTGTGTTCTCAGAGTCACACTGCATGGGATTGAATTTGGTTCCGTTACCTACTAAATGTGCAAACTAATTAAGCTCCCTGTGCCTCAGCTTTCTGATTTGTAAGTGGCAATAAAATAGCCTTACTCATGGGATTCTTACAAAGACTACATGGAAAGAGCTGGCATAGTTGCTGGCCCAGCCATACTAGCCACCATCACTATTGTTAATACTGTTTTGACAGCTTTCTTCATTTTATTACCCTAGAATACAATCCTCATGTGTGCTTATAAAATTACTCAGTACAAATATTTTAGGGCCAGGCCCCAATTTCATCCTTTCCTCTTAAGAACTTTTACAGATCCTTTAAGCCTCAGCTCTCATCACCTCCCTGATGAAGCAGTTCCAGGCTGTAGATCTCCTCTGAGGCTCCAGGGTACTTTGTGCCAAATAGCTCCAGTCTGTCCTTCCACATCCCCTCTTTGCCTTCGTCCACCCTGCTCTGTGCCTGAAGCTGGCCTGCACGGAAAATGTCAGTGGCCTCCCTTGTCCTCTGGTTTCTGGTTGAGTTTGGCCAAGGGGGAGCATGGGTGGGAGATTAGAGAGATGGAGGAAGAATAGGGAAGCTAGGCCATTTATTTCCCTGGCTGCCTCCCGCAGAGGCACTGCATGCTGGCAGAGTCCCCTGGCTAACAGTGGTGGCTCCTCTCAGGCTGCCATCTCAAGCGGCTCTCATATTCAGGGTTCCAGCAGTTGTCCCCTCCTCCTGCCCCTTCACACCAGGGCTAGTGAGAGAGGCCGCCATTACTAGCTGCATAGTGCTGCACTATCCCGGGTCATTTCCTCACACCTTCCCCATCCCTTTATAAATAGTCCCATTTTAAAGACTCTCCTCGAATTACCAAATTTGAATGGATATGTTGCTGGGACTCTGTTCAAGTCCTATCTATCTCTGACACTAGAGATGGGACCATTCATCATGGGATCCCCTGTGCCTGCCACACAGAAGCTACTTAATAAATGTTTGCTGAATTTGTACCTCTCAGTACACCTCATAGTTCTAGTGCATATAGGTGTTCAAGACATATTTAAGTATTTCTTAAGTATTACATTTCTATATAATTGACGTTTGTTTTCAAGTCATAAAGTAAGTTCTGGAGACAGTTACAAAATAAACAGCATTCTTTAAAAGCTGATGAGTTTCAATTGACTCCCACAGCTCTCGATGAGAAGAAGAAGGACATATTGCCCCCAGGTGGCAAATATCTGTGCAGTGCAAGGAAAATGAAGTGAAAAATGGAACTGGATTAGGCTAGCCTTCTGAATAATTCTACATGTGCTTAGTTAAGACTGTAGCAACCAATATAAAATTCCCATTGCCCAGCATATTTTTGGGCATATAACAGGGGCCCTCAGTAAATACTAATTACATGAATGAATAAACCTGACACATTGGTACTTGTAAATACTCTGACAGATGTGTGAGGTGGTGTTACGTACCTTTTTTGAGTTTCCGTACTGCCAGCATACGGTGCTGGGCGGACAGTTCCCAGATGCGAAGTGTTTTATCATCGCTGACTGTTGCACAGATGGGCAGGAGAGGGTGAGCTGCCAACCCCCACACTTCTCCTTCCATGTGCCCCTGTGGGAGAGGAAAAGAGGCAACATCAACTCTACTTACGCTGTCTGGCTGGCCCTTCTTTAGCCCGGTGCTGAATATTCAGTCCAAGAGTATCACAAAAAGGTATAAACAGGAATAAACACACTTTGAGCTTCCTTGAACCAAAATGATCACCCGAAATAATTTTTCCATTTAAACTTGAAACTAGAGCTGGACCCACACGATGCTAAATCAGTCATTTGCAAAAGCAAAACATGAACTCATTGCTGATTGGTTTTGTTTGTATGATGCCAAACATCTTTCCATTTGGAAACATCCAGGTAAATGGTGAAACGCCTGCTTTTCTGTGGATACTAAATAAACATAGTATATATGTACCCTCCTAGTAAAACAGCTGAATCACAAGGACACAAACCATTTCCTTCAGTTAAATTATAAAAGATGCAGGTCTGACCCATTCATGTCAGTGGAATTGAAGAGCAATATTCTCATTATTTACGCAATTTTAGTCCTTTGAACATGTAGCATTCGGCAGAGCAGAAATAAAGGAAGCTAAATTTTCATTTCAAGTGTCCTCGGTGTAGCTAAGGTTCTACATCTGTTCACAAATTGGCCTGTCCATGTGCTAACAATGAACATCCAAAACTGAAAGGTGCTTAATAAGCACTGGACCAATTCCATATACCTTTATCTCATCACAAACACACTTGGCTGACTTAGAATAATAACTAAGATAAAGCAGTATTTTTTAAAAAATGAACACTTAACAGGGAGGAAATGAATTTGATTCTCATAATTTTTCACTCAATAACGCAGGGTAAAGATTAGTGCTACAGAGCAATAAAACAGACCAGATTAACTATTTACTGAATTTTTGCTTTTTAATGGCTAATTATAAAAAGGCTTTGCTTAGTAAAGCAAAAAGGAAGCCCACACACAGGCATCTGAGAGGTGTTTGTAGCTGGAATGCTAAGGGGAACAGGTGGCTTTCCAAAGAGAAATTGGATGATTCCAATCTAACTGAGAAGCTATTTGAGCAAAACAGTAAATTTGGCAGAAGATGTAAAGTTCCAAATACAGCTGACATTCAAATATGAGAAAATGAGGGGCTGAAGGGTACAGACATTGTTTTTGAATTTATTGGATTTGAGGACACCCTACATCCCCAGTTTTCCAGTCTTCTCTTCAGAAGCCTCCCAGCCCCAGAGTCACAGTCAGGGTACAGGTCAGGGGTCAACCTCACATCTTCCCAGACTGACTCTGCTTGAAGCTCTTCCACAGACTGAGCCCCTTTGTGTATTTTAGTTAAGAACAGGATCGTGGGACCCAGAGATCCTTTTAAACCACTGCCTTATATTGATATCAAAATTATATTTCCTTAATCTGTTTATTTTAATCCCCGTGTAACACAGGATCAGACAGTAAGCAAGGCAGGCCTGGAGGACCTTGAATGGCACAAGGAAATGGGCTTAGGATCCTGCTTTGGTGCTGATCACCCATAAAGCTGATCATAAACAGCTGTTCAACTGCGAGCTGACTGCTTCAAAGCACACATGACGGGAAGTGCCACAACCCATCACCTGCCATTCTCCCCTCCCCCAACCTTATTAAAAATAAGCCATCTATTCCAACTGTGATTGGATTGCCATGCCACCGAAACTGGCACAATGGTTCTAAAATCTTCTCCCAGCAGGACAGTCCATCGTCTCACTCACACTGCCTCCATAGTCCTTCACTTTCCCTTGGTGTCTCTATCGTCTCTCAGAACAGGACTGTGAGATAGTCCTGGGCAGGCAAGAAGCCATTATTCCACTGCGCATACACACAGCACAGAGCAGACCTGGGCAAGAGCCCAACAAACATGGACTGAACTGAAATACTGAGTTCCACCTAAGAGGAAATAGCAAATGAGAGAGCAGAAGAGGAAAAAAAGATGCTGAGAAAAAAAGGGAGAGAATGGTACACATGTAGGTGGCAAAGACGGTAACTAACATCTGGTCTGAAGCTTCCACCAGCTCAACCAGCCACCCCACAGCTCAGGGGCTTTCCTGCAGCGTCCAGGTTAAGAGACGTGGGGAACAGCCTGGTGAGGTGAAAAAGGGCTCTGGTAAACCTTGGATGGAATCCCAGCTCTGCAGTTCTCAGCAGGTGACTGTGGGTAATTTTCTGGGCATTAGGTCCCTCATCTATAAAACAATTTAACACAGCCAATCTGTTGTGGAGATGAGACAAATTTAGTACAACGGTATTGCCTGACACAGAGTAGGTGCTGAATATATGATTGCTGTGGTTATTTTTCTTACTAGAGCAATAGAAAGAAACATAGGAAAGAATAGAATTGTAGAGAATTAAGAAGTGGAAAGCCTTTATCAAGCATAAAACATATTTAAACCAAACTACCTCAAGTGTAACACAGTAAGAGAGAAAACAAAGTTTAGATCTTACAGTATTATTTAAATCATATGAGAGCGTAAATCTTCCAAAATATCTAGCAATATAGCATACATGGAAACAATTTACATTCTCAAACATTTGGAGATTAAAAAGTAAATAAATATTTTTCAGTAAAATTAGATGAGAAGTTATGGCCAGAAAAAAAAGATTTCGTTTGGAAGAAAACAACAAAAGCAAGATCAGCTGGAGAACAAAGACATCATGCCTCAAGGATGTATCTCCAGCCTCATTCCCCAGCCTGGCTGCCAGGCACGACCAGCTGCAGAGCTTTCGAGGTTTGTTTTTCACACAGATTTTTTCTTTTTAAAACGCAGATTTATTCAGGATACCCAGGATAGGACTTGGGCACATGTGTTTTTAAAGCCTTGCAGTGTCCTGAGCCATAGTGTATATGCACATGTGTTTCCATGATACACTAAGTCAGAGGGACCCTCTCAGTGGGATTTGGGGATTCACTCCTAATACAGCAAGCCTGCAGGCATCACCCAGAGATCAGGGCAAGGAAGGGAAGCTCCTGCACTAGAATCTTGGAAGTTCTGACTGCTCATATGATCAGGGCATTTTCTTTTCCCTCCAACTTCTGAACACACATCCTTCACCCCCCACTATGCCTCTTCCAACTAAATATGGTCTTATCCATCACCATACTGGGCAGGACTACCTACGCACCTCCACACTCTACCACATCCTCATCCCTGAGGTGAGATTTTATTATTTCTTGGCTCCTAAAGGGTTCTGTTACATTTATTATTTTAGTTCAATTTTACCTAAATATGACTTTTGAGGGAAGACAGGGATTAAGGAGGATGTAATGTGTTTATGTGGATCAAGGCTGAGACTACAGTGAGGCCCATATTCCAAAGGGGCACTGGTGAATCTGGCATGTGGGGAGTAGGTAACTTGTCTTGTTCATTTTATGGATGGACAGATTGACAGGACTTATACCTAAGGCACCTCTTCCACACCTGGACCCAATTTAGATAATGAGATTCTGGACTTTGAGCAGATCCTGTAACGTGATAAGGCTCTTGGGGACCTTGGGGGTGGAGGTAAAGAATTCTGTATGTGGTAGGGGCATGAATAACTGGTGGCCAGAGGGTGGCCAGTGATGGTGACCCTCATACTCCTCCTGGTTTTCACATTCTTGTATAATCACCTCCCTTTGAGTGTGGTATGACCTGTGGCTTGTTTCTAGCCAACAGAATATGGCAAAGGTGATTGAATGTTCGTGATTCCACATATGTGATTACATAATTATGTAACGTAAGAGTGTAGTGTCTATTTTTTTCCTCTGTTTTTGGCTTTGAGAAAGCAGCAATGTTGGGAAACCCTATGTGGCAAGGAACTGTGTGCAGCCTCTAGGAGTTGAGAGTGGCCTCTAGCCAACAGCCAGCAAGAAAGAAAAAAGAAAAGCCCTTAGTCCTACACTTATGAGCAATTAAATTCTGCCAACAGCATGAGTGAGCTTGGAAGAATCTTCCCCAGTTTAGCCTCAGATGAGACCATAATCCTGGTCTTTATTGCAACCTTATAAAACACTAAGCAGAGGATCCAGTTAAGCTGTGCTCAGATTCTTGATCCACAGACACTGTGAGACAATAAACGTGTGTTGTTTTAAGCTGCTAAGTTTGTGGCAATTTGTTACACAGCAATAGGTAACTAGTTCAACTCTTGTGCAACCCTGAGAGTGAGTGCCTCCTTAAGTTTTGGAACCTAAGCATCAACTTTGCCTCACCCTAGTCCAAGCCCTGATGTGAGCTGCAGTTTAGAATAGGTACAAACAGTACCTGAACAAGTAGTGTCATTGGGCCGCTCTTATCGATTTCCAGAATCTCTCCATTTTTTGTTCCCACCAGGATATGTCCATGTCCCAACGTGATGGCACGAATTGAAGGGTTATCCTCCAAAAGCAAGCCTGGGAAGGGGATGGTATATTTAATAAAATAACAAAAACACTGCTTCTCAGTATAAATTCAATTTGTATAGCTCCAAAGAACAAGGTACTAGGCAGTCAGCCTTGACATTTCTACCAGGAGAAGAGAGTTCAAAACATGGAAGAGGGAGAGAATTGATTGGCTAATAGTTTTCTAAAAACGTTAGTACCATCTTCTCCATCCCTATGAACACAAAGATTTCTATTACATGTTTGGGAGTGGTACCTTTTGAGCTAGTTGACAATGCTGATCTTTTAATGGCATAAGTCTTCAAGCATCTTTCAAACATATCATCCCAGAGCTCCACGATGCCGTCCTTTCCACCTGTTACAAAGCCCTGTGAAGGCACACGTGGGAGGTGTTATATACACATCAAAATGACCAATTACCCACTTGGCCCCAGAAGGATTCCCCCGTTGAGTAAGGCAGCTTTGTGGATGTTACCTTCCTAAATATATGAGATGGAAAACTCTGATGATAACCATGTTTGAATACTATTTTCTGGGAGCATTTCTCCCACACTCCCCTAGCAAGATTAAGCACTTTCTCATCATGTATCCATTGCACTCTCTTCAGAACACTGGTTGACAGCTGGCCCACTGATCAAGCATGGCTGTGCCTGTGCCCAGTCTCCCAACCAGAATGTGGTTCCTACAGAATGGAACCAACCTCAAAACCTAGCAGAGTTTCTGGTATCTCACATACTCTGACCAAATGGATTGAAGTTAACATCACAGTTTAAAATTATTGTTAGACATTTAAAGATAAAATCATGCCCAGAAGAAAACATCACTATTTACTAAGAGTAACTTAGGTACTTCATACAATGAAACTATCCTATTTCATTCAATAGACACAATTACCATAATTAAAATCCAGATTAATTTTTACAAAAACCTGGAAAGTAAAAAGCTTAACATACTGGATATTTTTTACTGAACAGTGATCTTTATTCCTGTTCTAAGCTTATAATTTTTTGGCTGTACTAGTTTTCCTTTCTGGTAATTTATTATATATGCCAACTGTTCTTAGAGGGTTTTTTTTTTTTTAAGAAAAAAGCTGAGTAATTCATTGCTTCCTCAGCAACTTTTAATTTAATGCATTTTTATGAAGTTTACAAAGAAATAACATTTTGAAGTGTGTAACATTAAATATCCTTATTCTTATATAGAATTTGTACCCAGGAAAATTCAATCCCCAAATTAAATTTAAATGCAGTATATTATATTGTGATATCCTTGTCTTTTCTCATGATTTTGCAGCTTAATTTACCAAACAACAATAGCTTAAACAAGTTACACCATATTTACCTCTGGGCCTACAGAAATTCCTTCTTCTTCTTTAATCTTTTCTAATACTTGCCAGTCTAACCAAAAACATACTTGCCAGTAAAAAAAAAACACACACACACAAACAAAAAAACAAAAAACAGCTTAGCCACTAAAACAACCATTGTAGTTGCGTATCTAACAAGAACCTACTTTTGTAGTAGAATCAACACATTTGCCTAAGGACAGGTAAATGAAAATTGAGGCTTGGGTGAGGAGTAGTAGGTGGCTTAAACTGGAGGTCAGAGGGCACAGATGAAGTGGTACCACCAGCAAACTGGAAGTAACTGAAAAGAAGTTGATATTTGCTGGCAAGTTGATTGAATAAAGTGTTTTAAAACACTGAAGGTGCTATGGTTTAAATGTTAGTCACCTCCAAAACTCATGTTGAAATTTAACTGCCTCTGTAACAGTATTAAGATGCAGGAACTTTCAGAGGTGACTAGACCATGAGGGGTCTGCCCTCATGAATGGGTTAATGCCGTTATTGTAGGAGTGGGTTCATTACAGAAGGGTGATTTTGGCCCCTCCCACTCTTATTGGCCCTTCAGCCATTGGGTAACACAGCAAGAAGGCCCTTCCCTGTTGCAGCCCCTTAATCTTGGACTTCCCAGCCTCCAGAACTGTGAGCCAATAAACTTCTGTTCATTATAAAGCACCTAGTCTCAGAAATTCTGTTACAGCAGCAAAAACAGACTAAGACAGAAGGTAAGTGTAATCTTTGTAAAGGGACACTACAAGGCAGGTAAACAGACCAGGGCAATCATGATGAGCTTGAGTGGAAATATGGCCAGTGAACAGTCTTCACTCTAACACTCTTGTGAAAGCTGAGCCTTTCTACACAGGAGCAAGCTGGTTATGGATGGAAATTTCTGTCATAGCAAATCGATGTCTGGAACAATAATGTAACCACCTGGTACTTTTAGGTCTCTGCCCGTTGTGTCACCAAGGAGGAAGACAATGCTGAAGTATTTCTCAGGACTCTTCTGCTGCTAAGTGTCCACATTTATCCTGACACTTCTTAAGGGACTCTTATGAGTGGGGGCCAGAAAGAGAATGTGTGGAAAAAGTGGAGAGAAGCTGCATATAAAGAAACAACGATAAATGAAATTATAAAAATATCTTTGCTTTCCTCCCTATTGTCTCTTGACAGAGCTTCATGACAACGACTTCCTAATTCAGAAAGGCCTGTTTTAGATACAGGCATCATCTTGGTGGGCCATCCTAAGACTACCTTATAATTTTAGAAGGCTGATGAGGAAAATGAATGCTGAAACGCAGGCCATACCTTATCCAATGCATACATAGCAAACACAGGCCCATCATGAGCTTTCACTGTCTTCAGTAGTAGAATGTCTTTCCAAATAAAAATATCTCCAGTAGCTGCTCCTGAGAACACTAGATCTTCCATTCGTCCATAAGAAACACACATCATTGTTTCCAATTTTCCAATGCTTCCAAAAGTTCCTCTTTTAGAAGTGAAGCCCCCACCTAGAGTGGACCAAGAACAGTTATTATTTTAAAAATCTGGCACTTCCTATGAGCATGTAGAATGACTACTTCCATGAGAAATCTGGTGTTTCTCATTAGGTATTTATGTAAAGATGTCTAAAAGTGGCAGAGAACATCACAAGCAAAAATATTTTAAGAGTATTTCTCATTCATTCATTAACTCAGCGTTCACTGAACCCCTACATGTGGTAGGTGCAGCGCTCACTGCTGGGATATGAAGATGAAAAGAGGGTTCCTGCATTCAAGGAACTCAGAGTCTGGCTGGAGGGAGGACTCAATACGCATCTCACTCCAAGACATGCGTCTAACTGAGGCTCAGCACAAGTTCTGTGTCAACCAAGAGAAAGAGTGACTAAGTGCCTGGAGGAGCAAGCAAAGTCTTCATGAATGCTGACCAAAAACAATAAAAATAGTACTGACTATAAATGTAAAATATAAGCATGTTATATGTGCTCTGCTTATTTATCACAGCAATTTTGGGGTGAGAAAAATGAATCGTTTTGTAGGAAAATGTAGTATACGGGACAAGTCATTAGATTTGTCCCTTATACATTCACATTTCCCCACACTCCCTGTCACTGAGAAACCCAGTTTTATTCATGACAGTTATGCACAGGCTGGCTTTCCAGACATATTGGGTGGCATTACCTTCTTTTAAAAGCAAAATGCACTGAAACAGAACCTTATTCACAGTTTCTGCATAATAAAATTGGGCTTGGTACCAAAGCTGATACGAAGAATTCAGATTCAATTGTATTAAGTCTGACTTATTAGTGAGAAGAGTAAGGTATCCTTTATGTTTTCTCATGCTTATTTATTTATCATTATTATCAACATTAAATCCACCAATATTTATTGGCCCACCTATTTGTGGGCAGACTCAGGGTTTAATTCAGGTTTAAATTCAGTAATAGATAAATAAAGGAACCCTCCAAATAGATACAATTTTATTCACTAAACCAAAATGATCATTTTATTTCCTGTGCAGTAGTCTAACATAATTACTGCTTTCAGAACAGACGACTAAATATAAAAATGATTATTTTCACAGCAGAACATTTTCCAAAGCTTTCTAGGTATTGATGAATATGCATAGCATCATATAGAGTGTTCTAAGCTTCAAAGCGTTCTTAGTGAGTTTGGGAGTGAATTTTTTAGGCGCATTTTTACTTTAGATTGCAGAGACAAACCAGGTAGTAGCAGTAGTTTCGTTTTGTTTTTCTTTCCAGCTAGGGTCAAGCTCTCAGTCACATAAATGATAAACCCAAAGGACGGTACCTGCTTGTTGCCAGAACTTGATGTGCTTTATCCCAACTGTAACCAGTTTGTCAACATGGTGTGGGTTACACTTTACCACAAATATCTTATCTTTATGTCCTCTGTAAGAGACAAATAGGAAATAAAATTCTAGTTTGAATGGAAGCAACAGTTTTATTAAAAGCATGCATTTGGTCTAATTTTAAGCACATCTAACAGGACCACTAAATTAGAAAATGGTTTAAAATCCACACAGGCATTTACATTAAAAAAAAAAAAAAAGCTTTCACTTTTCTTTGCATGTTTGAGCCCTTTCTTCTTACCCTAATATTGCTGCCAAAGTTTATTTACTTATACATTAAACAAAGTAATGAAACATTTAAAACATGTCATAATGTCTCCATAAGATAAAATTAATGCCACCACTGTGGGGTTGTAAGTAATTCTGGGGATATGCAGAAGGAAAGAGATAGTATTGACTCCTTTTTTTCTCCTCTTGTGCAGGAGGAAAGAGATAGTATTAACGAAAAGCTTCACATGAACCACTCTTGCTGCGGAAAGCATTGCTCTGGGTTAAATGGGTTTTCAGCTGGAAACATATCATTTAGAAGTTGAAGCCCTGGACCCACAGCTATGGAAAGAGAAAGGATGTCTTCTATTGATTCGAGGCACTTTGGGATGCCGTACATTCAGAGATGTAGGTTTATAACTCAAGGGGCAGAAGGACAAATATAAATGTAAAGGCCAATTGCAGACCTGGGCTGTAGACTTGGCATCTCACAGCATGAGAGGGACTATTTGATGGTCTTTGATATATTAGGACATAATTTTAATAATGTAAAAAAAAGTAATTAACAAAAAGAACATGACTGACCAATCTATCTTATTAATATAGATACAAACATCATAAATATTAGCAAATAGAATCTGAAAGCATATTAAAAATAATACATTAGGACCAAACACAAGGGTGGCTCAATATTAAGGAATCAAGTAATACGATTGATCATATTAATAGATGTAAAGAGAAAAGTCATATTATCATTTTCAGATGCTGAAAAGGTATTTGACAAAAATCTAACACTCATCCATGATTTAAAAAATAAAACACTCAACACCCAATACAGTAGAAATTAAAGGATGCTTCAGACTTGTCCTTTAGACATTTATATTTCCCTGTGCTTCATCATTGAGAAATCCAGATTTATTCAAGGTAACTATATATAGGCCGGCTCTCCGGACACGCTATGTGTCATTATCCCTTCTTTAAAGACAGAACATGCTGACATAGCTTATTCATCATATTTGTGTGTGCACACTCAAAAGATTCTTACTTAATGGCATTCCCAATAGAGTCAGGATAATTACCACTACCATTTAACATCATATTGAACACATGAACTAATGCAGTTAGACAAGATTTTAAAAGGCACAAGAGTTGGAATGGAAGAGCTAAAACTAATCATATTTGCAAATTATACATATCTAAAAAATTCAAAGGGAAGTAATTTTAAAATGACTACAAATAAGACATTTTAGTAAAGCTGCATTATATAAAATTCAGTACCAAATCAATAACCTTTGCATATACAATGACTGGTTGAAAAATATGATGGAGTAGAGGACTCTATTTATAAACAATAAAAATAACAAGGCATAAACTCAACAAGATACATACAACATATAAAAATGAAGAGAGAAAAAAGACCTGATTTGTAAGATTAAAAAGGCAGACTTTAAAAAATAGAATCATATTCCATGTTCTTGGAAAAGAAAACTCAATCCTAAAGATAGCAGTTATCCCTTAGTTTATAAATTCAACTTAGTTCCAATAAAAAGACCACGGGGTGTGTGTGTGTGTGTTTAATCCGGAGTTAGACACCTTGATTTTAAAGTTCTCATGGAAGAATAATCCAGCAGGAATGACCAGGAAAATGGAAACAGAAAAGCAGAGTGCAAAGAGTAGCTCTCCTAGATATTAAAACAATCTATAAAGGCTCTGTAATTAAAACAGTATAGAACCTGTGTATGAGTTGACTGACAAATGACAAAACAGAAAATCTTGAAACAGACACATATAATGAATATAAAAATGTAGTGTATAACAAAGACAAGGTCTTATATCAATAGCAGGAAAGATGAACTTTTAAAATAAATGGTGTTTGACGCCAAATGCTGGCTAGTCTGTGGAGTGATAAGAACTCTTGTTAATTGCTGGTTGGAATGCAAAATGATACAGCTATTTTGAAAGACAGTTTGGCAATTTCTTACAAAACTAAGCATATTATTACCATATAACCAGCAATTATATTCGTTGATATTTGCCTAAATGAGCTGAAAACTTATGTCCACACAGAAACCTGCACATGGATATTTATAGCAGCTTTATTCATAATTGTCAAAACTTGGCAGCAACATAGATGTCCTTTAGCAGGTGAATGGGTAAACAAACTGTGGTACATCCAGACAATTGATATTATTCAGTGTTAAAAAGAAATGAACTACCACATCATGAAAAGACATGGAAGAAAAGTAAATATATATCATTAAGTAAAAGAAGCCAATCAGAAAAGACCATATACTGTATGGTTTCAATTATATGACATTCTGGAAAAGGTAAAACTACAAAGATGCTAAAAAATTAGTGGTTGCCACAGTATACAGGGGAGGGAGAGATGAAGGGATAAATAGGCAGAACACAAAGAACTTTTAGGGCAGTGAAACTCTTCTGAATATACTGTGGTAACTGCAGAATCAGCCCAGTCTGGTTCAACTTTACATAATACAATGGTGAGTTGTTTTTCAGTTATCATGGAACCCAGGTTGCAAGTTATATAACTTGATCATGCCCAGATGAACCAAGCGTGCAACCATGGGTGGAACCTAAGTGACTGGACCAAGGAACAGGGACCAAATTAAGAACTACACACCTCATGGCATGATCCAGTCCTATCATGTCTCCCGGCAACACTGCATTGTAAGATCCAATCAGATCACGCCTCATTACCCGCTGCTATGAATCCTGCCCCAGCCCCCAGCTCGAGAGAGAGATTTGAGCATTGCCTCCCGTCTCCTTGCCGTCAAACTGCAATAAACTCTTTCTTTTCACAAAAGCTGGTGGCATAGTATTGGCGTCTATGCTTTTTGGGCAGCAAGCCCATTGCTAGCTTGGTAACAGTACCATGACAGATCATGTGTCAATATACATTTGTCAAAACTCATAGAATGTACAAAACAGAGTGAACGCTAATATAAACTATGGACTTCGGGTGATAATGTGTCAAGGTAGGTTCATGAATTGTAACAAATGTACCACTCTAGTGCAGGATGGTGATAGTAAGGGAGGCTGTGCATATGAGGAGGTAGGAGGTAATGGGAACTCTCTGTACTTTCTGCTCAATTTTGCTGTCAACCTAAAACCACTCTAAAATATAAAATCTATTTAAAAAGGGAAAAAATAGTGTTTGGAACACCTTGGCAGCCATAAGGAAAAAACAAAGTTGGACCTGTTCCTCAGATACTAGAATAGATTATAAACTATTTAGAGACCTAAATATAAAAGATGAAGCCATAGAACATTAGAATAGGTGATTTCTTTTTAATGTGAGAATGGGCAATAGTTTTCTAAATATGAAAATCTTGAAGCAATAAAAGATTAATAAATATAACCACATAAAAATAGAAACCTTTTGCTTGATGATAAACACCATAGCAAACTCAAAGGATGAATGACAAACTGGGAAAAAAAAATCAGCAAGTTATAGACAAAAATAAAATAACCCTAACATTTAAAGAAACACTTCCTGTGAGAATTATATTTCAGAGAAACCAAATGGTTCACGAGGGAAAATTCTTGTTTATAAAATAATTCTAGCTAATATGAAGAATGAATAAAATTAGAAAATTACCACTTTTAACCCAAATTAAGTAATCAATTTAGCCCAAGGTTGTCAGCGGATGCTACAACCATTAGAAAATGTGTTGATGGGGAGCTGTGTAACGAAAGGATCAGGTCAGTACTCCAGAATCCACCAATTGAGCTGAGTATGACTGACAGCAGAACAACTAGACCTTTTGGGCAGTGGCGTACACCAAGGTGGTGCTGGGGAAGTGGTCCATCCTGGAGGGAAGGAATTCCATCACTAACATTGTTTAGAATTGCCAGCTAATGGGAATAATAAAAAGCAGTATGGCTTTTAGTTATTTTCAAATTCTCTATAGATAATATACCCCTATTGCTTGCACCTGAGAAGGACCATTCCTACTGCCTCTCTACTCTCTGGTATACCATCGATTTTATCTTTTCTGATGTGACAGGAAGTACCTATAAAGTATTCTTGCCTAAAAACTTGAACATGGGTGAAATTATTTGCAAATCACATATCTGATAAGGGACCTATATTCAAAATATATTAAAACTCTTAAAACTCAGTAATAAAAAGACAAATAACTCTATTAAAATTGGGTGGTATCTTTAAACAGACATTCTACAGAGAAAATATACCCAGTCAGCACATGAAAACATGCTCAACATCATTAGCTATTGGGAAAACCATAATGAGATAGCACTTCACACTCACGAGGTGCCTATAATAAAAACGACAGACAATAACAAGTGTTGGCCAGAATGTGGAGAATGTGTGTTTCACATTTTGAGGCACTAATGTTTTCCAAGTTGCTGCACCATTTTCCATTCCCACCATATCTAAAGGTAAAAGATGAAGCTGAATAATAGATTAAAAAAAGAGGCCAGGCGTGGTGGCACATGCCTGTAATCCCAGCACTTTGAGAGGCTGAGGTGGGCGGATCAGCTGAGGTCAGGAGTTCGAGACCAGCCTGGCCAACATGGTGAAACCCTGTTCTCTACTAAAAATACAAAAAATTAGCCGGGAGTGGCGGCAGGCACCTGTAATCCTAGCTACTAAGGAGGCTGAGATAGGATAATTGCTTGAACCCAGGAGGAGGAGGTTGCAGTGGGCTGAGGTCGCAACACTGCACTCCAGCCTGGGTGACAGAGCAAGACTCCATCTCAAGAAAAAACAAACAAGAAAAAACAAACAAAAAAAAAGTTAAAAAAAAAAAAAAAAGAGAGAAGGAAAGATCTGTGCAACGTGTAGGATGCTGATCATTGTTGCAACTGGGTGACGGGTACAGAGGGTTCATTATGCTATTCCCTCTACTTTGGCGTAACTTTGAAATTTTCCACAATAAAAAGAATAGAATGTCTCATGATCCATTATGGCTACATGAATGTGGACCCTATGATGAGAGGCAAGGAAGAGATGGAATTCTGGGGCTCTGACTCTTTGAAAATCAAAAGTGAACATGGACATTAGAGCCAGGATACATCACTGGACATACCGTTAACAATTAGGGGAGAAAAAGGTCTAAAGGTGAAATGTGTTTAACCTCTTACAGTTTAAGAGAAGAAATCAACCAGATAACCATAAAAACATTAAGCATCCAAAAAAATTTTTTTTTTTTTTTTTTTTTTTTTTTTTTTTTTTTTGAGACGGAGTTTTGCTCTTGTTGCCCAGGCTGGAATGCAGTGTCACAATCTTGGCTCACTACAACCTCTGCCTCCCAGGTTCAAGTGATTCTCCTGTCTCAGTCTCCTGAGTAGGTGAGATTACAGGCATATGCAACCATGCCTGGCTAATTTTTTGTATTTTTAGTAAAGATGGGGTTTCATCATGTTGTTCAGGCTGGTCTCAAACTCCTGACCTCAGGTGATCCACCCACCTAAACCTCCCTAAAGTGCTGGAATTACAGGTGTGAGTCACCGCACTAGGTTTTTTTTTTTTTTCTCTCTTTTTTTGAGACAGATTCTCACTCTGTCACTCAGGCTGGAGTGCAGTGGTGTAACCTGGGATCACTGCAACCTCCAACTCCCAGGCTCAGATGAGTCTCATGCCTCAGCCTCCCAAGTAGCTGGGACTACAGGTGCACGCCACCATGCCCAGCTAATTTTTTGTATTTTTAGTAGAGATGGGGTTTTGCCATGTTGACCAGGCTGATCTGGAACTCCTGACCTCAAGTGATCCACCTGCCTCGGCCTCCCAAAGTGCTGGGATTATAGGCGTGAGCCACCATGCCCAGCCCAGTGATTTCTTGATTGGAGGAAAATCCCCCTAAATTCAAAATCATTCATATACACTTTAGAGAGACTAGAGAAAACCAAAATGAAAATAAAGAACAGATATAGCAAATTATATTTCCTAGAGATAAAAGATTGTTTCCTTGTATCTATACAATGTCAAACATTTACAAAAACCTTTTTTTGTGAGAACTTTTTAGTTTCCATCTAATTTCTTAGTGCCATTGTGATATTACAAAATACGTATGGGGTCTTCAATTCTCCCCCTCCATTTCCTGGCATACAACTCCTACAATCCTTAGGATCTCCAGTGAGGTCTTCTTGTATGCTCATGATTGACTCGATGGCTGCCAGCCCAGAGGTAGCTTCAGGATGGGAGCTGGTCACCAGAAAGACCAAAGCAGTAGTAGAGGGTTGGGACTTGCAGCCCCATTCCTGACCTTCAGCGAAGGGAGAGGGATCAAAGGTTAAGTTGCTCACCCATTGCCAGTGAGTATATCAACCATGCCTATGTAATGAAGCCTCCATTAAAAACCCCAAAGGACAGGGTTTGGAGAACTTCTAGATAGCTGAACACAAGGAGATCCCTGGAGGAAGGTGCACCCAGGGAGGCCATGGAAGCTCTCTGTGCCCCTTCCCATGTGCCTTGCCCTATATAGCTTTCCATCCATAACCTTTGTAACATCCTCTGTAATAACGTGGCAAATGAAGTAAGTACGTCTGAGTTCTCTGAGCGACTCCAGCCAATTAATGAAACTCAAGGTGGGATGAGGGGCACAGCCTCAGAAACTGAGCCCTCAACCTGTGGGATCTGAGGCTACCTCCAGGCAGACAGAGTCAGAATAGAACGGAACTAGAAAATACTCAGCTAGTGTCTGTCACAGAATTGTTTGCTTGTTGGTGGGGAGAAATCCCCACAAGTTTGGTCACAGAAGTCTTCTGTGTTGACTGTTGTTGAGTGGGAAAACAGAAAAAGCACTTTGAGTTTGGGTGAGAGTTTTTGTTGTCCTACTCTATGTCATAAAAACACCGATGTTATTTCTGTTATAGCTAAAGTGGCTAAGGATGGCATGTACATGTTTAGCTAATGTCAGTATCTAAATAAAGAACACATTGCATACCTCTCATTTTTCTTTTACACATGTGTTATACTTGTAGGGAAGTTGCCTGTAAGTACAGGTGTGTGTGTGCACGCACATGCATTTGTGTATGTATAAACAAAACAAAATGCAAAGGGTTTGTCAGACCTTAGATGGTGAGAATAAGAACTTACACACTGTGCTGCTGTCCTAACACTGGACAATTCCTCATGTCCCATCACAAGGGATTCACCGCATGGGGCCACATAAACCCCATCAGCAAGCACAAAGGAAGGAGCCTCTTCCAGAGGCCAAGGGCAACTGCACACTGGGTGACTTGGTTTCCATATTGTCCATTCAGAACTCCTCTGTTTGCACAGAGGCTCAGTCCTGGGTGTAATTTGGTTCTCCCTTTCTGTGGCAGTAGCCTTTAACAGGAAGACTGATGAGTGTTTGATACATATACTCTATCTCCAAAAAAAATTTAAATTGGCTCAAAATATAGAATATAGAATAAAACAGGAAACAAATTAAAACACAGTGAGACGATGTATTAGTGAAAAGAGCCAGTTACAGAGCATATGCTCAATACCCCGCATGTAAATAAAAATGAATACGAATACTAGAAAAATACATACTAAAAGATATACGCTAAAATGTTCACCATGGCTACATCTGGGTAGTGGGATTATAGATGATTTTCCTTTTTTAAAGTGCTTTTCTCTGCTAATTTTTCTATAATGATCATATATAATTTTTACAAAACAGAGGAAAGAATAAGTGTTATTTTAAAAAAGAAAGTGAAAAAGAAAGGGGCCCATATGGTATACAGGAGACTCTATCATAGTCATTAAGTGCATGTAAAGGTAGGGACCTAAAATAGATGAAGTGGCGAAGCTAATACAGAAGCGATTACTTGGAAGTTCAATACGCCTGCCATATGCAGGCCTACAGTGTGTCCCTCAGCTTTCTAGCAGCAAAACTTTCAGACTGGCCTTGGAAGTGTTCTTATTGATAATTCTTTTTTGTCCAAGATCCCTGCTGTTCAAACTCTGAGATGAAATGTGTCTGTAATTAGTCATTGTTCCCCAGTCACATTACCAGAGCAACACAAGTCCAACTAAAGGAGCACAGATGTACCTGATTAATCGTCACATTATTCTGCCCTGATTGACAGTGATGTTAGGCCCTGTAATTACTCCTATAGGAGATCAGCCTTGGTTCTTAAATGGGCTACTTGTATACTAGCCTAAAATTGGAATGATCTTTAGGGGGAAAAAAAAAAGACTGAAAAATTCATTTGTAATGGAGGTAACCTAAATCACTCATAAAAAATAGCAAAGATGCATGCGGGGAAATTGTTTAAATAGATTGGATCCAGTCTCACAGAGATCTTGTAAATAAAATCTAGGGTATCTTGTAAATAAGATCTCTATGGTCCAATTCTGAATTTCTCTAGTTTCTGTGAGCTGCTAAAGAGCAGGTTCATTTAAAATCTTCTCACCAATTGGGGGAGGAGCAATTTCTGAGTGCCCGGGTGTACAGCTGGCACATGTCACCATGGCCACCAGCAGCACAACTGACGATGCCACCACAGCTACCAAACATGCTCCTCCTCTGTGGAGAAATCTCACCTCCTGGGCGACGAGTGGTACAGAACAATCACCCTTGCTAAAACAGCACAGTCAGCCAGAAGCAGGTTTCTTGCTCAGCCTTGCTCTATAAATGAGGCTGGTAGTGATTGAGACACAGAAGTGAAAAATGAGGGGTAGGACTGAATCAGTTTTTCTGTGAATTAGGCCCTCTTGGGAGCTTAGATGACCCTGGAATCAAGGTATCATTCAGTTGATTACTTGTTTGTCACTTCTATCATGTCCGTTTAAATTTTTTTTCTTTTTTTTTTGAGATGGAGTCTCGCCCTGTTGGAGAGTAGTGGCGCAATCGTGGCTCACTGCAACCTCTGCCTCCTGGGTTCAGGTGATTTTCCCACCTCAGACTCCCGAGTAGCTGAGATTACAGGCGCCCGCCACCGTACCTGGCTAATTTTTATATTTGCAGTAGAGACAGGGTTTCACCATTTTGGCCAGGCTAGTCTCGAACTCCTGACCTTAGGAGATCCGCCCGTCTCAGCCTCACAAAGTGCTGGGATTACAGCTGTGAGCCACGGTGCATGGCCTCCTGTCTTTAAAAGTTTCTATCTACTTAAGCACTCTAAGGCCACAAATATGTTTTATTTATTTGTCTAAATTTCTCGTGTATTTATGTAAATATGTATCATTGTTAATATTATGCAAATAGATATTTACATAACTTTTATTTACTTATTAATGCAAAATCTACTATTCTTCCGAAGAACTTTAATCCTTGATAGTCCTCCTTGGAAATAGCACTGGTTAATGTCAATCCAAAATGTTCTCCTGGGTAATTCTGCAGGTGTCTTGTTTTGGGAATGTGTCATAAGGCTTAGAAGTGATTCCAAATATAAATCGTGTTACATAGAAGCAGTAACACTATCCACCAAGTATATAAAATATATACTATTTTAATATTAAGAAATATTTCTTTCTTCCACTTCTATTAATGTTTCTGTCATAAAACTGGTGAGCCACCCACAGCTGCAGAGCGTTTTCTAGCAGGAAAATTGCATTTCTGTTGCTTTTGAAATCCAGACATGTGCTTTCCCTGAAATTATCTGTAGAGGCAGGTGGTATATTATCAGAAATATTAAATTCTGTATTTTAGTCTAGCGGGGAAACAGAGTTCTGATGAGAAGCTGACTCTGAGTACTAGAAGGGAGTAGAATGACAGTGAGGAATACTAGAAAGAAAGACCAAAAGGAAAACCACTTGGGCAGGCAGATTTATGAGCTGCCATTTGTTGCCAAGAATTCAATCTCAATAGCAGTCATCAGAAAAGCTTCTCTTTTTCTCCTAAGATGGTCAGCTGGAGTCCTCAAGCCTCCATCTGCTGCTCCTCCGGGTGTCTAGCAATTTATAAAGCTTCGTTCATTAAATTCCCACAAAACTTTTTTCCTTTTTAATATTGTAGAGGAAAATATTAATTTAAAAAGTGAATATTGGGGTTCAAGGCTATTAACTTCAAAATGATTTTATATTGCAGGATAGAAAGGACATCATTAATGCAGGGAAGAATGGGGAGGTACACTGACAACACGCCTGGGCAACAAATTGTATTGCTGGGCCTTGGCTGCCAACTATTTTGAACCCTGATCAGAGTTGGGCAAACAGCTGAGCTCAATGCAAGTAGAAATGGAAAGTCATGTTCAGACTCAGCGCTGAATCAGCAGGCAGGAAGGCTGGGGTAAGGGAGGACAGGTGGTCTATAAACAGCAGTCGGTCTCAAAAAATCTATTTATAAGACAGGAGATTAGGGAAACAATTTGCCTGCTTTGAAAGCAAGTGGCAGATGCACTCAGTGGGGCCTCCTTTCCAGCATGCTGCAGCCTCATGACAAACGGTGCTTCTGACTCTGATGACATTGACAATCTTTCACCAGATGCTAGGACAGAGGAAAAACAAGGGGCAAGGCACCAGCCTGAGAAAAGAAAAGCTCCTTTTGTATTGCTGAAATGCTTTGATACAGATTACACAGACCACTCAAAATGAAGCAGTGAACAACTCTCTGCAGAGGATTTCAGAATTTTCTGATTCACTGCAACAAACATTACCTGCTCTAAGTCAGGTTTGCCACCATGAAACACTGCAGTACTTTTTCACTTAGGTGCTAAGCTTTCTACGTGAGTTTCACCTGAGTTTGAAGATGAAATCTTACCAGAAAATGGAAACTATTGACCTTTACTAAACCATGATTATCAGCAGGATACCATAAGATCCCGGCAGCTTCTTACCTTGTTGTGGCTATCTTTTCTCCCTTTTTCCAGTCCCAAAATACAATACTGTGAAAATCGTCTAAACCAACCGACACCAGACATTTTCCATCAGCTGTATGAAAACAACACAAATGTCAAAATTTCTTCCATGAAAAAAACATTTCATATACTATAAAGAGGAATAAGTAATTGATCTTAAGAATTGATAACTGTTGGAGGTGACGGATGTGATAGCTGCCCTGACTTGATTACACAATGTATACATGTACTGAAACATCACACTATACTCTATAAACATGTACAATTATTATATTTTAATACATTAGAGGTATCATGTACTAAATGGACCTCACTCAATGAAATGCATGACTAGAGACAGCCAAGCTTCCTAATGCATAATGGGCTGCCGAAGTAAATTGCCCACCTGACATCCTCAGACACAGAGCTAGAGGGAGACTCTCAGGTAAGCTACAAAAACTTTTGTCTATTTTGTGACAAACAAATCTCATGACATTTACTTGAGGTGCCACTTGGCT
Source organism: Chlorocebus sabaeus (assembly GCF_047675955.1). NCBI lineage: Eukaryota > Metazoa > Chordata > Mammalia > Primates > Cercopithecidae > Chlorocebus > Chlorocebus sabaeus. The sequence goes on along the minus strand of NC_132917.1, from coordinate 54,782,401 downwards.
TTGTGACCCTGAGACCATTTTCAGCTCTAAAAACTGGGTTAACTCTCCAAGTTAGGAACATTACAGAAACTAAATTTAACTTAAAAAATTCTTTCAAAAGATGATTTTACAATTAAAAAATTTTATGTTCCCTATCTCAAATATAGTGTGCTTGTTATAGGAAATTTAGAAAATATGGATACAGAAAAATTTTAAATCTCCCAAACTTTAAGGCTTACATTTGATATATATCCTACTAGTCTTTACATAAATGTGCTTAGAAAAAACAATACCAGAATCATACTAAACAGGTTATCTAGTCTTTCTTCATCTATTATATCATGAACATTTTCCTTTAATATTAAATATTACTTGTAATTGTTTAGAAAACTGGCAAGAATAGATTACTGTAAATCCCTATGCATAACTGCTTATTGTCAGTTTTCACATCACTTGTCTGCTTTACATTTCCAGGACAATTTATTTCTCTAAGAGAACAATAATTATCCATGATTACTATAATTTGGACATTTAGGTTATTTTCCCAAAAATTGTTGTAAAAATATACTGAATGCACAATTAAATTTCAAATAAAAACAGTTAATTTGCTTTTTCCTTTCAAGACAAAAGAAGAGGTATAGTCAATAAGCCTTTCCTTTGCTGCCTCCTTGCAAGGCTAGATTCAACACAGAAGCATCTCTGGGTCAGCAGTCTCCCTTCCACTAGCTGTGCGGTTGCTAGGAGACGAGTGATCAAGCTCATCCTGCGTCAGTATATCAGGGCTCTTCTCTGACTACCAAGGGCCAGCTATGAGGGTAAAGCAACACAGGTCTGTGATAAATTGCCTCTCCCAGGTCTGCCAGTCCATTCAGAGGTCTCAACTGGTATTTTCAAAGGCAGACCTGCAGTAGACCCCAAATTAGGGTTGCCAGGTAAAATATAGAAAACCCTGTTAAACTGGCATTTCAGGTAAGCAGTAACTAATTTCTTAGTACAAGTATGTACCATGCAATATTTATATGTATATTACATATTTATCCTTATTTTGCATGGAATATACTTATGACAAAAATTATTTACCTGAAACTCTAATTTAATTGAGCTTCCTATAATTTTGTTGGCTCAATCTGGCAACCCCATCTCAAATGCTAACCAATGCCCATGCTTCGAGGGCCCTTGCTTGTGCAAGAGACCCTTCTCCAACCAACTGGAAATGGTAGTCTCCTCCTCCTTTTCTGGAGGAAGGAAAGTCAGAGAAAGAAAAAGTCTGGTTTAACAAACCAAATCCTCTCCAACCCTCCATCACTATTAAGTATGAGGCAAGGATTTGAAAGTTACATGACCTTTTCAAGCTACTAGGCTGTAGTATTAGATGAAGACATTAACACTTTCCTTAAGGGCTAAATCACCACCAGGTGATTATTATAAATTACGTCTTTCAAATCACAACTAATGATACCCCCTTATGCTTAAAGGTTACCAGGCTTTAAATTGGGCAAGGTCCCTCTGTATGCATTTAGGAGAAGGAACTAGTAATGACTTCCTATTCATTACCAACATTACTTTTCCCACAACTCTTGCTATGGCCTGGTTGTTTTTATGTTGGCATGCCTCTGTATTTGATTTTATTGGTGTTTTCTCTCTTGAAGATCATAACCTCTTTTAAGGCTTAAAATAATCTTATCACACTTCCTTTGTAAGCCTCACACTAATCAAGCTTTCAATGAATGTTGATGATACTGGTGACATTGATGATGAGGAGGAAGATAAAGATAGAATATGCCTATGGATGGTATAAATTGAAGTGGAACATACTATGTTATATAGCTATAAAGATTTTGGCCAGGTGCTGTAATCCCAACACTTTGGGAGGCTGAGGCAGGTGAATCCCTTGAGCCCAGGAGTTGGTGATCAGCCTGGGCAACATGACAAAACCCAGTCTCTACAAAATATACAGAAAAGATTAGCTAAGTGTGGTGGTGTGTATCTGTAGTCCCAGCTACTAGGGAGGCTGATGTGGGAGGATTGATTGAGCTCAGGAGGTTCAGGCTGCGGTGAGCCATGATCGTGCCACTGCACTTCAGCCTGGGTGGCACAGTGAGAATTTGTCTCAAAAAAAAAATTTTGTTTTTGGATGATGATTAAAGAGTGAGTACAAAGTTACAGTTAGGAAGAGTAAGTTCTGGTGTTACATTACATATTAAGGTGACTATAGCTAATACTGTGTTGTATATTTCAAAATAGCTAGAAAAGAAGATCTTGAATGTTATCACCACAAAGAAATGATAAATGTTTGAGGTGATGGATGTGACAGCTATTCTGATTTGATCATTACACAATATAAATACATACTGAAATGTCACATTATACCCTGTAAACATTTGCAATTACATGTTAATTATAAACAAATTTTTAAAAAATTATTCATTTCAAAAACACTGCACAAACATTCAATGTCTTGTTGCATTCACTGACTATATTTCACGTTTTCTTTTGAAATCTGTGTAGTTATATGTTCTTCTTGGAATGCAAGCACAAATACATTTAAAATAATAAATTTTTATGTCATCTGAAGAAGGCCTAAGGGTAAGCTGATTTTGGGATTGTAGGAGGTGAGCTTTTATTTTAGGAGAATTTCTGCAAGACCCTCTCAGCTTATCCTCACTGTTGCAACACCTTTCTAAACCAAAAAAGGTATTCTGATTGTGGTAGCAATGGAAGCAGCAGTGCAAACCCAGAGGCACCTCAACAACCATACCTCTTCTTTGGGATACTGACTTCCCTGAGTTCTGCCGACGTGGGCTATTTCTGTGTATATACTACACAGTTTGGAAATAAAATTGGCTACATTTTTACTCTTTCCCAGTTCTCACTTTCCCTGTAAGGCTTGGTCTTAGCTTTGGAAATCTACTCTCTGGCCAGTTAGTTGAAGTTTTTTATTTTTAGCCATGTTTTTAGAGTCTTAGGTAATGTCCTTTCACATCTTTCCAGTTATAGCATGCATTAATTATGGATGTTTGTGACATAGTCCAGAAATAATAGGAAGGCATTTAATGTCAACAGTAAAGGGTGAATTAGAAAAAGTTTTATTCAGACAATTATGAGTTGGTCACTCTATTCAGGGCTCATAAAAAATGCATAGGTTTTTCTATTGAACACAATGAAATCAAGTCTCAGATGTGCTCTTATGGAAATCAGTATTATTCTATGAAGGTTTAAAAAAATTATATGGTTGATATTTAAGCTAGAAAATATTTATGTGGTTGACCTTTTCTATTTCTAATCTGGTTTTCTACTCATGCGGAAGCACTTCCCTCACGGCAAGCACAAAACAAAAATGGTTCCCCTTCCCCTGGACAGTAATAAATACTGAGTTAAAAGAGGTTCTCAACTGAGATAATACAAATTCATTCCTTCTTGTCCTTGTAGCCCAGTTACAAATTCTGTCCCAAGAAATGTTTTTGATTAAAAATGTCTTTTGTTTGCTTTCGAAAAGTGGCAAGAACAATCTAAATCCTCAGTTGTCTAATTTTCGCACTGTTTGCCTGCTTTATATATCCAGGACAATTTATTCTCTAGTAAGAGACAAGCACACTATCAGTAGGTGCCCACAAAACCCCCTAAATGAGCTAACTCCTAAGAGATGGGCAGTGACAGGGGTACTGAGGCACACAGATGGAGCACTAGCTAAATTATCACTGATAAGTGTCACGTCAGTGCCCTGTTTACATGGTTAAACAAGGAGGTCTACGTAGTCTCCTCTTTCAACATTTCTACTTGAGCTACTCACTTTTCTATCAGTTTCCAAAAGAAGGTAGCGTTAGTTGCCCTTGCTCATACTTCAGGTAAGTGTGTGTTTCTCGGCTGTTTTAGAACGGGATCTCTCTTCACTTGGGGCTGTTCCACGTGAGGGCCTCTATGCACCACCATGTCTACTCCACAGTTACAGTGGAGGGTGGGAGGGACAGATGGACATGCTTACTGGAGGGCACAGGGAGCAGAAAGTGAGCCTGCATACCCAGGCATGACACTCTTGCCAAGTATACACACTAGCACCAGCAAAGGGAAGGGGCCGGAGGAGGCCTGACACCGAGGAGAACTCTTGGCATGCCTCCCGCCTGCTGTCAAACCCAGGCCTGGTGGCTCTCGTAATGGACCTGGGTTCTGCCTTTGGATCGGCCACTGCTGACTTTTACCCAGGCCACATCACCAAACTTCAGGATCTCCATTCTCGGCCTGTAAAGTGGTGCAGGGGTTTAAGACTCAAACTATATTATTGTAACAGACTGCTATCGATAGAAATTAAACCAAACAGGCCTCAGCTCACACTTTCAGGAGTCACCACAGGTCCCCACTCCCCTACCCCAACCTCCAGTCAATGACTACAGTTCATCTGTATGTAACCATTCATGGTAATGAATCACGTATCAGCGAAAGTTTTTCCACAATAGTCCTTAGTATTAGCACTTTCTAAAGCTATCAGATTCCTTTCTACCATTTACATATTGACATACTCCTTAACCTATAAGACAAAAAGGTGAATTTCCATAATCACAAGCAACACACTTGCTGAAAAATGGGCTCTTTCCCAGTGATTGTTACCTGGGGAATGGAGACTGTATTGTTAAAATACTGAAATACCCTTCTTATGCACAAATATTTCATGTTTGGGAATTTATTTGCCCAAGATGGGAATCAGAAGCAGTTACAGAATCGGGCTCCTCACCTCCTCCAGAGTATCTCATTTCTCTACCCAGGCACTGATCTGAAGGGCTGTCTTACGGGAAAAAGGTTTCTAAGCTCACTTAACTTCTTGTTCTTTCTTCTATAATACTAAAGAGCCCAGAAGAAATGTTAGCTATCTGAAATGCAGAGACCACATTACAGGGGACCACCTTATTGCTATTAACTCAACTCATAATTAATATCTTTGATCTGCTAATCTCTTCCTCCAAAGGTATTTAAATAACATGAGCTAATTATTTTGATTTTAAAAAATAGAAAATTAATCAACTCTATGGAGGAAATAACCTAATGATTAAATTCTATTTATATGACTCTAAATTTCTGGCCACTTTGTTTATATGCTAATATACATATGCACATTCTCATTTGCAATCAGTGATAGATGGTGTTTTGAGTTCAGTTTTTTCTTTTATCCTGATACACTGAAATGTGCATAAAATACAGTCTTCACACTTGTCATTTTGAATTACAGCTTTATCATACATTGCCAGATTGTTCGCTAGGATTGAGTCAATTTTCAGCGCTGCCAAGAGTATGAATATATTGGATTCCCAATAATGTGGTAAACATTTAGCTGTTGTTATTTATTTTTGCTACTTTAATGGGCATTTTACCACTCTTCTAAAGCACATTAATTACTTATATTGAGTATACACATATATGTCTGCTAGCAAAATTAATTTTAGGAAAAGGGCAGTTTGGCCATTGAGGAGTGGAACTATGGAGAACAAAAAGCAGAAGGAATTCATCCACATCTTTGAAATACAATCATATTGAAACTAAAATTACAGTTTTAGGTGTCACTGCTTTATCAGTGACACATGGCACACGTATTTTAAAACTGCATGTCCATCGAACTTCCGGGAGTGTGGACTTTGTATTCACTGTTTATTGAGTGAATTACTGAGTGTGTTATTCAGCTGGCAGGTGGTATGCGGAGTTCTCTCTCCCTTGACACTTATGCCTTCTCCTACCTCACGTCACCAGTGTAGAGCATGAACTGTTTAGCCTTCATTTTTACTAATTTAATAATCACCGAAGGCACTGAATAACTTCTAATAATGATACAGCAGCTCAGATTTGTAGAGTAATTTACAGTATGTGAGAACAAGCCTGTTACAAAAACTAAAAATTGCCCCATGTTGCATTTGTCAGCCAAAGAAGGTAGTTTTCACCCAAACGTGCTTTATATTGTAAAATGCTAGCAGTAATAGGGAAAGGCAAGACGAAGTGCATGAAGCAGAACCTCATTTGTTCATTTAGTCCTTCACACTTTTTTAGTAGCTTCTATCTGCACAGCCGTATGACATGTGCAGTGGGGAGCAGAGAGAGGGGATTTGCTGCCAAGTAGTTTACTGTGTGTGAAATGCATGGGAGATGCTGACACAAATAACTACGTGCCACGTGGAGTGCCACAAGAACAATGGGTGCCATAAGAGCAATGACAACAAAGGGCTAAGGGACGCAGAAAAAAAGGGATGCAGAAAAAAGGACAGGTTATTTCTCCCCATAAAGTTGGAAGAGAAAACTTCCAGCTTGACCTTAAAGGATGGGAGGACTTGAAAAGACACGTTAGAACAGCATGAGCAAAGAACACAGGCAAAAGAAGGGCAAGAGTACATGTAGCCTCCATAGTTAGAGAGACGTGAAGGAGCACTAAGGGCTGGTGGGTTAAAAATACTGTTAAGGAAGGTTAAAGCCAGATCATGGAAGGCCATGGATGGCTCAAGGGCTCCACACTGAGTCAGTCAACCAAGGGGAATCCATGTGGTGGCAATGGTAACTGTGCTTTTGGGAGACTCCAGAAGAGGGTAGGATGGACTGAGGAAGTGGGATAGAATCAGAGACCAGCATGACTACCATGGCATAGATGAGAGCGAATGAGGGCTTGAACAGGGAGAGGAAGGGATAGGGAAGAGAGATCAGGCTTGTGGAGTCATGGAATTTAATATTACATGTGTTATACTTATTAAGCACTTGAATAAAATTTAGAAAAAAATTATAAAATTAGCTTTCTGTAGGAAGTCCAGAATTCTTTTTCTATTGATCTAATTTCTACAGTTGTGATTATTAAAAATTTCTGGGTAGAAATACTTTTTGTGATACGCCTTCATTCTCAAATGCTAGCTTAAAGAAAACTCACTCTAAAGGAACTTACTTTCTTCAGTTATTTTTTATGATACTGTGTTCAAATTTTAAATTAAGATGAAAACTTCAGTTCTATTTTTTCAACATAAAAGTTATTTCCAAAATACCAATGTTGTAAAGTGACCCTCTGCAGAGAATTTGCAGCCTTCTCTCTAGTACTTTGTATTTTCAATCAGAAGTGATGTGCTCCCACTTATTTGGAGAGATGAAATTGATGTTCTGAGTCACTGCCAGACATTTGCGACTAAGTCAACAGCAACAGCTGCTCTGGATTTCAAATTGCTCAAGCAAATACAGAACACAGTGTGAGCTCTGGGTAATGACTTGGGAGAGAGAAAATGAAGAAGATGGGAAGGGGTGTGTAATCTAAAGGCCACATTTTTCGATGAGGCATTCCCATGTATGATTCCCAGTCTAAGAGTGGGTAGTTGGCATACAAAGAGCTTGCACTTCAATACAAAAAGAACAACTAAGTGGGAGCATGTTTAAATACACACACACATACACACACGCGTGTAAACGCACACTCTCTCTGTGTGTGTCTCTCTCTCAATGTAGAACCATGTGTCAATGACTCGGGGCCTTACCTGAAAAATCAAGCGCACACACTCCTCTCTGATGTTGTCCTTTCAATAGCGACAGACATTTTAGAGTTTGTGTGTCCCACACATGAATAGCAGCATCTCTTCCAACCTTAAATAACAGGATGACTGTTATTAACTACTAATAAGTTATGCTAACAAAGATTTTGTTCCTTACAGTCCAACACTGCTCAGAAACCAAGATAAACCCATTTGGAGAGTAGGAGGACCCTAGGAAACCATCTGGTACAACTCAGCTATTTTTGAGATGAGGAAACTGAGGCACGGTATCTCTAAGAGGCTTGTCTTGGCAATCAGGTAGAGTTCCAGCAGAGCCTAACCTGATGCCTGGGCCTTTAAGGCTAATTCAAATGTCCACTGTGCCTTGTTTTTCTCAATGACTTCTACCATTCCCTCTCCTGCCTTCCCAGCTCGACACAAGATTCTGCTTCTCAGTCAAGGAAGTCACTTGTACATTGTCATGATGCTATCCAGAGTTATTTTACCCATTCTCCATTACGCTACCCACCTGGAGGAGGCCTGGCCCCGCTTCTCCCCCTGGGAAATAACATTTTCATGGCACAACTATCTTTCAGTAAGGTGGATTATCTTTGCAGGGATACAAGCTTCTATCACACTAATCCCCAACAACAAAGAAAATTGTAATAGTAAAGTGGTTTTCCTCACTTGTAATATGTAGGGGGTGGGAAATCTGCTAGGTGTGATGACTTTAAAAGGAAAAATGGGAGATAAAGCCATAGGCATAATTCAGCAGCATCCAGGCCACTCTTACAGAGGTCTGTGGAGGCCCAGTCTCCTGCAGGTGGCTGCTGGAATACTGTTTGCCACCAGTTTACCTTCCATCAAATACAGTATTGAGTGCAGTATCTTCTTGGGAGTTTATGTAAAAAAAATCACCTCTGGCTTTTACTTAAAAAAAGAGGCTATTAAATACACATGAATCAAGCACCCTCTGTTTATAAGATAGGCAAAAAATGAGGGCAAGTGAAAAAGCAAAGCAATGATCAATTACTTGGAAAACCTTATAACATCAACTAACACAATAGGTCTCTTAACGTTCAGTTGGAGGGCCGGCAAATTCATGTATAAACCAATGGCCAGTCCTTACCCTTCGGAGGATTGTAACCCTTTTAAAAAACAATTTAAAAGTTATGGATCCTTTTCCCCCCCAAATATACCTTTTAAGGGGTTGACTCCCCTCATGCTCTCATTTTCATTCATGAATTTCATGAACCCCAGGTTATGAACCCTGTCCAAAGGCTTTACCACCTGCATGTCAAGTCTCAGGAGAGGGTTGGTCTCATGTTAACCTTTGACATTATACCAAGAATGTTTTCTTAGAATTTGCCACTTAGTTAATACCAGTTGAAGTATTATCTGCAATTAAACACTCATGATAAAAACTGAACAAAAGTATGACCTATACATTTGAGGAAAAGATAAAACTAAAAATACTTTTGAAATATTACTCTTTTGTCAGCAAGGTAATACATCTGAGTTTAATAAGTCTTTGTTTAATAAATTAACTATTATTTTTCTCTTTCCATCCCCAAATGAATGTAGAGGGTCCCTGTTTTAGCAGCTTTTTCAATTATAGACTCAATCTAAGGTTTAGGCATTTCAAAAAAAGGTCAGATAAAATTCAAGGTGTTTTCATAAGGCTAAAATATAAATTAGTCAAAAGTCTTATGGTTTTAAGTCTTACAAATATAATTATACTCTAGATGTTATAGTATTTTTAAATGTTTCATTCAATAAATATTTACTGAGTACCTAGGATACACTAAGTCCTAGGCATACAGTGAGGAAGTATATAAAACTGCTCCTTGACAAAACTTTCACTATTTTAGTTTTAGCTGGTCCCATTCATAGATCTCATCATTCCAGGGAAAGAACTCCTCAGAGGTCTCCCAATAGTGCTAGAATGCTTTGGTTGATTCACCCATCATCATGGAATGATGCAGTGTTCACTCAATCTTCACCTTCCCATCTCATGTTTATTTCTACCCAGTATTTCTTGAATTTCTAATATGTAAACTGAATTCAAAAATTTAATTCTCTTTTTGGCTAGGCCCTAGTTTTACAGGAGATATATACCTGCCCAGTAGCCACATAGTCCTTCACTGGATGGATGGTCAGGCTGAGAATGTCATCATCGTGCCCCAGGTACAGCCTCTGGGAGTGCTGCTGCCGGTTATACACGACAGCAACTGCAGCAATGTGGTAGACTACTTCTCCAGCTTGTGTGTAGAACAGATTGTTTCTACAGTCGTAGCCTCTATAACTGAAGCACAGGTCCAAGAAATGCACAGTGGTTGAACAAACAGCAAATGCATGGAGCAGGAGGCGTCAGAGGCAAGGCTAACATATTGACGTGAACAAGTACAAGTGGAACCCCAGGTGTCACATAGGACAGCAATGTTTAAATGAGGATATCTGGCCATTTGAGGGCATGAGATGACTTTCAAAAAGGCACATGGGCACTGAACATTATAACAGAATCTGTTTGCAGATCTTCAGCTATTGTGTGTGTTTTTTCTTAAAAATGATCATCTGAGAACACATCTGTGATGAGACGCAGGTACTCCTTTCCTATCTCCCCTCTCATAAATGCCTTCTGCCCACTGTAGGAAGCCATTCCTCTCCTCCATCTGGAATCCTACCATGCGGTATTACTCTGGGACACAGACCCTTCCAGGGGCACCAAAACAAAGGAACAATTCAAAACACAAGTATGGATGTTGAAAGAAAACAACTCTAACGACTGGCTAAGGAATCCTGCAAATCAAGTGATTTCCAATTCTTTGCTTTCAACAAAATTGTACAGACACTTAATGGAATTACCAGCTGAAAGATCATTACATTTTGTGATATATCAAAATCAAATATGACTTTTTTGGCCTATCATAGGAGTTTGAAGAATTGAATAACATTGCTATAAAATGGCCTCCATTCTTACCTACTTAAGAGAATAAACTTTCTCAGAGCTTACATCTATACAAGAATGAGAACTGAGAATAGACTCAATATTAAACTTTGTTACATTCTAACAATAAGTAATATAAATGCACAGAACTTGCAATTGAAAATGAATCCATATTAAAATAATTTCCAACAAAATTTTTCTGTGCTTAATAATTATATGTCATAATTAGTAATATATTTCTGTTGACTTAGTTGATTTTACTAATAGTTATAATTCAAATAAATTGTTAATGGAGCAGCACTAACAGAAAAATAACATGATCCTCCTAAGTAATTAAAAATTTGTTAGTTGCCACATTAGAAAAAGAGAAAACAAAATTTATTTCGTAACATTTTAAACCCAAAACACATTTAAGGTATTACTATGTCAACATGTAATCAATATAAAAACTTATGAGATATTTTACATTCCTCTTTTCATAGTAAGTCTTCAAAATTGGTGTGCATTTTACACATGCAGAACATCTTTTTTCAGAATAGCCACATTTTAAGTGCTCAGTGGCTGTGTGTGGCTAGTGGACACTGTATTGGGCTGAGTTAGAGTCTTAGGGTCACAGAAATTTTTTTTTCTTGCAGAAGGGATGGTGACAAAGGACTTTCAAGCATAAAAAGATTATGTTAGAGTAAAATTTTATGGGAAAATTAGAATGGAAACATGGGCTTAGGTAGAAATATGAATGATGTAAAATTTCTTCCTGTTACAGAAGGACTTGTTCATGTATTTTTTTTTTTACCCTTTTGAGACAGGGCCTCACTGTTACCCAGGCTGGAGTGCACTGGCAAGATCATGGCTCACTGCAGCCTAGACCTCCCCAACTCAGGCGATTCCTCTACCTCAAGCGTCCCTCCTGGGTAGCTGGGACTAGAGGTGCACGCCACCACATCTGGCTAGCTTTTTGCAGAGATGAGATTTCACCATGCTGCCCAGGCTGGTCTCGGACTCCTGGACTCAAGCAATCCCACCTCCACAGCCTCCCAAAGTGCTCAGATCACAGGTGTGAGCCACTGTATCTGGCCTCACGTATTTTTTAAGTTGATAATAGTGAGAATCAAATATTTATGGCGTTTAGGTTCCTTTGCATCCATTTAAAGGACTGATGTATTCATAATATAGACAGCATCTTCTCAACCATTTAAACTGACATTAAAAAGTTTTAGTTGTCTACTTAAAATATGCAAGGGTGCATATAATTTTATAAAATTCAAAATTATTTTGGGCACATGTGCAGAATATATTTGAAGGAAATACTGTCCTATGGTGGAACCAGCAAAACAGAGCAGGGGATTAGGGGAAAGGAGAAACAGGAAGTGAAGATGGTGATGAGAAAGAAGTGCAGCAGCGATGAGCAGCAGTACCCTTTATGTCATGGAATTACATAAAGTCTGAAAAATCTAGAGGCAATCACACTGTGATGGCACAGAACATCGACGAGGAAACTGGACAGAGTCACACTTAAAATAGCAACCACAGGTTTAAGTACACACTGCAGAGAAGAGCTAGCCAGGAGGAGGACAACACTGAGGGGAGGGGATCCCTTAAGCCTGGTGCTAAGATTGGTGATAACCAGGCAGAGACAGAGGAACACGCACGGGCGCCCGTGACAGGCCACCCACCCGTGTATGAACTGGAGTTTCAAGCTGTCCTCAGGAGCCTTTTCTCGTTTGAGGAAGGGCACTACGTGGTTTTTCTCTTTACTTTGTTGCTTTAGCTGAGGTAGATCTTCTTTGTAAACCTTAAAGTACAACAGAAACATCTGGGTGAGGTGCCTTTCATGAGGTTCCAAAAATATCAATACCTTAGCATTCTTGTAAAATCTTTAATTGCTTCAATAAAATGTCTTTGGAAACATAAGACATGAGATTGAATATTACTTTTTCCTAATGAACAAAAGTAACATGAACTATTTTTTAAGTAATTGAGATTTTAAGTTAGTCTTTCTTGATTTGTTACTGTTTTCTTAATGTCTAGAAAATATATTAGTAAATTTTAAAGGAAATTAAGTATCAGTAAAATATAAATATTTTGTTTTATTTCTTCTAAGGCCAGAAATCTCTTAATGACTCTGAAATTTGAAAAATGTGGACCTTATGAGTCATGACAATTTTCTCCTGAAATCCCTCTTTGGAATTACATTCCCTTCATAGCTTCATGCATCTTAACAGATCTGAGATATAGAGCAAAGATCAATCTTGGTCTAACTTGGGACCTAAAATGTGCTGCTGATTGTACCATTTAAATGCACATAAAAAACCAATCTGTTGTTTACTGTGTATTTATACTTTGCTACCAAGAAATGTCCATTTAACAGGTGGAGAATGAAATCCTATCTAGTAATAATTTCTCATCTTCATCAAGTTTTTATTTAATCAAACTATTTAAAAAATCATAAAATATAAGGTCCCTGTTTAGGATTTGATCAAAAATTATTTGTAAAAGTCAGGAGAAATCTCACTAGTTTTGTCTACTATAGATGCAATTAATTAAGTTTCCAGAATCTAAAGATAATTATTCATCTTAATTCATGATGCTTTCATCAGCTCACCAACGATTTACTTTAGATCAATGAATTCTAGTCTTGATATTTCTATTGTTTAAACAGGTCTCATAACCTCTGTTGGCCTCAAATTCTCATCTGTAAAATTGAGTTTAAAAATCCCTGTTCAGGAATAACTCAGGAATACTGTGAATAGAAATCACATATCGGTGTAAGCACTGGAAAGTGAAATGTCAGGAAGAATATACAGGCTGAGTATTCCTTATTTGAAATGTCTGGGATCAGAAGTGTTTCGGATTTCAGATTTTTTTCAGGTCTTGGAATATTTGCATTATTCTTAATGGTTGAGCATTCCAAATCCAAAATCAAAATACAAAATGCTCCAATGCACGTTTCCTTTGAGCATCATACTGGTACTTACGAAGTTTTGGATTTTGGAGAATTCAGATTTTCACATTAAGGATATTCAAACTGTTTAAGTTGTAGGCATGAATTTTAAGTCTATCTTTTCATTCTTTTATTTATTTTCCTTAGAGACAGGGTCTTGTTCTATTGCCTAGACTGGAGTACAGTGGCGTAATCAGGGCTCACTGTAGCCCTTAAACTCCTGGGCTCAGGGAATCCTCCCATCTCAGCTTCCTGAGTAGCTAGGACTATAGGCACACACCCAGACTTTTTTTTTTTTTTTTTTAAATAGATACAGAAACCATGTTAACTAGGCTGGTCTCAAGCTCCTGGCCTCAAGTGATGCTCCCACCTCGTCCTCCCAAAGCATCGGCATTACAGGAATGAGCCACTGTGTCTGGTCCCTTTTCTTTCTTCTATTGGCATCATTTTATTAAATAAACACTTCCCAATTAAAGATTTCTTTTCCTAAATTTTGTATTGTGTTTAAATTTTATCGTCTCCTGATACCAGAGTATAATATTGTTTAGCGTTTGCATAATATTTCCACATTAATAATTCCCTTTCAGGCAAGATCGACTACGTTCAGGGTTGTATGGCCACAGACAATAATCTCTTTTCAAGTCTTTTTAGTAGTCATATTGCATAATACAATGTGTCAATACACAGTTAAGATGATTTCATCATGGGGTTGACCCAAACCATTAGACTGTCTTGCTATGAACACAATTTTTCAAACCCTGAATCAATGAGTGACAATTATGGGCTGAAAACTATTTCAATTTAGTGCTTACATAGAAGCAAACCAAGTAGTGCATAGAGTGTGCACTTTGGAAAGAAGCCTAGATAAGCATTGTTATCCTAATACTACAAGCAAAGTGGACATGGGCAAGTTACTTAACTTCTTTCAATACATGTTAGCTGCCATAGGCCTATATCCTAAATCTCTATTGGCAACACTGACAGTTGATGTATCTGAAATTTGAAGTCTTATTGATTCCAATTCATGTACAGAATCTGCTTTGCATATCTTTGTTAAGTGACAAGGAAGAAAAAGAGAACCCCCATGGTTATTGCCGTAACAAGGTGGTATGTGTTCAGATTCCTCTGAGGGATTGCTTTAACACTCACTGTTTAGCGCTAAAATGTCAACTTCCAAAAAAAAAAAATTGAAGTCAACTGATCAGCTTTCCTACTAGAGGTAATTTCTGACTGGAGAGATTAATACACATTTTATTTGAGCTTTTAAGTAGATAATTACTTTGATTAAATGGAAACGGTTGCAGGAGTTAATAGAAAAACTGGGCTAACAAGCTCACATGCAAACCACCATGCCTCAAGGGTATCCATCCTTGTAAAGAAAACACATGCTTTCATAATCTGCTAAGAAAGTGAAAAAAGACCTATGGCTTACTTGCACATTTTTCTTCCAAAAAATATTTCAAAGTTTTAGGTGCTGGGGAGGCAAAGAGCCCAAATACCAGGGGTTCAGTTTTGAAACTTTGGGTTTAACCTGCACTTAAAGGCACAAAGTAGACTACTTTTCTTGTTTTTGCCTTAATTTTCTTTGTCTAAGTGCCAGTGATTTTTAGTGCTATGTCCAAATCCAATGAGATCCCCTTCTAGGGTTACAAATTTTCATTGCTCCCTGCTTACTGACCTGGCGATCATAATTGATTTGAGTTTCTTGCTCAATATCAGAGTCCAATTCGGGCACGTCAGATAAATCTGAATCAGATTCTTCACTGTAGGAATCAGTTCCACCTTCTGCAGAGGTACAACCCATAAGAAACAAGCAAAAATTCTGAGACTCTGAGCATTTGAAATTATCTAAAATGTTTTTCCTTTTATCCCAGCAAAGTGAATAAAAACTATACCATAGTTTTGATTTAATATAAATTGTTAAAACATCTTTCTTTCATCTTTTGGTTTAGTTCAGCCCACCCTTCACTCCTTTCAGGAACATTAACAGACTAGGCCAACTTCCTTCCCCACACCACTCACCGGGCAGACTAAACTCATTTACACTTTTTCTGAGACAGGGTCTGTCTCCCAGGCTGGGGTGCAGTGGCACAGTCTCAGCTCACTACAGCCTCCTCCTCCGGGGCTCAAGCAATCCTCCCACCTCAGTCTCCTGGCAGCTGGGACTACAGAGGTGCATACCACCATGCCCAGTTAATATTTAAATTTTATTTGTAGGGACAGGGTTTCACCATGTTGCCCAGGTTAGTCATTTACACATTTCTATTACATAGTAGATACCTGGGTTTTAAGCTTTGTTTTGTAAAATGGGCAGGTTTTAAAAAGGGAAAGGCTGGAGCAAAAATAAATCCAACCGTTTACTTCAACACAGATCCTCTTTAGCCGTTTAACCATGCCCACCAAGTGTTGGTAATTGTCATGGCCCAAACCACCACAGAACTCTTGTCGACATTTATCCAAATAATTTTTTCATTTTACCACCTGCTCATCCCTGCTGACATAAGAGTGGATATAAATGAAAAGACTACATACATGTCCACTGAATTGGAACACATAGGCCCCAACCGTGAACCATTCCTTAAGCCCCATTTTGAAGGCCACTTCCATTTCAAAGGTGACCCTGTCCCCCTGCAGCCTGACTGAGCAGACTCACCACCTGTTACAATTATCCTAAGGAAGCCGAAATGTATCCTCTCCTGTTATCCCCAAAGGTTAATTCTTCACGTAAACCTTAGACCTTCAACTTGCATTTGGGAAATCCGCTGATGGTTTTATAGAGGTTTCCTTATGCGTGATGATTCTCTTTTCCCTTACTACTTCCAAAGCTCTGCCTTTATCTTTTGATAATTTAAGATGTTTCTTGGGGGTGCATCTTTTTGGATTCATCTTACTTGGTGTCCTTTAGTGCTTCCTAGATTTGGCTTATTTTCTTTCCTAGGTATGGGATTTTTCCTGCTGTTATTTCTTTGAACATGTTTTCTGCCCATTTCTCTCTCTTCTCTTTTTGGCATGTTGGTAATACATAAGTTGTTGGACCACCATACGTCTCTAAGCTATCTTTACTCTTTTTCTCTTTGTTTCTCAGATTGGATGGTTTCCAGTAATCTGTCTTTAAGTTCACTGTTCCTTTCTTCTGCTTAATCTAGTCTGCTGTTGAACCTCTCTATTGAATTTTTCAGTTCAGTTGCAGTACTCTTCGGAGAAAGTTTTTTTGAGATGGAGTCATGTTCTGTCACCCAGGCTGGAGTGCGGTAGTGCAATCTTGGCTCACTGCAACTTTCACCTCCTGGGTTCAAGCAATTCTCATGCCACAGCCTCCCCTGTAGCTGGGATTACAGACGTGTGCCACCACACCCGACTAATTTTTGTATTTTTAGTAGAGATGGGGTGTTTCACCATGTTGGCCAGGCTGGTGTTCAAACTCCTGACCTCAACTGATCCACCTGCCTCAGCCTCCCAAAGTGCTGGGATTACAGTCATAAGTCACTGCACCCAGCCGACCCTCAGAGAAAGTATTTTAAAAGTACCAAAATTCATTGAGTACTGTTAAAAAAACACCTTCTATCTGTACAGTTGTCAATTTGTTCTAATATTGCTCTCTTGACCTCAGTGAGGGTCTTTATGACTATTATTTTGAATTCCCTGTTGGGAAAATCACATATCTCTACTTAACTGAGGTTGCTTTCTGGAGATGTCTTGTTCATTTATCAGGAATTTCATTTTTTCATTGTCATTGATGCTGTGTGTTGGTTTCAGTGAATTAGATTAAAAAAAACCATACTACCTCTCCCTATCTCATCAGACTGGCCTTGTATAGGAGAAGGATCTCACCAGTCTGACTGGCCAATGGTTTTTAAGGTGCCTCTCAAATCTGTGTGTTTGTCCAGACTACTGTCTGTTTTGGCGGCCCCTAGAGCTTAAGATGTGCCATGTCCTGTTGGTACCACAAGACTGTAAAGGTGGAACACATCAGACTGTCTTGATATGTAGCTAGAAGGGTTGGAGGGTGGGCTATGTGTTTCAATTCCTTCTGTCTTCACAGTGAAGCTGAGCACAGTCCTTTACCGCTCACTTTTTCTGCACTAAGCCAGGTAGAGAATCTGTGACAAATGCCTGCACTCACATTTAGGCTGTATCCTCCAGTCCTGGGGAGATAACTCCTGAAGTGGGCGCATTGTGCCTCTACCTCTTCATTTTCTGTGGTTTAAGTCCACTCAGGAATGCAAAGCCCTGTCAATTTCCAGAGCTAGTTCATTAAGGAGACAGGTGGGAGCTATAGAAGGTGTGGCACTTGGTATCTGACCAAACTTTTTCCAGGAAGTACGGGTAGGCTTAGATTTATCACTGGGGTGAGCCAGAGCAAAGGCTCATGTGCTGAGCTCTGGCTGCTGGAAGGCTATTACATGTTTGCCCTGTTAGCTCCCTGATGGAAGTCATTAGATGGCAGGTCATCAAGTAGCATTGGAAGTGTGTGCTGTAAGCCCCTTCTGGACAAAAAAATGGGAGTTGCACATTACCAACTTTTTTCTGCACTGCTCCAAGGGGATGTAGCTCCTGGAAGTGTTTGTAAACCCATTTAAGACCACATCTTTGTTCTGTGATATAGGAAGACTAGAATATTCCTAGTCCCTTCTGCTCCCAGAGCTAAGAGGTTTAGGATGGAGTCCTCTGGGAGATAGCTGTAAAAGTTGGGCGTTCAACGCATGGCATAAACCCCATCTGGGGAGAAATGAGGAGCTGCATTCTTAGAGCACCTTCTCGTCACTGCTCCTAAGGGAAGAAGCCACTGGAAGTGCCTACAAGTCCATATAAAACTGCCACTTTTCTCTACGGTCTAGATAGACACTCATATACTTCGTCCCCTCTGCTCCCAGAAGTGGGAGGTTTAGGATGCGGTTCCTCGAGTGGAAGCTATAAAAGTTGGGGAGCTCAATGTGTGGACAAACTCCTTCCAGAGGATATTATTAGACCTGGAGTTATTGCTGGGATGAGTCATGGGAGGAGGCTCAGAGGTAACAGCCTGTTTCTTAGGCTGCCAGCTGGCCTAATGTGTGTCTCCCCCTCTAACTCCCTGTTGCATATTGGTTAGAACCCAGGCTGCCAAGTAGCCTCCAGAAATGTGTCATAAACCCCTTCTAGGTAGAAACTGGGCTGCGTTTTTTAAGCCCCTTGTCAGAACTGCTCCAGCGGATGAAGGCCCTGGAAGGTTTGAGCACTTGTGTCAAACCGAGGCTTCTTTCCGATGGTCTAGAGACTCCCAAATGTCTAAAGCTCTCCACTCCCAGACTTGGTGAATTAAGAGCCAATCCATGGGGAACCTAGAGTTAGGGCACTATGTGTGAGGTCCAAACCCTTCTCCCCACGGGAGAGGTTAGGTGGTGGGGATTCCTGTCCTGATTTCATGAAGCAGTGCTCAGCTTTTCCTACCTACCCGCTGTGGATGTTTTCTCAGTTGCCTGGTGGGTAGGAGTTTCTCAACTTGTATGACTTTCTCTCAGAGGGAACTGACCTGCAAATCAATGTGTATTTGGTGTCCATGAGTGGAGGGAGCATCAGGAGCTTCCTATTCTGACACTGCAGATGTCACGTTGCTGACGTCCTGCTCAACTTGCATTTGGTATAGCAACATCCTTCAAAGAAAATTATCCAACTGACCCATATTAATCTTTAAAGTTTTTTCTTTTCTTAAAATTTTAAGATGACAGAAATCAATTTTCCAAAATTGCTTAAACTCCTTACCTATAGGATACATATTAGATCATTCTTTGAAATGCTTATTGAAAAATAAAATGATGTTAAGAAATTACTGCTGGGTTTACCTTGGGGTGCAGTTTCCAGCATGCCGTTGCTGACACCTTCTGGAATAAACCTCCACTGGAAAACTGAGTGATCAGCCCCTCCTGTGCTCAACACCCACTGAAAGTCATGGGACCAGCGGACATTTGTGACATGTGCAGAATGACCCACATACTTTCTAAATTTGGCTCCTGAAAGAATATTTTTTGAGAGGATTAGTTACGAAAAAGGAAGAGTTCATTAGTTTAAAACAACCCCTCTCCTGTTCATGTTAAGGAGTAAAATCTTTAAATGTATCTGAAAATGAAGTTGTCTTACATATTGTAACAAATAAGCAAATGCTTCAAAAGGTATCTCAATTATTCCAATATGCAGTAAGCTAAAAATAGGTCTTAAAATTTAAGCCCTGTGGCTAAAGACACATCTGAACCTGTTCCAAATAATGCCTACTGCTTCACGGATTCTGAAAATAAATGATAGAGAACAAACATCTTACACATTCTTATTTAAATACAAGATAAAACAGGCAATCCTTTGCAACAGGGAAACAAAATAATTCTATGGAAATAAAATTACTGTTTAGAGTCATGTAGATACAGAGTTTCAAGAATCATTTTTCCCTCCTTAAATTGGTTGCTTTACTCAGTGAACACTAACCCCAGGTAGTGAGTGCAATAGAAAAAGCTATTTGAAGTGATATTTGTGGTTGAACTACAGTAGTAAAGCCTTCAGCATATGCTCAGTACACAGCAGCATCAAGGCACTCGAGTAATAAGCAGGGTCCATCTTACAAGGAAGCCTAGAACCCCAAAGTCCACAGGAGATTTCAGGAGGTCAAACACCCCAACTTCTCTTCAAAAACATTCTATTTCTTACAGTTTCTCAAATGAAATCCCTTTTATCAGGGTTGGGGGAGGCCATCTGTTCAACTATCACATGTTTAAATTTCAAATGTCTACTGGAGAGGCAATGATTTGTAAGAAGGTGAAAATTACTGCTACATGTCATGCTCATACATTTTTTGAGAGCATGCTCTGACCAGGTAAGCCCCATTATACTAGGGGCTCTGAGAAAAATTAGGGGAATTCTGTTGCAGAAGGCAAAGGAAGCATTGGGTCTCAAAAGCAAACTTGCCTACTTGAAAGAGTTACCGAAATCAGTTTGGTAATAAAGTCAAACTGACTCCGATTAAGGTCACTTGGAAATGTTGGCTGATGATTGATTGAGTAATTGGGGAGCAGGGTATACTCTTCCCATCTCTCTCTAGATCTTAACGTGTTGGCCTCTTCTTTGCTTCCTTGATCTTTATACCTTCCTCACAGATCAATTAGCCTATCTCTTTGTAGAGATTTAAAAATATGTCCACAAATTCTCTGATGCAAAATCAACAGAATATGGCAAAAGTGAAGGTAGCATCTAAGAGGAAGTTATAAAAGGTACTGCAGATTCTTCCTTGCTATCTCTCTTGGATCTCTATATGCCACGTCATAAGCACACTGGAGCAATCTATGGAGAGGCTCACGTAGCAGGAACTGAGGCCTCCTGCCAAGAGCCACATGAGTGAGCCATCTTGGAAGAAGTGAATCCTCTGGCCTTGGTCTAGCCTTCACATGACTGCAACCTCACGAGAGACCCTGAATTGGAATCACCCAGTTGTGCTTCTTGGGAATCCTTGACTCCCAGAAACCATGATATAATAAGTGTTTGTGCATTTACACTTTTAAGTTTGGAGGATAACTGGTTATGCAGCAATAGATAATCAGTATAGCCTTTGTAGTCTGGAACTAGAATCTGCAAAAGCATTAGTGTCATTAATACTTAGGCCTTATCTCTGTGATCTTTTCTTTCTGCCCTCTCTCCCCCTCACTCACTCTGCTCCGGGCACACTGGTCTCTTTGCTATTCCCCAAACATGCTAGGTATTCTCTGCTTCTAGGCCTTTGCCATTTCCTCTGTCTGAAGTGCTCTCTCCCTAGGTATCTGAACGGCTGGATCCTTCATTCTCCTTCAGGTTCTAAGTCAAATAAAACCATAAGAGCAAGGCCCTCTTTGACCAACTTATTTAGAACACTACACTGCCCAACTCCAGCATTCTCTGCTCCCACTGTTTGCTTTCTTTTTCTTCATAGCATTTCTCACAATCAAATTATGTTTATATTTTCTTGCATATTAACTGTGGACCTTCAGTAGAACAAAAGTTCCATGAGGGCAGGGATTTGTGCTTGTTTTCCTCACTGGCCTATCTCCATCCCCTAGAACAGCATTTAACAAACACTTCTTGAATAAATGAAAAGGCTTTCCTTGGGACACTGAATGACTCCACCAGACCTCCCTTTGTCCTCTGCACCACAGGAGGGCTCAGGCCTCAGCTCTCATCTCTTCTCTATCAACCTCCTCCCTTGTGGCTTTAAAGTGCTGTCAATTTGACTGCCAAGTGCTCATCTCCAGTCCTGAAGTCTCCCTGGAGCACTGACAGCTCTGTGCCATGTCCACCTGGATGCCCAGCATGGACCCCTAACTTACAACAGGGAAAACAGACCGAGACGTTTCCCTTCCCCTTATGTGCACTCCCAGAGACAAACATCTTTTTTCTCATTTTCCCAGCTCTGTAAATGCTGCCACCACTCACCCCAATGCTCAAGTCTGAAACTTAGAAGTCATCCTTGATTACTTTCTTTTCCTCTATTTTCATATCCAATCCATCTGTAAGACCCTCACCTCTGCCTTGAAACTGTTTCCTAAGCCTGACCACCTCTCTGCATCTCTTCCTAATACCTTTGTCCAAGCCACATCATCTCCTACCTGGACTCTTGCAATAACTTCTCTACTTGAAATCTCCCTTTTCCTAACCGTTCCACAAAGTATCAAAACAGTCTCAAAAA
Organism: Chlorocebus sabaeus; assembly: GCF_047675955.1. Taxonomy (NCBI): domain Eukaryota; kingdom Metazoa; phylum Chordata; class Mammalia; order Primates; family Cercopithecidae; genus Chlorocebus; species Chlorocebus sabaeus. Next base: position 54,760,382 of record NC_132917.1, on the reverse strand, counting down.
CTTAGATTGGTTATATCACTCCACGTAAAACTGTCCATAGTTTTTCACTGCACTTAGAAGACGACTCTGATTTCTAGTAGTGGCCTTCCTGTCCCTGCACTGCATCGAGCTTATCCATGACATATGGAAGGCCAGCACTGGCCCGTCCAAGATCCAAGATCCAAGATTTCCACAACTGAAGTCTTAACATTCAGGACACTCATCATGGGAGGTGGCTGTGCAAGCCACCTCTATGTCTATAAGCCATATGTCATAAAATGTACAACACAAGTCCATTTGCTATGAGGACACAGATACTTTCATGGGTTGCTGAGGTATAATGCAAAGGAGGAATGCAACGGGTGCACCAAGTAGAACACAGAGAGCCTCTGAGTCTCCCCTTGGAGTAGGGGTGAGTACCAAGGCTATTAGGACATGGCAAATGTCATTGAGCAAGGCCTTGGATTTTACATCATTTCAGGGTCTGTGTGGTGATGGTCAAACAGGATATAGTCTAAGTGGTATCAGAGAAAGCTGTCAGTATTGATCCTATTTTAAGGTGTGAAAACTGTCAAAATAAGAAAAACAAATTGGTTTGGCTATGTAAACATAACACCAGTAGCAGTCATTTTCATTAACTGCAGAACACTTATGCCTAATTACTGTGCAACTGAATATTAAACACACATAATTGCAAACAAGTCAAATTAAGTTGGTTGGGAATTTTTAAAAATCACAATGGAAAACAATAATGTTTGGTCGTTTCCCACAACTGCTCATGGTCATCAGCACCTGCTCATATCTGGCTGTTTACAGGTTCAAAACATACGGGGAATACTTGTCACTTGTCACCTAAATTATAGACAGATACATCCCACCAACTGCAATTAGTCCCATCAACAATTCCCTCTCTTTTATTCACTTCCTCACTAGTTTTGGCACAAAAAGGACACAAAAGCCTGAATGTCTCAGAGGCAAATTATAAAATTTATAAGCCATGTGTCATGAAAAGTGAAACACAAATCCATTTGCTATGACGACATGCATACGTTTGTGGGTTGCGGAGGTGAGTTTTGCTACTCTCACCCACTGTTATCTGGCTGTCCATCTCTCCTCATTCATGCAGATGCCCTCTGTGTGCCATTATCCAAAGAGTTGTTTTTTATGCAATGGTGACTCATTTTGACAACACTACTCACCCTCTCTAACATAGTTTGGATATGTGTCCTTGTTCAAAACTCATGTTGAACTGCAATCCCCAGAATGGGAGGTGGGGCCTGGTATAAGGTAACTGGATTATGGGGGTGAATTTCTCATGAATGGGTTAGCATCATTCTCTTGGTGCTGTCCTCATAACAGTGAACAAATTTTCATGGGATCTGGTTGTTTAAAAGCATGGGGCACCCTCCTCTAGCTCCCTCTTGCTCCTGCTCTGGCCATATGATGTGCCTTCTCCCCCTCACCTTCTGCTGTGATGGTAAGTTTCCTGAGGCGCCCCCAGATGCCAAGCAAATGCCAGCATCATGCTTCCTGTACAACCTACAGAACCGTGAGCCAATTAAACCTCTTTTCTTTATAAATTACCAAGTCTCAGGTACTTTTTTACAGCAATGTAAGAATAGACTAACACAATACACCCTTTCTGTTCTAATAACAGATCCACATTTCCATTGCTATTTTCCAGACCCAAGCACACCTTACAAGACTTGGGATATATAGAATATCAATTCTCATTGAGTTATGTTTATTCTCAAGTTCTGACACTGGAGGCCAGTAGTGTTGCCACTGACCCCAATGTTGTTTCCTCTCAATTCTGAATTCCCAGATAATTTCTTAGAGGCCTAACTTACCCCTTGCAAGTATACGACTCAATCTAACAAGCTATGCCCTGTTACTCAAAGGGCTCTTGTGGGGAAAAAGAAGAGTATGAACTGCGCATGTTGAGGTAATTCTGTGCCTTGTGCATTTTAAACGGATGGTCATTTTGTGATGTTTCAGCAATGGTGTCTTGCTATGCATTTTATGTTCCATTTGTACCATAACTGTCACTGCTTCAAAGCTGCCAGTTAGCTGAAAATGACTTTGATTGCATTTTTCAATCCCTTTCCGTGCTTAATCTAAAAATTGTTCAAGTGAAAGAGTTTTCAGGCAGTAGCATGTCCCTGTTGATTACTTTTCTAAGATCAGATTTTCAGGCACAGTTGAGGAGTCTCAGAAGAGCCTGAATATGGCTTTGCCTAAACTTGCAAAGGAAGAAGAGGTCATTACATGGTTAATTCATCACCTTCTACAAAGCTTGAGCGTGCCACATAATTGAAGTCAAACAATTTTAACAAAACAAAACAACAACAAAACACGAGGGCAAAAGAGGGTTGTTTTGAATCAAACTTCTCTCAAAAATTTCACCAGTTATGTAAACCTACTTTGCAAAATTACTGCTATGACGAGAGGTTCATAAACTATTATCACCACAACAACCATGGTCAGATTTTAATTATGTCTGAAAGGATTTCCTTTGCTTTTCCATGTATAAGCACAATAGCTCTGAATCATAAAAGAATTTTAGTTACAACATTTTAATGGACTATATATAAACTATGAATATTTACATAAATATCACTTGTTTGAAACGTGAAACAAGGCTTACAAATCGCAATATGGTAAGAACTCTATTAGCAAATTCTGACTTAAATTTGCAAAACTGCATATTTTAGGATGTCAAAAGTAGAAGACATCAACAACACAATCTATTTAAAATTATTTAAGAGTAAATATGGGCTGGGCGTGGTGGCTCATGCCTGTAATCCCAGCACTTCGGGAGGCTGAGATGGGCAGATTACCAGGTCAGGAGATCGAGACCATCCTGGCTAACACAGTGAAACCCCGACTCTACTAAAGAATACAAAAAATTAGCTGGGTGTAGTGGCAAGCGCCTATAGTCCCAGCTACTCGGGAAGCTGAGGCAGGAGAATGGCGTGAACCCAGAAGGCAGAGGTTTCAGTGAGTCAAGATCGTGCCACTGCACTCCAGCCTGGGCAACAGAGCAAGACTCCGTCTCAAAAATAAAAAAAATAAAAAAAATAAAAAAAGAGAGTAAATATGAATATACAAGATAAAATAAACAGTGTACTGGAATAGACACCAGGAAGATCAGCCTTAATTGTGCTATATTCAATTTAGAGTAAATCTTTATGAAATGAAACATCTCTTTTGGCCTTACCTCTCTTGAGACAAGGAAATCTAAACAATTTAACAAGTCCAAAATCATCTCCAGACACCAACACTGAGCTGTTGTAATTCGCATCCACTGAGTTGATGTCAGTAACCTCAGTGTATTTGGGCCAAATTCCACTCACTTCAGGGCCTTTCACACATGTCCAGGAAGCCCAAGGAATTCCTTTAATTTCTTCTTTACTTGTTAAAGACTTCCCCGCTGAAAATAATCAATATTAACATTACATTTAAATAAAAAGCTTATTCTAATTTATTCATTTTTTATAAAGATCTGAAACTTTAAAAAAAAGTTTGTAGATAAAGAAAACTACATATTCTAATCTCTTTATCCCATTTGTGATTTTTTCTTTTTTGCATGGTTTAAAGAAAGCCCGTACTCAAAACTCAGACATAAAAAGAAAATGATGAAACATTCAGGTGATGCATCCCTAAATATCCTGACCTGATCGCTACACATTCTATGCATGTCACAATATTTCACATGTACCCATAACATACGAATATATGAAAAAATTTAAAAAGAAAATGATTATCATACTAAATGTAATGTCTCAAGCTACTAACAATGACTTAATTACCTAGATACAGATGGTATTATGCTTTGTATTATTAATGGGAAGACTTTTACCATGTATTATCATGTTTAGTCACCAATGCTTTGCCAGGTTTTAAAAACTTAGCCAAAGTTCATCCTGAGCTTCTATTTTTCATAATTTAAGGATGCTCAGAAGTGATGTTTTAAAAATTCAGGCTCAGTAGATTAATGAAAAAAATTAGTGAATATTATTTAAATTTATAAGTACTAGACACTGAAAATCTACAAGATTATGATGAAATAAAATGTAATTCACTGGGGAAAATAATCCCAACCATTGTGCTGGGTATATTCCCAAATGCGGATGGCCCAGTACCCAGTTCCCACCATGGCAGGTCAGGGATGTTCCCCAGAGAGCACGCAAAGGAGGAAACAAACATACATTTGGGGAAGTGTCTAGCTACACACAATTTTAAAACTCAAAATCAAAACAATTAAGCATATTACCTAATTTCTCTCTCAAAATAAATATTTTCAAAATAAAGAATCAGTGAGAATAAATGCCGTTATATAACACTGGCGCATTATCAAACTGGCACCTTAAAATTCTGGACTGTAACACAGCATTACATAAAAGTTCATTAAAGAGACAACAAAATAAAAATGTTTGTAGTTGGAACACAGTCTTTGACCTAGTGTTCTTGCCTTGGAGAATACAGTCCTAGGAAGTAACTCAGGAGAGGAAATTCCACCAGTACCAAAGCATTTGGAATTCCAACAACTGGACCAACAAAGAAACTAGAAATAAGCTCAAATACCCAATAATAGGAGAGTGATGAAGTAAATTATGATACCACCCCTGAACAGGATGGTATTTTTTTATTGCAAATGATAAACATGTGTTTAATATTTTTTCACATACAAAAAATATATAAAAAAGTAATATCAAGCAAAGAAAAACAAAGAAATACATACCTCAGCAATGGTGCCCTGAAGAATTTGATAAGGCAGAGTCTTATTTATGACATTTATTTTGGTATTATACAAACTAAATGTTAGTAAATGAGTATTATGTAAGTCAGATGAATCTCTTATAAAAGTTATGGTAGGGTCACAAAAATAGCATTTAAAAAATCCCAGTGGGCACATTTCACCAAATAACCAATAAGAGATTCGAATTATGAAGAACCCAGATCCGGACTAAAACAATCAAAGTAAATAAGGACTATGATCCTCAAATCTTTGAAGACTTAAATCTTGAAATGTTGTGTTGGAGTTCTAAGCTGATCTCAGAGTTTCTAATTCTCCCAGGGCCATTCCTTGTAAAGTTTCAATGGACTGTTCTTTTCTATTCTGGCAGAAACCAGTTTTCCTAATGATAATGTAGCCGACTATCCCTGGGTATCTGTGTTACGATGGGAGTATTATTGCCTGACAAGCTGAAACCCATGGATGACACCTCCAGTTCATTTTCATTCATTTCTAACCCTGCTACAGAACTGTGTGTTCAAGGCACTGACAGAAGCATTATGATTATTTTGCATTATCACCATTTATTCAACTTTTTAGGTACATATTAATGAACAATGAAATGGGCAAAGAACAGGAAGAAAGAAGAAATAACAGATAAAGCAAAAGACTTGGTTAATGAACTAAACAGGTCACGAACATCCAAATACTTGAAAGTTGGTTCTACAATTGTTTCAGATTTTCTCTATTTTAAAAATTTATGAAATACTTAAAGCATACAGAAAATTATACAGACTACTATAGTGTAACAAGTGTTGTACCACACAGCTTCAAAACATCTTAACATTATGTCTTTATCACAGTAGAATTTTAAAGAAAATGTTTCAGAGTTAAAATCCATTGGGCTATTTTTCTAAATTAATTAATTAATTAATTAATTTATTTATTTAGAGATGGAGTCTCGCTCTGTCGCTCAGGCTAGAGTGCAGTGGTGCAATCTCAGCTCGCTGCAACCTCCACCTCCTGGGTTCAAGCAATTCTGCTGCCTTAGCCTCCCAAGTAGCTGGAATTACAGATGCCCGCCACCATGCCTGGCTAATTTTTTTGTACTTTTAGCAGAGATGGGGTTTCACCATGTTGGCCAGGTTAGTTTCGAACTCCTGATCTCAAGTGATCCACCCACCACAGCCTCCAAAAGTGCTAGGATTATAGGCATGAGCCACCATGCCTGGCCCCACTGGGTTATTCTTTCCAAGATCATCTCTGCTTCTCAGGGTAACCAACACCCTGAATGAGGTGTCTGTCATTCCCACGCATTGTTAAAACATTTACTACATATGTATATGGTCATTAACAACACAGAATTTTTTCATGTGCTAAAAGTTTATATAAATGACCATACAGTCTATATGTCATTCTACAACTTTCTTTTGTCTGCTCAGCATATTTTTGAGATATATCCGTACTGATGCAAGTAGCTCTAGTTTAATTTTTTCAAGTTCTTTGAAGTATTCCATTATGTGACTACACCACATTTAATTTAACTCTCCTCATGCTGATCAACATTTAGGCATTGTGTCTCATTTTTGGCTATTACAAACACTGCTATAACAAACATCCTTGTGCACATGCCTTGGTGCATGTTCTCACCAGCAGTATACGTGGTTTCATTTCCCCTCTTCTCGCCATCAGACTTTTGCCAATCTAAATAGCATAAAATGGTACTTTACTGTTGTTTTAATTATCATTTCCCTGATTCCTAGTTGTTTATTGCTTATTTGAGATTTGCCCATTTTTCTAGTTTTTTTTCCCCCTTGCCCTTATCCTTAGGCATTCTTTGTATATTCTAGATATATATCTTTTGTCCATTATAACAATGGCAAGAATTTATGCCTAGTCTATGCCTTGTCTTTAAATTTCATTCATGGTCTCCCTTATTGTTCACTAATTTTTAGTTTAACATGTTCTAACTCATCAACCTTTCCTTTGAGTGTTTGTGATTTGTGATCTTGTGACAGAAAACATTCCTTGCCCTGAGGTGGGGGGGCTTTCCAGCAAAAACCAGAAAACCTGCTTTACAAATTCAAAAACAGCCATGACACTTGTCCTGCATTTCCTTCACCTGGTTCAAAATTTTGCTTTTTCAGAAACATCCAAGGCCTCCACATGACTTACATGGCATTTTGTAGAACAATCGTTCTCCTGCACCATCATTAGTTTGTAAGTATTTACTATCCAAGGACCAGTCAATGTGCGTGATGAAACTAAGGGACTTGCTGCATTCTCCAATTTTCTTATACCTCTGGGCAACAGCATAGACATCTACTGGGCCATCATTGGATCCCACTGCAAGGTAAGAACCATCTGGAGAAAATTTCATTTCATGAATGACTTCTTTTCGATCTTTGATGTGAACTACTTCTGTCATATCTCTGTAAGAATAAAAAGCAAAATGATAAGCAGCAAATCCACAAGTAGAAAATCCAAGTTTTAAAATATATGTGTCAGAAAAAGAAGTGTGTTGAAAGAGAACCAAACCTGCAGGAATTAAAGGATTAACTTTTGAGGAAATGTATAAAATGGTATTATTTAAGATTTATAGCATTTTAGGAGAATAACAAACTGTTTAAATGATATTTTGGGCTCCCAAAGTAAAAACAAAAAATTTAATAAAGTGCATATTTGTGATGAAGAGAGGTTGATTAATGGGTACAAATCACAGTTTGACAGAAGAAGTAAGAGCTAGCATTTGATACATCAGTGGAGTAACTATAGGTTATAATAATCTATCATATATTTCCAAATTAGAGAAAATAATTCAAATGTCTCTAGCATAAAGAAAAAAATATTTAAGGGGATGGATAGCCCAATTACATTCATCTGATCTTCACAAACTATATGAATGTATGCAATTACATGTACCCTGAAAATATGTGTATTATGTATCAATTGTTAAAGTTTATAAAAGAAATACATATTTGCTTTCATGTTTAACTACATATTATTTTTCCCTAAAATTTTTGTTTCAAAAGTTGGGGTTTGTCAAATTGTTTTAAAAATACGCCATGGAGAAAGGTAGAATATATCAAGGTTAACATAAACAAATCATCTTTTTTATACTTTAAGAAACTAGTGACTGTTAAGCTTGATACTTGTCACAAAAAGAGCAAGTCAAAAAAGCAGCTGAAGAAAATTACCTTTTTAAATGTTAAATTGTGATGTAATCATTTAAAACATTTCAGTCATGAATACAGTGAGTCACTGGAATATTTTGTTTTGTTTCTGACCAGATTCTTTTAAGAATTTCTGCTCACATTTGAAAGCACATTGGGGTTGTTTTTTTCCTACAACCGTGAGTAGGATTATGACGACTAGCAGGTCCCCGGAGCCAGTAAAGATGGCTTCATCAACTCCAAAAAAACTGAATGTATAAAGAATTCCAAATAACCATTCTACATAACAGTCCCTCATACCTGCTATCATTTATTAATAGCATTATAGTGTACTATAATGTCATAAAATAAGTGCCTGGAAATATGTGTGTGTTTGTGTTAGGAGGCTTGAGAAGTCCATCAAAAAAGAAATCTGGTAGTGAGAACGTAGTATAATAAACTGTGCTAAAACCATTCTCCAATTAAAGCTATGGAGAATTCTCTGTGCAAAGCGGGCAATATTTAATTTACAGCTGTATTTCTTTTCTGTAATTACAAAGCATGCGAGTCCAGAGAACAACAAATGCATTCAGAGGAATTACAAGGGTGGGTCATAATTTTTTCCAGTAAAAATTATATAGGATGTTAGTAAATAGGAAATATTCCATTTTAATATCAATTACAGGTAGAAGAAATCTTTTACTAAAGCTCACCTCTAAACATCTGGTGCTGCTGGATGCTGCTTTACTCTTTCTTCCTGTTTTCTTGGCTTACTACAAAGCCCACAGTCTTTTATCTGAAACCCTTGGAATTAGATGTGCTTGGGAATTCATTATTCATTAGATTTTAGAAAGATTCATATACAATATATCATGTAACATCCCCACTGGGGGCTGGGGCAGCAATCTGTATTAAACACAGTAACTTTGCAGCAAGTCACATGATGCATGATTATTTCTACTAAGAGAGTACTAGATTATAAGCAACCACACATCAGTTTGCTGGGTTAGACTATGCTGCCAAATTATCAAATAATTTTGTATTTTCAGAGTGTTAGGACTTTGGAATTACAGACAGGGAATCATAGATCTACAGTATTCCTACTTGAATGGGTAAATGGATTTTTCCTAAGGTCCTGGCATGTATTAACCAGGAAAATTGTAACATTTAAACACAAGAGCATTTCTAAATACCATTTCAACATCAGTACGTGCCTGACTCGGAGAACAATGAAAGAGCCGTCCTTCATGCCCAGGGCCAGCTGAGATCCGTCGGGGCTGAAAGCTACACTGCGAACTGCCTCCTCCATGTTACAGCGGGCGATCAAGGCATGATCGGCCAGGCTCCACAGCCTAGGCACAAGAACGAAGTCAAAACAAAACAAAACCAACTTCCCATGGTCATCGGCCAGCCCAAGGCAAGAAGGCCTGCTCACCACACCAACAGAAACAAGAAAAGACAAGAACTTCACACCACAGCCCTTCATCATGGCCTGTCAGAGAGTCTGGAAAGGTGTTTTAGTGCATCTTTGGGTCATTTTCATTATTTGAAGGAAACCAACACAAATTATAAAATGAGATAACATTTCCAAAGATTTTGAGATTCACAGAACAACAAAAAAAAAAAATTTAAAGCTCGGCATGATGGCTCATGCCTGTAATCCCAGCACTTTGAGAGGCCATGGCAGGAGGATCACTTGAGCCCAGGAGTTCAAGACTAGTCTGGGCAATATAATGAGACACAGACTCTACAAAAAATGCAAAAATTAACTGGATGTGGTGGTGCATGCCTGCAGTCCCAGGTACTTGGGGGGCACAAGCAGGAGGATCACTTGAGTCCAGAAGTTCAAGGCTGATCCTGCCACTGCACTCCAGCATGGGTGACAGTACAAGGCCCTGTCTCCCCCCACCCCCCCAAAAAATATTACTTCATAAAAAATATTACTTTCACTTCGGAAATTAAAAGTTGTCCTTTATGTATACCAAGGGTTGTTCATCACACACACATGTTAAAAAGTACTTATAGGATAAGATGCCATTATTATCAGCTTTTTAAAAAGTATGCGCCAAACACAGTGGTTCATGCCTATAATCCCAGCACTTTGGGAGGCCATGGCAGGAAAGATCACTTGAGCTCAGGAGTTCGAGACCAGCCTGAGCAACGTGGTGAGACTCCATCTGTACAAAAAATTTTAAAAATAGCTGGGTGTAGTGAGGCACGCCTGTAATCCCAGCAACTTGGGAGGCTGAGGTGGGAAGACAGCTTAAGCCTAGGAGTTCGAGGTTGCAGTGAGCTATGATGACACTACTACACTCTGGCCTGGGAAATAAGAGCAAGGCCCTGCCTAAAAAAAAAAAAAAAAAAAATCATATATCAATATATATCTCTCTCAATATAAATATATATCAACATAAATATATATCTCTCAATATAAATATATATCTACATATCAGTATACATAATCAATATAACTATACATGTATGTAAATATATAGAAGTGCTTTCTGGTAACAGTTATTTCAGCACACACAGATTGAAACATATGTTGCATTTGTTGGCCTTCCTAGGAAGAAAATTCGTCCGAGATGAAGAAGAGCGAATGATATCCCCGCTGTTGCTCCTCACAAGCTCCCTGGGCGCCCAAGTGAATGGGTTCACTTTTATGGGGATGGACACTTCACAGGACTCCTGGCCAGTGAGCACAGTCACTGCTGGAGAAGTGGCAAACAAGGGGCAAGTGCAGCTCAAACACAGCTTTCAGCATGCGTTCCTATCTCCGCAACACCTAAATCCAGGCACCCCAAAGTGAGTGAACCCGAATGAAACATCTGAAGATACAAATAAGGCTTTACATGTTGGTTGCAATTGTGGTATCTGACTTCCATCAATTAGTGCTTTTCTAAAGACGGTCTTCTCTTAACACAAACTAGTGTCTGGCAGACTGAGCTCTGCAACAGATAGACAAGAATAAGTCACACGTAGCACGGTTTCTCTCAAAGCATTCCGCCATCAGAAGGGATGGGGCACATCCCTTATGATGCTGAGCTGCACAGTAAATAGCTTACTAGTCCTTAGGCAGCCTGTACTGTGCAGCCTTGAGCTGAGTACGATTTTTTTTTTTTCTTTTTTTTTTTGAGACAGAGTCTCGCTCTGTCGCCCAGGCTGGAGTGCAGTGGCGCGATCTCGGCTCACTGCAAGCTCCGCTTCCCGGGTTCACGCCATTCTCCTGGCTCAGCCTCCTGAGTAGCTGGGACTACAGGCGCCCACCACCACGCCCAGCAAATTTTTCTGTATTTTTAGTAGAGATGGAGTTTCACCGTGTTAGCGAGGATGGTCTCGATCTCCTGACTTCGTGATCCGCCCGCCTCGGCCTTCCAAAGTGCTGGGATTACAGGCGTGAGCCACTGCACCCAGCCACGTTCTTTTGTTTCTTTTTTTGAGACATAGTCTCACTCTGTCGTCCAGACTGGAGTGCAGTGGCGCGATCTCGGCTCACCACAAGCTCCGCCTCCCGGGTTCACACCGTTCTCCTGCCTCAGCCTCCCAAGTAGCTGGGACTACAGGCGCTCACCACCACGCCCGGCTAATTTTTTTCTGAGTATTTTTAGTAGAGACGGGGTTTCACCTCGTGATCCGCCCGCCTTGGCTTCCCAAAGTGCTGGGATTACAGGCGTGAGCTACCCTGACCTGCCCAAGCTGAGTAGGTTCTCAATACCTCATCCATTATGCATGATCTCATGCTGCTTCAACCTTGTACTATTTTAAGCAATGTAACCCTTGCTTTACTATTAAAGAAACCATCACTCCTCAGTAAATGGTACTATCCTTCTAAAGTCACTATGCTCATCTTTCTCAAGAAATTATGACTTTCAGCATTCCTAAATTTTAATACTTTGTATAAAAATGCATTACAGATTCTAGTCAAATTAATGGCTAAAGAGAATAAGATTCTGGCAGTCAGGGCTCCTCAGGGATGTTTGCAATTCTGAGACTCAACAATTGCTAAAATATAAAAGTGAAGGACTTCCTTGAAATCACTTCTTTTTGGATGGGTATGAATGAGTTTCACAGGTGTCTGAATAAGTGGGAAAACTCAAGACTAAGAAAAAGAGAAAAACAGAAAAGGAGGAAGTGAGTAAAGTGAAGTATAAACCAAATAACCGTTTATGTCACACAAGGAGACAACAATAGTTGTTTTAGCTGTCCTCACTGATTTTTAGATCAATGAGGTTTTCATGCTTGGTAGAGATGGAAAAAATAGAATGAATGACTACATTAACTGTATTTTAATTAGACTCATAAACATACAAAATAAGGGAGGTGGGAAGTAGTGAGCTTTAGTCCAGTTTACATTGTTCTATTTTAGCCATTAAAACCCAGAGGCAGTAGCCATTCAATCGATTGATCAGTCTGTTCCTCTCACACGCTCCCTCTTTCTGGCCTGTTTGTCGTTGAGCATATCTAAAGCTCAGCACTAAGTAATAAAATACTGAAATTGGGGTAATATTCTACATCTCAAACCTTTAAGTTGTATGTTCATTCCTTTAATAGGTATAAAAATCCTGGAATCATAAGTCATTGCGCTCGTTTTAGCCAGTGCGCTCTCAAAAGAATAAAATGATCCACAGCAAGAAAGCTGGAGGCTCTGAGTAAACTATTGTCTCAGGCCCCATGATTCTTTGACGTGATGATGTGGTTCAAAATTTCATCTGAGACTTTAAAAAAAAAAATAGTTTACTCAAGTGCTAAAGACAATTTTGAGAATCAGAATTTAAGTTCTGATGATGATGAATGAGAGAGTCGCTAACCAAATAGTAAAATCTCTACGCAGCCCCTGCAGAAGACCAAAGGCACGAGGGGACAATATGGTTTCATCACAGATGAGTGTGCTTAGCTCATAAATCTTCAAATAGAAAGAACTGGAAGCCAGCCTCACCAGTATTCAAGTATTTTTCACTTCTAAAAAACATTTCCATGATTTAAGATGCAGCCAAGAAAGACAATAGCAGCAGCAAAATGCCAAAAACCCACTTGTTGGGCTAAAGGTCTTAACGTTTCATTTGGAAACTGTGTGGTTCTATTCTGCACTTTATCCTTCTATTAATAAGCAAATTTGGGAAAATAAATCCGTCTCAAGTCAGAGAGGTGACAGCAGTGGGGCCTCACCTGACAGAGCGGTCATCACTGCCTGTCACAGCCAGAGGTTTCTTGGGGTGCAGGGCCAGAGCCCAGAGCTCACCCTCGCAGTGGCCCTGCAGGATCAACATCGGCTTGTCTCGCTCTCGCACAATCACTTCAAATATCTCACTGTCCTGGGTCCCTGCTAGAAGGCGGTCTGCTTTCCAGCACACGCTCCGGATAGAGAGGCCTGACAAAAATAAGTAAAACAGAAGCAAATCTTCACGCTATTCATACACACACAAAACCTAAAGTAAATGCCCTTTAACCAAGATAGCATCAAATGTGACACATCTTAAGGACTCCTGGAGGCAGAGAATCAACGCTGCCACCATTCTGTGTTATTTTATTATTATTTTTGAGATGGAGTCTTGCCGTCACCCAGACTGTAGTGCAGCGGCGTGATCTCCGCTCACCACAGCCTCCGCCTCCCGGGTTCATGCCATTCTCCTACCTCAGCCTCCCGAGTAGCGGGGACTACAGGTGCTCACCACCACGCCCAGCTAATTTTTGTATTTTTAGAGGAGATGGGGTTTCACCATGTTAGCCAGGATGGTCTCGATCTCCTGACCTCATGATCTACCTGCCTCGGCCTCCCAAAGTGCTGGGATTACAGGCATCAGCCATCACGTCTGGCCCATTCTGTGTTATTTTCTTACAAGTGTTGGATGTTTCCTCCACCCCTTGTGATCTAGTCTGTGAAAGAGTGGCTGCTTTTCCTAGACTTAGGATAACTATGTGTTTCTACAGCAGGATTGTTTGTTTTTATTTTTTAGAGACAGGGTCTCACTCTGTTGCCCAGGCTGGAGTGTGGTAGCACAATAGCTCACTGAAGCCTCAACTTCCTAGGCTCAAAGTGATCCTCCTGCCTCACCCTCCCAAGTAGCTGGGAGGTGCAACTACAGCTGTGCAACACCATGCCTAGGCTAATTTTCTTCTTTTTTGTAGAGATGAGGTCTTGCTATGTGTTGCCCAGGCTGGTCTTCAACAGTAGAATATTTTAAATACTATATCTTAAAGTAAGTATAAGATGATAAATCGGTCTTTATGAAAACCTAACCTTCAGAATAATGTCCTTCTGATTTGCTATGAAAGACGAATCAGTTCAACCTTTAGGAATAACACTGTGTTAAAATTATATGTAGGTGATACTACAGAACAGATGATTATCATATTAAACAAGTTTAATACATATTTGATCAGAATCTAGATACATCCTATGGAATAAACAGATGCATCGTGTCTCAGAAATATGCAAATGAAACTCCAATTTCAGTCTCAAAATACCATCAAACATTTATCAATGAAAATACTATTCTTCACCGACTTAATTTGTGGAATCTTCTCCAAAAGCATAGTACTCCTTTAAAGTCCACACTTCCATCTCAGTAGTACTATTTCATCCTCCCTAGGCAGGTCCTCACTTGCCTGGTCTCAATCTCTTGGATTTTTTTGTAGTCTGTTCCATTCCTTACTGGGTTTGTTGTTTGTTTAGGCAGCGAATTTTCTAATCCGAATTAGAAATACCGAAGCAGTATCACTTTCCTAACTACTTTAAAACAAGGCCAGGATGTGATGGGCTCCATGCTACCTCCCCAGCAGGCACTGTGTCTCTGGGATAGAAAGTACCAGAAGCTCGAGGACCCAGGCTCTACTCCTGCTCTAGGCCCAGCTGGCTAGACACAGGAATGTTCCCTCCTTGCTGGGTTTTTCTCCCCCCTTAAGATGTAGACTATAATTATGGTGACTATGTAACCTGTCATTCCAATTAGAATGCCTTTAAGAGGCTCTAAAACTAAATTTACATAATATTTTAAAGTATTTGACTAAGGAATAGCTTTCCTATGTTGAAAGACCTACTAAATAGTTCTATCAAAATATTTTCAATTATAAAAGTCTAAAAACTGTTTACTGCAAAATTAAAAATCTAGGGCAGAGAGATGAATAGGCAGAGTGATGAACAGGCAGAGTATGGAGGATTTTTAGGGCAGGGAAACTGTCCTGTGGGATACTATAATGGTAGAGACATGTCATTACACATTTGTCAAAACCCACAGAACGTACACCACCAAGAGCGAACTCTAACGTGAACTACGGCCTCTGGGTGATAATGACATGTCAAGGTAGATTCACCCCCTGGAACAAATGTACCACTCTGGTGGGGGACACTGATACTGAGGGAAGCTATGTATGTGTGTTGTGGGTAGGAAGGGGTATATGGTAAGTCTCTATACATTCTCAATTTTGTTCTGAACCTAAACTGCCCTAAAAAACAAAGTCTATTAAAAAAAAAAAAATGGCCAGGCATGGTGGTTCATGCCTGTAATCCCAACACTTTGGGAGGCTGAGGCAGGCAGATCGCTTGAGGCCAGAAGCTTGAGACTAGCCTGGCCAACATGGTGAAACCTCGTCTCTACTAAAAATAGAAAAATTAGCTGGACATGGTGGCATGCACCTGTATTCCCAGCTACCCAGGTGGCTGAGGCGCGAGAATGGCATGAGTCTGGGAGGCGGAGGTTGTAGTGACCTGAGATTGTGCCATTGTACTCCAGCCTGGGCATCAGAGCAAGATTGTCTTTAAAAAAAAAAAAAAAAAAACCCCAAGACAAATACTAAGCCAGTTGGGATGCTGGGACAACAGAAGGGGTAATTTGGGGTATATGGACACCCTAACTATAATCTTCATCTTAATCACCTCACTGTGGTCTTGAGAGGATCCAATGAGATAATGCATTTATTAAGAGAAAGTAGTTTTTCAAGGCATAAGGCTTTCAACAAATACATGAGATAACTGTCCTTACTCCTTGCTCTGAATTCACTGCTACAGGTCTTGAAATGGCGGGAGAAAGCACACAGGCAGATGCATTATTCCCGCCGGGAGGAGTACAGACACCTTGGCAACACTAGTTCAGGATCAATTACTTGAAATCCTCCACTGCAAACATCAGGATGGGCTTTCAAGGATGGGAAGGGCAGATGTATGGTAAAAGCAGTCAGGATGTCATTGCAAGCTGACAGGGCATGCAGCTCAGCTGCAGAGAACCACACGGCCTTGCTCCCACAATCCTGTTGCCACTGGCTCCCCTCTTTGTCTTGATCTCTTTCCTACCCTTTTTGGGGTTGCATTACCACTCATGAGTCAACATATTCCCGTTTCCTCCCTGGTGTTTTTCTCAGTTCCCGCAGGGGATTGGCAGGAGGGGCTGAATTAGTTGTCTCCCCAGCAGGCTTTGCATCATCTAGTTTTATTACACAAAGGGTTTAATGCTTTGCTCTTCGCCATCATCAGGAAAGAAGGAGAATCGGTGGTATTTCAACATCAGCAAAAAACAATCTACTTTTACTGTATTTATTGTCTGCTTCCTCTCAGTAGAATAGAAAGGTCTGTGAAGAGAGTTTTATCAGTTTTATTTACTGCTATATCCTCAGTATCTGGGCACAGTGACTGTCACGTTGTAGACACTCAATAAAGAATTACTGAGCAAATGAAATAAAACATCAGAATCAAACATTTGAGTCCTTGGAGATGCCAAGAAATAAAAGATACTACCCCTGTTACTCAGTAAGAACATTCAAAAAAGGGATATATTCATTCCTTTATTCCAGAAATTTTTATTCAGCACTACTCTGTGCCTGACACTGGAGCTTAACAGTGAACAAGACAGGCTCCCGCCCTAATGAAGATTACATTTTAAAAAGAGCCAGACATATGCAAGCAGATATCCATGCATCAAAAACCAACTAAAGTGATGCAAATGTATATGTGTACCTATATACACATACACTGTATACACACATAGACATATACATCACATCTAAGTGATATGTTATACATTTTAACTGTTATTAAATATTCAGATCATAGCCCTTTTATAATGCCACTGATTGTTTTAAAGACAACGGCCCTTTTCCAGGCAGGCCTGGAATCCATGGATTCACTGTAAGCATGAACACACCAATTCTCCCAAGGCCTCCAACAGCATGTCTGGTCTCTCAAGGCCAAATGACTTGAATTCTTCCCTAGGACCCGGAGCTATATTTGGTCAAGCATATATTTATGCTTTATTACAGAAAGGGTTTAATGCTGTACTCTTCAGCATTATCAGGAAGGAAAGAGTTAATGATATTCCAACATGAGCAAAAACTAAATAAACTACTTTTTTACTGTATTTATTGTCCTGCTATTTTTTAACCTTATTTGGGGGAACAAATTCATCAAGGAAAAAAGATTATTATAACCACCCATGACCTGGAATTAAATATTGACATTAAGTATATATCTATATATCTTCTCTTTAAAACAATTTTAAGAGGCTCAGAAACAAAGACGAACCTTCCAACTCAGTCCAGACTAATGAACCAGACAAGTCACACGGCACTCAGTGTTTTTCCGACCACATCCAGGGAGCTCTTGCATTCCTCAGAAGAGTGCCAGGGTCCTGGCAAGGAGAGAGCCAGGAAATGGGACAGCAAGAGGCGGGAGTCTGAGGATCCCACTGCTGTCTTTCTCTCGGCACCTCACCATCTCCGATTTCATTTGAAAAAGGGTTCATTTGAAAAAGGGTTCCACTGAACTAACCAACGTAAGGGCGAAGCTTAGCAAGGATTATTTTTGGCTACATATGGGTGGAAGGGAAGAGAACCAGAGAAGGAGTTGCTACATTTTCATTGCTTGCAATATCAACTTTATGAGCTGTGAACATTTTCTCTCAGAGAGCAACTGGGTCTCTCCGTAAGTACTCAGTTCTTTAAACACATCAATTGTCTTTTGTCACATCAGACAAGTCAACCTCACGGGATGTGTCCAGCAGGTGATAGGTACAATACCAGGTCACTCTCATTCCTAAGATAACCATTTTAAAAAGGAAGACATCAGTGGGTCAAAAGCCATATTCATGTTTCCTAATAGCATCCCATTTCCATCCTTTTTAAACCTAATTGTTCTTCTACATGCAAGAGTGGTAAAGAGAACAACACAGTCTCTTCTGGTGAGAGCTTGGTGAACGGCACAAGGTTCTGGCATTCATTCAATTCTCCTGTCTATCCAGGCTTAGTTTTTTACTTCTGACACAAACCCAGAGAACAGAAAGGTAATCATGATGTCCCAGTTGGGCTGGCCAAGGCAGCTGCAGCATTAGAAGGCAACGAAACTGTCTTATACTCCTTTATATTCTGCTCTGGGAGTCAGAGAAACATAAGCTAGTATTTGGAATATGGTTACAAACCCAATAGTAGTTAAGAGAAACAGGAGAAACCATACTAACCATTTAAAACTACAGAAGTTCTCTTTTCTGGAGGAATACACATCATTGTTACTTTTGACGGTATGAACTGAAGGCGTTTTACCACGCAGATGAGGTGTCCACATTTGGACACCATGCCCTGTGCCACTTGTGATGAGAAACGTGGAACTTGGGCCTGTGCTTGGTACAGAGAGCCAGCAGATGGCAGTAGAGAGCAAACCACCCATCTAAACCAAAAAATCCTTTAATGCCAAGACCAAATTCTCACCAGTCCGTGGCCCTGATTTTATATTCAGACCAGAGAATATAGACAGCATCCTTTCAATCCCCTCTGCTGTAGTCCTGAAGCCTGGCCATGGGGAGCTCTAGTCTGTATCAAATCAGACCTCATTACTAAGAGACATTGCTTATTTTCTACCACGAGTTTATTTTCAACAGTTAAAGATAAGAACTGGATTTATATACCAGCCCTTCCCAGCTGTGTGACATGGTAAGATATTTAGTCATTCATATCGTTAGTTCCTCCATCTGTAAAGTGGAGATATTAGCACTCACACTTCATAGCATTGTGAGAACTGAATGCAACAACACTTGAGCCAGTGTCTAGCACCGAGGAATGAATCAATACGTTATGCTATTATTTTAACCCACAGGGCTTTGTGCCAGGATCTTTTTATTAAGTTTACATCTCAGCACAGAACAACCTGCTGTACTTGCAGTCACATCCGAGCCCTGTAAGGTGGCAGTGCCAGGAACTATGAAGTGCCCCATAGACCTTTCCTAGAGTCTTACTCTGCCTTATGTTACACTTAGTTTTTGTCATTTGCTATTATAATTTTGATCTGCTGCCACTGCAGACTCGCAGAGGAAAAGGCTATGTTCCAGTACACAAAGAGAACAAACCATTTGGGGAAGAAAATGGCCTTTTCTCCCAATTATTTGGTCCAAAAGGGGAAAACTGAAAGCAAGGAGAGACTCGTACTTAACAGTGTTCTTAAAACCCGTGTTCCAAGGCCTGATATGGTAAAGGGCCAGGCACGGTTGTTCCCAACCCTCAGTGTACACCAGAATCTACAGAGAGAGGATTTAAAAGATACAGATGCTTGCCCCCCTCCCAGATATTCCTCCCAGTTGGTCTGGAGCAGATCAAGACTTCATTACTTTTAATTCCCCCGGGCTGAACCACCGCCTGCTCAAGCCGTTCTCCAGCTAGTATGTTTCTCACATGTCAGACTGTTGAAAATTCAGAGTGCCAGGCAGGTCCCCAGCTGATTCTAATGCAGTGGTTCTTCAGTCACATGCTGACAAACTCTACCCCACTGGATGGGAAAGCCCAAGGACGATGAGCAAATGACGACGAAGACAGTATCATCTCTGAGAAGTCGACTTTGAGTTAAACAAGCAAGCCCTGCAGGTGGGCAGTAAGGATCCTCACCAACATAATGGAGCCCTGTGCCCATGAATGCTCGTGAGTGCTTAGAAGGCGGTGTTATCATTAACCCCATGGACAGCGCCAGGCCCTTGATGGGGCTAGTTGATACATGCTGAACCGACGAGGAAATGACAGTATAGAAAGTTTGTGTTACTTGCCTCAACTCACAGAGCAAGCAAGCAATGGGGGGAAAAATGAGGATTCAGGCAGTTCAAGTGTGGCGTTAATACCCTTCCCCACAAAGTTATTTCCTGTCTCTGTGAATGTATGCCCCGGACATAGTACTGAAACAAGACAAGGTTGTAGCTGTCCCCTGTAAACCTAACTTTATTAAGGATGCAAAACCAGGGAATGCCTTGAGTGCGAGAGGTAAAAGGTAGTAAGAACAAGAGAAAGAGGAACAGTAATTTCACCCAGACTTAAGAGGGAGTATTGGGAGAGGATGTGGAAAAGACAGCAGAGACCTTCAAAGCCCCCTGCCCTTGCAGCCCCTCAGGAAGGGGTGGCTGAGGTCACACAGGGAGCCTGGAGCCTGGGCACAGGAGCTCTAGGCCTTGCGGGGGCTTCTAATGTTCTAAGGGTAATGCTGAAAACAGACTTTGGATGTGTGAAAGAAATGCAGGAGGAAAGACATACATCTCCCCAGGGATTCATAAACCGATGATTTCAGAGCCCGGTACAAAACAGAAGTGTGGGGCCACTTGTTAAAAAATGATTAAGAATTCCAAGGAAGTGACAGCAAAGCATGCAACCAACCACAGGGCCCTCGTGAGCATGGGGCCCCATGTGACTGCCCAGATCTGGGCCTGAGAAGCCTCCCTGCCAGGGGACCCCCAGAGGAGTTTGAGGATTAAATGGGATCCTGTGTGTAGAGCATGTACCACAAAGGCCACCACAGAGTGGGCATTCAGCACTGGTCCTGAGCTGGGAGAATCGCAGGGCTGGGGCTGCAGGTCAACCTCAGTGCGGACTGCCTATGACCTGCTGCTCCTGTTCACAAAGGCTCCCTGCCTGAGAATCTCCAGCAGAATTCACAGGGAAGGTTTCTTTTTACAAAATCTCTGCTTATTTCAAAACCCACTCCACAGGACTCAAAATCCTATAGCCACAGGAACTGTGAAAGATCCACAAAGCCTAGTGAGACATCAGAAGATGAGAACACACAGCCAAGCCCATGGCCTTCCACCCCGGGAGGGAACCCATCCAGGCTAGCTTTTACATAAGGCTGGCTCAGGAGGGGTATTTACAGAGGAATTACTACACAGCAAGCCAGGTCAGCAGCCCAGACACCATGTCACACATGGAACCTGAGCACACAACGCCATCACGTCTCCTGGCTGCCAATCTGTCTCCAGCTCCTGAGGCACGGGCCTCTGCAGTGTTCCTCCACCTTCTCAGAACAGTGAGGCTGAACGACATGCCCAAAGAAAAGCAGTGGGCACACAGGGAGAGCGGTGACAGTCGCAAGGAGTCAAGAGGTGAGTAATGGAGCCACCCGCGGGACCGGAGAATAGGATGTGCTTATTTTGCTTCTATCATAAACAAGGGTGTTCTCAGGTTTGAGAGTTGGTTTTTTGGATGTTCTCTGCAAGGGTTCTCGACAACAACACTATCAACATTTGGGGCTGGGTAATTCTTTGTTGTGGTGACTCTCCTGTCCATTGTAATACTTTTAGCAGCATCCCTGGCCTCTATCCACAGAAGCCAGTCGCAACTCTGCAGTTGCAACAATCAAAAATGTCTTCAGACAATGTCAAATGTCCAAAAATCACTCCTGGTTGAGAGCTGTGAGACTATCTGACCATCACGGTACTCTGAGGAATAAAAACAGTAATAAGCATGAACACTGTGGAACCACCACCTGGGCTCCCACCTCCGATCCTATCCCGCCCCAGTCTGCCCTCTGCTCTGGGGCAGGAGAACTAAGTGGAGATCCGATCATGCCACATGCCTCCCTAAACCTCTAAGACCTCCTGTAGCTGGCCCTTGGAAGCTTACGGTGTCACAGGTTGACACAAAGAAACCAAGTTATCTGTTCCTTCTGCGTCCTCATCACTTGCGCTCTTCCACAAGGCTCCACCCTCCAGTCCTACGACACTTTTCATTTACCTGACAGCTACTTCCAGGACTCCAGCACACACTAGGCACATCCTAAGTGGGTGGGAGGCATCAGTGAACAAAGATCCTTACCTTTATGGAAACAGACAATAGCTAAGAACATAACACAGAAATTATACTGTATGTTACAAGGGAAAGGCAGACCCAGGAGAGAAGGGGATTTGGAATACTTGGAGTGGTGGAGGCAGAATGAGTTGCAATTCTAGAAGAGGTCATCAGCACAGGTTTTATTTGAGCAAAGGTTTGAAGGAGAGGAGGGAAGTAGTCATGCAGATTCTAGGCAAGAGTGTCACAGGCAGAAGGAGAAGGCTGGGAGGGCAGAGAGGGGAAGGAGCAGACAGGGAAAAGCAGAGCAATGGCAGGGGTGGTGGGCTGCCTTAAGGACTTTGACTCTGGGTAAGATGAATCATTGCAGGGTTTTGAGGAAAGCAGTAATGTGATCTGGCTCACGTAAAGTTCAAACAATCCCTCTAGCTGCTGTGCAGAGGATGGTGGTCGAAGTAGGAATACAAGTTATAAAGCAACTGCAGTATTCTATTTGAAAGACAGCGGTGGCCCAGACCAGGGAAGGAGCAGTGAAGATAGTGACAAGTATAAGCAGGGCATCTCATGTCCTGGAATTTCGGCCTCTAATTCTTGCTCAGTGATTCACCTAATGCAGGATCTTTCTGGATTCGGACTTTATAGTCCATTAGACACAGCAACAACTCAACAAATATGTGTTGGTAGTTAAAACAAAACCCACAGAATTCCCTCCACCTCCACTCACACCTTAAATGTAATCATGACTGAAGCATACTTTTCAGGACTTCCTATTCAGTTCCTAGGCATGTATCTGGCACTTAGATGTTTAATAAATGTTTACTGAGTGGACAAATAAGTAAATAATACATCTTATACCATGTGAATAATTACTGTATTCCTTTAGTCAGAATCATTTATAACCATTAACTCAATGGTGTTTTATTATCCTAGAAGTAATTCATTTTGGTTGATGGATTTTAAGAATTTTTGGCTTTTCTTGCCACCGCTATAAGTTACTTAAGCTTCATTATTTTACCCAGATCATAAATGTGCTTTAAAAGTGATCAGACTCAGCATGCACTGTCATGAAGTTTGGTGTGAGGTATGAGTGAGTGACCTCAGTTTACAATTAGCTTGATGCTAATGACCCTGGGCCTCATTCTACCATTCATGAAGTAAGGGAGTTCCCCCCATCCCCCGCCACTGCCTTACATCCAGGGTCTGTCCCAACTTGAAAATTCCAGAAGTTTGTATTCACTAAGATGTATAACAACTCCATATAGCTGAAATCCTTTGGTGCCAGATGCATTTTGGAATTCAGAAAAATTTGGATTTTGTACTTGTAATATATCCAGCAGACACTAAGGCAGCACCTTGAAATTAAATACTTCTATAACAAAATATATAAAAACACCCAATAGCCTCATAACGGGTCGAGTTTTGCTGCCACATTAGTTATTTTAAAAATCTTCTGGTAATCTGAACTTTTTGGCTTTCAGAATTGCTGATGAAGGATCCTGGGTGAATTAGGTTGTTGGTTTCTATCATCTTGTGTTGTTGCTAGAGAAACCTGTTCGAATACCCAGTCAGCAAAAATCCAATAACTCACAAAAGATGCACAAGTCACTGGTGCAAGTAAAACGCTATAATTCCCTTCACTGAGGGATGGCCCTCCTCATCATGTGAGGGACATTTTCTTTGACTAAGCCTTGGGGAGAAAGGAGGGAGCTGGAGAATCAGATCTGACACTAACCAATTCTTGATGTGAATGTGACCCATCTCCAAGCCGATTCACACTCAACCTAAAGTGGGGTTAATTGTTTTTACTGTAAGTCAAGTGTCCTAATTAGCTCAAGCTACTACAAAGACGTAAAAGAATTAACAATGTCACTTTATTACAAAGCCATGTCATCATTTTTTTCTGAGCTTAGTATCCATCTTGGTTCATCTTAAAACTTCTTTCTTGATGGCTAACAGTTAATAGTTATTAGAAGATGCAAATGTATGCCAATCTTGCAAACATTTGCATTAAACAACTTGGAAATTGTCAGATTCATTTTGTAAATCACCTAGACATCTATAGGAAGAGCAACACAAGTCTTTACAGGTGGTACACTAAGTGTGATCTTTATAAATACCCTCAGATTCCTAAGCACTAGTAAGTAGCAATTTATTAATTTTCACTAATACTTTTAAATGTATAGAACATAGAAAATTACCCATACCATGTCATGGGAACTGGGCTACGGCCATGATTAATTCTCTGGTTAAATTTGCTTAGAAAACTATTTGGCTGTTTGAGTAAGATGAGAAATCACTACATTTCCATTGAAATAAATTTGAGTGTCACTGTTTTACAAATAGCAAAAACACAGAAGAAAGCTCATTTATATCAAGATAGTTCTTATAAAAATAAAACTGTCATGTCCAAACTGAGGGCAAGGAAGTCTAACACTGCTCTGCCTGAATCTGTTCCTTTCAAATACACTTGGTTTGTTTGAGGCAAAGAGAGGTGGAGCAGAAGGCCAAGTCTTCTTTGAGGGAAGGGACGAGAGGGTGGTGGGGGGTGGGGAGGACACCTGACCATCTTCTGTCCACTCTGCTTTCTTTTGTTCCTTTCCCACCCTCTTTCCTTCCCTTTTCCCGCCCTCTTATTTGCTCAGCTCTCTGTTAATGTTCAAAGGACCAAGGGTATGATATTGCCTGGCTGAAGGGGAAGCTACACCAGAAAGCTATTTACATCTTGATTATTTTTATCTCCTCAAATCCTATGTATTTTAATTACTATACTTGTGCTGGATCACTCTACTTCACTTCGGATTTGGGGCACACTTCCACGTGCCTTGGAGAGGCTGCCCCATCACAGGATGGCCCCGGCAGCCAGCCTCCAAGACCACAGGAGGGCCGGTTCTGAGAGTCTCTCCCTGCTCAGAGCTGTGGAAAATGGCTCTGGAACTCCACATCCTCCTTCCTTGCTTCAGTGGAATAATGGCCTGGCTGATTATTCACCAAGGCCTGGCTGAGCGCTACCGAGTGCCTTAGAGGGGGATTTAGACCAAGTTTCCCCACATGGCCCTGTCCATGCAGGCTCCAGAACTCCCTAAGTTGGGAGCAATGGGTGGGTCAGACTTTAGTTGTTACCAGTAACTCAAACCAGGAGCCTTTTCTTCTTTTGATGCTACATGTATATTGTTTTTTCACTGGGGGCTGGAATGAAGGCCAGCAACTCTTTTGATGCTTGATGATACACAGTGGCCTTTTGTGACAATGTTGCCCAAGCCAGGGGGAGGGGATAATTTTAGGTGGGTGTTCCAAGGGCAAAAATTAGATCCCAGCATATTAAACTCATGCCACAAATATTAGTTTAAAGCGAAGTTTTAAAAAGATACATTAATCAGTTTAAAGTAAAATACTAAGCAATTAAGAGTACTGGTGGTCAGCAGCAATTCTAAAAGTGAAGACGTCATCTAGAGCATCCACACTGCGGGGCTGCGTGCTAAGCAGTGCCATCTCCACTCTCCTGGGAGCTCCATCCCAGCCCCCATGCCCTCTCTGACTCTCTTGGACTCAAACTGGAACACGATCTATACCATGTTTTAAAAGCAGTCTGTTTCTCCCCACAAAACGCAGGCAACTGTCTTATCAGTAAGCCATCTAAGATGCACACCAATCCCTGATAAACGCCAAGCCCACGCACCACAGGGCACATCCTATGAGATGCAGGTTTGTTTCGGGTTCCCAATGTCCACTGTGTACCACCCAGATCTGCTTTTATCTCGGCAAGGATGGGGCGGGAATCTGAGATGGATGTCCAATGGAGGGCATCGCTGACTGTCCTAACTGCAGACGGGAGGTGGCTGTGGGGCCCATGTGATCAGGACAACACCTGGTTACGTATATCCTCATTCAGAACTGGTCCCTGAACTCTCCCAGGAGAGCCAGGCTCAAGGACTCAGTATTGGGCAGAAAAGTACAGCAGGGTAAACCAATAGCTTCTTAGCTGATCCCTATGCTTTAAAATGTATGCCTTAATTATGTGATACAATTTTTGGATTAAATGGAGTAACTGCCAAAAAAGTCATGAATCCTGGTTGGTGCTCTCCAATGTTTAGGCAGTTTATGGTTACTAATCCCATCTGGCAAGTTGACTTCACTCTTTAACTATATGTTTTGGTTTCTGGTTTACCTTGAAAGATACACCAAGAAGCTTCATGGTTCAGGGTGAAACATTTTTGGCTACTGTACTTAAAAAAAATTGGTCTTATGGGTACTTGCCTGCTTATATCTGTTTGTTATGTTTTTCTGGATCAAGTTTCCCTGGCCCACACTCTATGGCAGAGAACTTAAGGACTTTGATTTCCTTGTCCCTACGTTGAGGTAGACACCAAATTCCACAGCTTCCTATGCCAACCTCTGTGCCTAGTATTCAGAAACGTGTGCACACCAGCATCCTGAGCCTCCATGAGAAGACAACAGTCCAATCCTGGATTAGTTGACTTAAATGCACATTTTTGTGGTTCACAGACATGTAAAGTAGCTGGCCCCCAGGTATAAACAGGAGGTACAATATCCAGCTCATTTCCCTGTTGCTCAACTGTTGGAAAAGTTTTACTGAAAACAACACTATTTAAGGATGGCCTGAAGGATACGCAGTCTACGCTGTCTTCTCCCAGTCCTCTGAAATCTACCCAAGGCCAGCAGAGAGCATCGCGCACTGCCACACGATCTGGCCTATCGAACAACCTCTGTGGCAGCATCGCCATCAGGTCACAAGTGGGGGCTTCATGAGAAACAACCCAGGAGAAACAGCTCGTTTCAGGCCTGTTGAGGACTTTGAGCCCTATGTCACCGGGTCTTCTCTAAAAGATGCTCAGGAAATCTCTCCCTCATCTTGGCACTGAAAAAGATTCCCCTTCATGAGAATGATGGGTAAGTTTTCATCCTGTGGACCTCCATGGCTCACAGT